>NC_142444.1:126228000-126539500 GCF_059453495.1 Arachis ipaensis | reverse complement strand
GGGGGTAACAAAAACCGTAACTCGAACGCACAACACTCCGATCGATAACGTAACGAGCAAAGGATAAGCTAGCGCAAGATCATAAATATATAAAGAGTATCAAAAATGGGAATATTAAGACTCAAAATCCGGCTGCGAAGATAACCGGTCCGAACATAGCAATATATACATATAATAAAATAAGGAAAACCCCAAAGGAAACCCAAAGGGACACAAATACAGAAATCTAATCTCCAAAATTCCCTCTAGAAGGAGTCATCACGGTTTGTATTATTTAATGGAGATAAAAGTATCTATGCAAAACATATAAACCAAAACAGAGCCCCGAGAACAAATATCTTCGCTAATCTGGAAGTCTCCAGCATGCCTTAACGAGAAGCCTCGCGTCCTGCATCTGAAAACCACAAAATCCGCATGGGTGAGAACCAGAGGTCCCCAGCACGGTAACAGCTTCCACATATATAATACATAATAATAGAGGAAAGCCGAAGACAATCCTAGAACTTCCTCCAGATAATATCAAAGCTTATAGACAAACTAAACCGTAAGTGGCAACTGACTAAAGATCCTTCAGTCTAACTAATACTTCCCTTTCCACTTCCTTCAGACCTCCCAACCACCAGCAGGAGTATAATATAGCAAACACAGTTATATCAGACAGAAGATTTACAAATAGGAACAAATAAGGCATTTAGACAATTAGCAAGTAATATACAGTCAAATAGGCAATCTCAAACAATTCATGTAGTATGCTTGTGATGCATGCCTGTCCCTAGTGGCTGATGATATCATCTGTCGGTTATAGAGCCAACCCGACAAGTCCTGGTAGCTAACCATTGGACTGTCCCTCTGTCGCGCATCCCCAACTCGAGTTATACTCATCATAAACTTGATCATAATCATGATCCATATCCATCACCCTCACTGGTGAATATTTACGGGGGCGAGCTCATCCGGGCCTTTCACAGTGCCCGGCCACACTTACGACATAGGGTCAAAAGAGCTTCGAGTCTCAACCTGGAGCACGTGGTGGCTAGCCACTGCTTCCTCCCAGGGAAACCCTCATCTCCGATGGTGGAAGTGCAAACATTCACAATTCATTCAACAGCATATATGCATTTATACTTAGCCATAATCATGGCTCCGCCGTAACACGGCAATAATCTAGCCATCCGGCTCACGGTTAAATCCATAACCAGCCAATTCATTAACAATTACGGCCCTTCGGCCCATGGCACAACAAGCACTTCCACCGCCATCCTCCACATCTCACATAATCATCTTTGATCCTCAATGATCATTTATTTTTCCCCTTGCTTCACTCGCAAGTTACCACATTCACTAGCCCTTTTTCTCATGCTAGGCATATCATAATGATTGAAGACATAAGTGGTGAGATCGGAGGCTTAGAAGTATGAAATTTGGCTTTTAAAACTCAAAAATCAACTTTGGGATGAAAACAAGGCCACGCGTATGCGCACTCCACGCGCACGCGTGGATGGCCTTAAAACTCATCGATGCGCAAGCGTCATACGCACGAACGTGCGGATTGAAAATTAGAAAAATGACGCGCAAGCGTCAGCCACGCGTACGCGTGGGTGCTCTTGCGCCCCAGGCACAAATCTGGCACAACTCTGGCATAACTCTCGGGAAAATGGTTGGGCATTTGGTGTAGCACACCGACGCGCCCGCGCACACCATGCGCACGCGTGGATGGTGCTTTCTCGAAGAACGGTGCGTATGCGCCAAGTGCGCCTACACGCGGGGGGTCATTCTGCTAAAAAATTTTCTAAGTTAAAAGCTGCAGAATTTACAGATTCGACCCCCAATCTTCCGACGGACATAACTTTCTCATTTTAAATTGTTTTTCACCCGTTCTTCGAACGGCATGGACATCCCGGGTCCAATTTCATTTCTAAACAGATTTGGTATAAATCAGAGATCTGTAGTCCATGTTATGTCTCGTCAAAGTATGCCCAAAAACCGTGTTTTCATACAAAACCATAAAGTGCCATTTTCAAAACAAGCCACTTTCAACTCTTTTCAAAATCAATCAAAACATGCCAATTTCATCCCTTTTCTTTGAAATCAATCAAAATGTACCAAAATCAACATCAAGCCATCCTCAACTCACACATTGACATTTTACCAAATTTTCCAAAATCACCATCCAACCCTTTTAACACTTCTCAATCAAATGGCTAAAGGACAAACACAATATCATGTCATACATCCTCCCTCACCCCAATTTCCAATGATACCATTTCCAATCAACCATCATTATACATAATCAACATGGTATCACCCATCAACTCAACCTCAATCATCCATCAAGCATATATCACAACATGCATTTCTCATATACACACAATCAAGACATCATTATTCATAATCACATATATGATCACATCATATATCTCAACCATTCAAAAACATCAAGAATTCAATGCCTATCTTAGGGCCTCTAGCCTAAGTATTTCCTACCACATTACATATTAGATACGGGAAACTGAAACCATACCTTAGCCGATTTCCCAAGCTCAACCGGAGCACTTCCAAACCACTTGTCCACAAGCTCTCAAGGTATCAACACCTCCAAGAACAGATTTTATCACACCAAACCCTCTCCCAAGCTTTCCAAAATCACCAATCAAGCTCCAATATTCACATATACACAACCTAAGCCACAATCATCATACCCATACATAACATCTCAATACCCAAACATCATAGAACAACAAATTACACTAGGGTTGAGAATCTTACCACACCCAAGGTCCAAGGAGACAAGATTAACCTTCTCCTTCAAGAGAGTTGGGTCCTATAACATCAAAGAACCCAAAATCTCAATATTTTTGCTCATGAAACTCGAAATCAAGGCTGGAAATTCGAAGAGAAAAACATGGCTTACCTCAAGATTAATTGTATGGGTTTTGTAGAGATCTCCACGGTGAACGCGTGGCCACAAATGGTGCAGCAATCGGAGCTCTAGATCAAAAGTTATGGTGGTTTGAAGATCAACCAAGGGAGAGAACTTGAGAGAGTGTTCTTCCCTCCATGGCCTCCATTTCAGCGTGTGTGTGTAACAAATGAGGAGAGAGAGTGCTGAAAACTAGGGTTTTGATTTAGTTTAGTTGGGCCAAGGGCCCACTTTGGGTCCGGTTGGACCGGTTTGGCCCGTTCGGTCCAATCTTGGTCCGATTTCTATAAAATTAGTACCGAAATTCTCGTCCCAATCTCCTCTATCATATTAAGCCATAAAAATAACATTTTTGGCTTTTCTAGAATAAATTCTCATTTATGGATTAATTAGCCATTAATTAACCGGGTTTTACAACTTCGGAGGGTAGGTGTGGGTGCAGCATGGGGGTATGTTGGGTTTAAGGGGCACCGTTGCGGCAAGCTATGCATGCATGACACGTGGCGGGGAAGGCACAACTCGGACTGTCCGTTTTGTCACCTTCAAATCGGATCGTCCAATAACGCAACATCCCTTCGCACCGTTCGATTACTTCGCCCCTGACACCAGATGCAGGTAAAGCACGCATGTTCTCCATAACGTGGTCCTACCCCATTCTTGTCTTCATATTAAAATTAAAAAGTGTTGAATGATTAGAATCTGTTTTTGGTTTTACAGATATTATGCTGCATAGAATTTATCCATTTCGGGAATTGTGCAATGCACGTACAGTGTGTTTCGTTTTGTTTTGTTTTTGTCAGCTTTTCCTTTGGCAATTATTTTGACATTAAAAAGTGTACTGTAGAGATATTAATATATTAAGCAATAATGAGTGCGGCAGAAATAAGGGATCAAGGATTTGTCAGTGTTCTGAAAACCAAACCGGACCGGTCAATTTAACTGGGTTAATTGAGAACCGATCATCAGACCGGTTCGGTTGACCATATAAACCTGCTTGCAAAAAATCATAGAAAACCGGTTGAACCGATAAATAGGTTGAACCGAACGGTTTTTTTAAAAAGTTTTTGATTTGGCTACAAATTCTGATTTGGCATTGTTTGGATGCAAAGTGGAAAATAAGAGGAAAGAAAATAGAAGGAAAGAAAATGAGAGGAAAGAAAATGGATGGAAAAGTTACTTTTTTTGTTGTTGTTTGGATGAAGAGAAAATGAATGAAAAGAAAATATAAGAAAATTTTTCTTTTGTTTGAATGAAAAGAAAAATAAAAAAAAAAACTATACCAAAATAAAATTACATTAATACCCTTACCTATATTATATATAAATTATAATTTATTAATGTATTTAAGTTATTTTTTTAATAGAAAAAAGTCATTCAAATTTGTATTTTAAAATTTTAATATATTATTTTTGTTAATAACAACACTTTTTTAAAGTTATCCTCTTTTATTGTCTTTTAAATGTGATAAATACAAAATGTATTATTATTTTTTAAATATATACAAATAAATAATTTTATAAGAAACTATTAAAAATTACTTATACATTATATCATTAATTTCATTAATTATTTTTAAAAAAAAAGTTTAATGGCGCTATAAAACTGAAAAAAACACAAAAAATAGGTTTTCAGATTTAAAAAAAGTTTTACTTGAACCGCACATTACTTTTTTCCAATGTTCTGAAAATTGGAACGGACCGGCCGGTTGAACCGGTTCAATCGGGAACCGGCAAAGAAAACGGTCTAGTCCAGTGTGCAAAATCACAAAATAAAAAACTGTTCAAGAATCGCTGAACCGGCCGGTTATCGGCAGGTCGGACCTGACCGGAACCCGGCCGGTTTATAGAAAACGACCTCGTTTCCTTCCTTGAAAGGGAAAAAGTTGCACGCATTATCCCCCATTCCCCCTTCTCCAACTCCTTCCTTCAGGAAACCCTAGCCTCCACCAAAGAAGCAAACACTAGCCTCCACCAATAGTTGTCGCCGTCTATTGGATGAGAGACTGCTGCCGCCGTCCATCGCACTCAAGAACTTCCGTCTTCGTGCTCTCGGGCCTCTCGCCGAATCCTCCACGTCGGGTGCTCGCATCTCGCCGTTCTCCTCTGTGCTCGGCTGCTCGCGTCTCCCTCCGCCAGTGAGTGCTCGAGCTATGCGTGTTGGTTACTGCTCGTCGTCCGTGGTTGTCTCTACTCGATTCTGCCTCCCAGTCTCACTCGAGTCTCGTCTCAGTCACTGGCATCTCGTGGTTCATCTGTCTCGTCGCCGGCGGCAGAAGCAACTCGTGGGGTTGTCTCTTGCTTCATCGCCTTCCGTGGGGTGGTCGCCTGTAAGACCCAGAACCTTTGAAAAGTCTTTTTATGATCAAGTCTCAAATCATATAGTTATTTATAGCCTTAATTTCAGAAATTATTTTATTAAAGATAATTAAGGCAAGTTTTGATTTATTGAATTTGAGATAAGTTATGGTTATTATCCAATTTTACAATTATTTTCTATATTTGAATTATAAAGTTGTTAGTTATGAAATAATAAGAATTTTATAGGATTTGGATTGAATGATTAATATTTTAAATATTAGTACTGCTATTTTGGAAAATGAAGAAAATTAAATATATTACTTCTAATTATTTGGTTGGGACATTTTATGGAAAATAATTTGTAAAAATTGAGGAGCAAATAGTATTTCTATACATTAATTTTGTTGATTTAGAATTTATTTCTAATTACTATATTATCCCTATTTTTAAGTGAAATTACTAAAATGTCCCTGATCCCAATTTTCAAAAAGAGAAACCCTAACCCAGTGACCCGTACCCGACCCGGTTCCCTTCACCCCCCCCACACACACACACACAGCCACAGCAGCAGACCCTTACCCCTTTCATCCCTTTTCCCCCCAAAGCAGCAGCAGCAGCACACGATTCTCCTTTTTCCCTTTCCATGGAAGAAAGGAACGAACAGAATAGAGAGAGAGAGAGAGGCTGAGTTGCAGATTAAGAGAGGGAGGAAAGCGCGCCGGCCAGAGGAAGAAGTTGCTGCCGCCACGGTCGATCACGTCTGCTGCCTCGCCTCCGTGCCACCACGCCTCGCAGTCGAACCCATTTCCGTTGCTACCACCGTCACAGAGAAGAGGCGCCGAAGAGGGGCCGAAGTCGCGCCTTGTCACTGCCGTCCCTGGGGCTTCGAGCCGCGTCGCCGTCCTTGGTGACCCACGAACCGAGAGCTGCTGTCGCCGCAGCTTCTCCCAACTCCACTGCTGCCCGTTGAAGACGACGCCATCGCGGGTCAGAACTCAGGCGAGAGAGAGGAGGTCACGAAGGAGAGAGCCGCACCCAGTCCCTGGCCGCCGCCGCGCCAAACGAGGGAGTGGCCGCCGTTGTTGCAGAGGAGCCGCGCGGCCACCTTCGCATTCTCGCGCACAGAGAGAGGGGGATGCGCGGAGGGGGACCTTCTTCCGCCATTGTCGTGCCGTGAGCGCCGATTCGGTGGTTGCCGTCGCCGCTGCCTGGGTTCCTGTGGTCCAAGCCGCCATTGATGGAGCTCGCATCGCCGTCAGCCATGGCCGTTGCACCTCTGGCCGCCAGAAAACCCCGCCGCCGTCGCCGGTAAGGGTTTTTGAATTCGGTCTTCATTCGTTTAAGATTCTGGAAGCTTTAACGTCTCTGTATGTGGGTTCCAGGCGCCATTGCCGGAGTGCGGTCGCCGCTGCTACTTGAGGTGGCTGCCGGGCTGCCGCCGAACCGGTTCAGAGATCGCCGCTATTTTGGTTCAGCTGCTCCTTCTTCGTTCGATGAGCGTTTTCGATTTGAAAGCCCTTTAGTTACTGTTCTGTTATCATATGCTGAGGTTTGTGGCATTAATCGCTATACGATTGAGTTTCGGTTGTTATATGTTGCGATTAGAGTTGCTATGGTTATTGCGAAAGTGGCTGGGAGCTGAGGTTTTGGTTGCCGTCAGTTCGGGTTGAGGCGAAAAGGACTCTGTGACGCGTTTGGGTTATGGTTATGCGTTTTGAGTTAGGGGCTTTTGTACAAACTAGTTTTATTTAAATTAGAAATTGTTATAAATAGATATGCTGTACAAAATGTATTTTTGGTGGTTATGTGAGTCTTATGAATTGTCTGGTTTTATCTTGAATGAATATGGTTGCCTGTTTGATTGTAACAATGTATGATTTTGATAAATTAGAGATTTCTGGATTGGTTGATTTGAATGATTTTTGATAATTTGAAAGTTGAGTTTTGTTTTATTGGAAACTGATTTGGTCTTGAACCTGTTAGAAAGAGTTGATGATTGGTTTTGTTGGGACCCAGAAAGGGTGGCAAAGTCCAAGTTTTAGGGGAGATGCTGCCGAAATTTCTAGAAAATCTGAGATTTTGATTGAATTGTTATTTTGGAAAAGAATAAATTATGCTTGACTTAAATGTTTGAGAAATAAATTATGTTTGAACTTGTCTTATTAGGAAAATCTCTATATTTTTTATGTAATTATTAAGAAAGGAGTTATGCCTTAAAAATCAATTTAAATATGAAATTTTTTTATGTTTTGGAATTTGATTTACATAAACAGATTTTGGAGGGGTTTTAATGGATTTAAAATAAACCTGGTTTTCAATTAATCTATTTCACTTTACGACATTTAGGAAGAGCTTGAAGTATTTTCTGGAACTTTGATTTATCAAAATTGAAACACTTCCCGAGCCCTTGGAAACATATTTAAGAATGAAACTGAAATTGGTTTTGGCTTAAGTTTGGTTGGTCTTGAAATTGGTTCGGCATAATTGGAAACACGATTTGGTTTTGGGTTTAAACCCTATTCTATTTATTCAACTCAAGAAGTTAAAGTTTCGGAGGTTTTCAAGGAATTTAAGAAATGAGTTAGGTTATTCTCCCCTGAAGTCTCGGGACTCTGCTGAGGAATCTTACAACCAAATCTTGATTTAGAAATGAATGATTGAGTCTTTCAAAGAGATTTTGAACTTGGCATGGTTTTGAGAATTTTGGAAGTGTTGGAAAGATGTGGAAAGTGGCTCTGTTTTGAAAAGTGATTCTTGGCTAGCTGTGATTTGACTACGTTTGTTATTTAAAAGTAAATGGGCCAAGAATGATTTTGAAATAAGGTATTGAGCCTGATTGATTGTGGATATCATCAAGATTGATGAGTTATTGTTTGGTAGGCATAAGGGCCGGGTTCGTCCCGCTTATGCTGAGAGATTTGATAATTGACAAGATTGTTGATAAGTCGCTTGCACCTGGCAAGGACGGTGGTTAATCCCGCTTGTCGAGGTTGCGGCGCCCGTGTAAGGACGGTGGTTAATCCCGCTTACGTGTAGATGTGAGGTCGGAGGCAAAGTATCCCGCTCACATCCTTTTGGATCACAGGAGTGTGCAGGAACTAACATCCTGGACCGTGTGGCGGGCACGTTATCCCAGAGGGTTCCCATTTATACATGACCGAAGGGCAACATTCCCATGGGAATGTGTCGGGTTGGCAATTGAACCGACAATGTGATATCACAGCCAGTAGGACAGGCATTCATCATTTGCATCTATGTGATATTGTTTGGGTGTGCATATTGTATTTGGTTTGCCTATGTGAATACTTATGTTAACTGCTAACTGTTATACTTGTTGTAATTGCTCTTGATTGTGCTTGAACCACATTAATTGTGATTGTGTTTGAATTGATTGGTTTGTGATGAGTTGGTTGCTGATTGAGCTGTTTGGGCCGGGGGCCGTGTTGGATTGGATGGGCTTGAGGCCGTGATTGGTATATTGAGTCCTAGTTCTGTATAAAGTATCTGATCGGTTCAGTATAGACTTAATGAACCTATGCTTGGAACGGGATGATCATTTATACCGCGTAGGTGACTGCTTTCATGGTTGCGGTCTAGGAAAAACTTTTCAGACATTTTCTTTAAGAAAGGAAAAAGGTTTTGTTTTAGAATATTTGAGAAATTTAGCAAGTTTTCAAAAAGGAATTTTTTGGATTTCGAATGTGAACCTATGGTTTTTGGAAGGACTCATAAGACGAGCAATGATCACTGAACTCTAAGAATGATTTTATCTTTACGTATCTTGTTATAGCAATTTCTGTAATCCTATAGTGAGAACAAGCGAGGACGACGTTCTCACTCCCCTACAGGTTATTCCTTTTCAGGATATGGAAGACGAAGCTTCAGGAGAGTTATGTTTATTTTCTGTTTATTCGGTCCTTTTGTATTACCGTAGCTATTATTTTCCCTCGCCTTTATCTTTATTATGTTTGTAAGAGGGATAGAAAATTATGATATGTATATTTGTAAATTAGTGTGTGTATATATATATATATATATCTTAAAGTTGTATCTGATTTTGCATGTACATGTATGTTTAGGTTTTCACAAAAAAAAAAGAGTTATCGAAAGGTTATGCGGTTTTAAGTTTTAAACAGGCTCATATTTTAGTCTTAAATATTATAAGAGTCATGGTAATACTCGAGCTATCAGAGGGCCGCAGCCGGAAGCGTGACATTTTGATAGTTAGGGTGTTACATTTGTGGTATCAAAGCAGTTCTTCCTGTAGAGCCTGAGGAATGGACTGACTATGCTTCAATTGCATACTCTGAATGTTTGTCATGTAATAGGTCTTGTCAAATGACGAGAATTAGAGCTTTATGCACATGACGATCTATTGATTAATGCCGTTAGTCTTGCATTGCATAATTCTTGGTATTAAGTTTGGCCGGCTTAACACTAGTGAATTATGTATATGAGAGCACTAATGGGTTATCATAGATGATCCACAAGTTTTGAGCAAAGCGAAACCGCGGGTTTTGGGAACGTTGGAAACTATTTCTCGAGGTTATTCAGTTGTGTGTCTTGATTTCCGTTCAAGTCGACCTGTTCTTTCATATCCTAATTTGAAGTTCTTGTTTGCTAATCCTTTTGAAAAGTAGTTTGATTTTTCAACTCTATCCCTCCATTCATATGCATTGTTGTTTTGATCTTAATTGCATATGCTTGTTTGGAATCCTTGTTGCGTCTATCTTCCTTTGTTTGAGTTCTTCTTGATTCAGGTGTTCTTTGATATAGCTTTGAACTTGTCTTAATGCGCTGTGCTTTTTAACTTTGGGTTCTGAGTCCATTCTTTGAGAAATTGTTGATTCAGTTTTTCTCTTATTTGACAGTGATTACAGCCAATTTTGAGATTTTATAAAAATTGCTGTTGATTAGATACATACTTATCTATATACGAACTTTGAAGATTTCTTATACAGTTTAACAACTATTTATTTTTAATACCTCGCCTGTGCTTTTACTGGTTTATGGAACTGCATTTACCTTAAATTACAATTTGACTTTCTAGTAATTTTACTATAGTTCCAATGCACATCTTCAATTGATTATATATTTGGGATATTTTTCAAAATTTTGGAAGGAAAGGATTTTTCACTTTTATCCCGGTTGAGTTTCGTTTGATAAACTTTACTTAATTTATTTTGATTTGAGTTTGATTTAGCATACCACATGGTTTGTGCAATTGTTGTTCCTTTGAAACTGTTGGACTCATAGCTTTCTTCCTATGAACGGACTAAATTCTCTATTAAACCTTCCATCTCTATGAATGTCATACGTGATTCTGTTTTTAACTAATCTTTTACATCTTGTGAACATTACCATTGATCTTGTTTTTTCTTCTCTGGTGAACATCATTCTTATATGATTCAGTTTGATTCGTTTCAAGTTAGTCATCGTTTAATCTCTCATTATCTCTACAAAGAGTTTTTAGTCAAAGATTTATCCTTGAGAAATTACTAATGATTGAGTTGTCTTTTCCTATGACTTTTGTATTCTTTTGAATCAATTTGAAAGCTTGTTTAATGACTCATGCCTAGTGAATCTTGTTTGAACTACTTTAATTTAAGATCCTTTCTTGCAAGGCTTGACTCCTTTTAATACATCTTGAACTTCTTGAATGTTCTTCTGAGATGGTAATTTCAAGAACACTTTTGGAGTCTTGTTTTGAACCTTTAAAAAAAAAGTTTTGAATTCTCTTGTAAGAAATTCTAAACGGAATCTATTTCATGTTGCTTGATTTAGATTGAAACCATTGTTCAATTTTGACGAAGTTAATTTAAAGTTGGCATGCACTATTTTAAATGAAGTTTTGAAAAGCTTCCTTGTTTAGTGGAACCCGGTTTGTTTGTAACGCACCACTTATTTCCTTTACCAAATTGTAAGCAAATTTTTATCTCGAAATTTCTTTTCTAAAAAGAGCTCAATTTTCTCTTTTGTCCTTGCTATGAATGTTATACACGCTTGTTTGAATATGGACTTTGGAAATTTTTGCACAAGCATTTGATTTCTTCCGAGTTTTATGAATTACTTTTGGTTAAGTTATGCACCTAACTATCTTTCTAAAATATTTGAGGAAATATTTTGGCTCTTGGCTCTTAGCCAAACTTGTGTGCATTTTGTTTTTAAAACTCTGCATAATCTACTTCAACATGAAGTTGAATTAGAGCGAAGCCACGTTTATGCTTTCGTTACTCTCTTAAAGAATGTTTATTACTTGACTTTCTTTTAAATTGCGAAGTGATTTTTCCGCAAGATTTTGGCTCTTTTAACGAACAGAGTATTCGGAAGTATTTTATCATGTTCGAGTTCTGTGAGTTTTGTCTTGGGTTTGAGATATTCTTTTCTGTAAATCTCATACTTCTTCGGTTTAGCTTGATTTGGTTCCAAACTATTACCTTGCTTATCCTTTTTGTGTCTCTATCAGTTATCTCTGGTTCAGGAGTCATCCTTGAGGTTGTTAAACTGAATTTCTTTCCAATACTCTTCATCGATTATACATCCTTGTTTACTTGTAGATTCAGCAGTTCTTTCAGAACTCTTGCGGAGATTATCCTTGTTGTTTGTTGGTGCACGAATTGTGAATCACACTTTTCACAACGCGTACCACTAACCAGCAAGTGCACTGGGTCGTCCAAGTAATACCTCACGTGAGTAAGGGTCGAATCCCACGGAGATTGTTGGTTTGAAGCAATCTATGATTATCTTGTAAATCTTAGTCAGGAAGTCAATTATGTTTAGCAGTTGAATTGCAAATAAACAATAGAGCATGGATTAAAGGTTACTTGTTATGCAGTAATGGAGAATATGTTGGAGTTTTGGAGATGCTTGGTCTTCTGAATCTTTGCTTTCCTCTGTCTTCTTGTTCACGCACGCACGTCCTCCTATGGCAAGCTGTGTATTGGTGGATCACCGTTGTCAATGGCTACCATCCATCCTTCCAGTGAAAACTACGCTCACGCGCTCTGTCACAGCACGGCTAATCACCGGTTGGTTCTCGATCCAGTTGGAATAGGATTTACTATCCTTTTGCATCTGTCACTAACGCCCAGCCTTCAGGAGTTTGAAGCTCATCACAGTCATTCAATCCTTGAATCCTACTCGGAATACCACGGACAAGGTTTAGACTTTCTGGATTCTCATGAATGCTGCCATCAGTTCTAGCTTATACAACGGAGATTCTGATTAAGGAATCTAAGAGATACTCATTCAATCGGATATAGAACGGAGGTGGTTGTCAGGCACACGTTCATGATTTGAGGAAGGTGATGAGTGTCACAGATCATCACCTCCATCACAGTTAAGCGCGAATGAACATCTTAGATAGGAACAAGCGTGTTTGAATGGAAAACAGAGATACTTGCATTAATTCATCGAGACACAGCAGAGCTCCTCACCCCCAACAATGGGGTTTAGAGACTCATGCCATCAGAAAATACAAAGTTTAGATCTAAAATGTCATGAGATACAAAATAAGTCTCTAAAAGTTGTTTAAATACTAAACTAGTAGCCTAGGTTTACAAAAATTGGATAAACTATGATGGATGATGCAGAGATCCACTTCTGGGGCCCACTTGGTGTGTGCTGGGGCCCACTTGGTGTGTGTTGGGGCTGAGACTTAAGCAATTCACGTGCAGAGGCCATTTGTGGAGTTGAACGCCAGTTTTTATGCCAGTTTGGGCGTTCAACTCCAGCTTTTGATCCTTTTCTGGCGCTGGACGCCAGAATTGGGCAGAGGACTGGCGTTGAACGCCAGTTTACGTCGTCTATTCTTGTGCAAAGTATGGACTATTATATATTTCTGAAAAGCCCTGGATGTCTACTTTCCAACGCAATTGGAAGCACGCCATTTCGAGTTCTGTAGCTCCAGAAAATCCACTTTGAGTGCAGGGAGGTCAGAATCCAACAGCATCAGCAGTCCTTTTTCAGCCTGAATCAGATTTTTGCTCAGCTCCTTCAATTTCAGCCAGAAAAATACCTGAAATTACAGAAAAATACACAACTCATAGTAAAGTCCAGAAATATGAATTTTTCCTAAAAACTAATAAAAATAGACTAAAACATACTCAAAACTATATGAAATTATCCCCAAAAAGCGTATAAAATATCCGCTCATCACAACACCAAACTTAAACCGTTGCTTGTCCTCAAGCAACTAGACAAATAAAATAGAAGACTAATAGGTTGAGAAGCAATAATATCTCAGAGTTTTTGATTGAAGCTCAGATCCTAATTAGATGAGCGGGACTAGTAGCTTTTTGCTTCTGAACAGTTTTGGCATCTCACTTTATCCATTGAAGCTCAGAGTGATTGGCATCTATAGGAACTCAGAATTCAGATAGTGTTATTGATTCTCTTAGTTCAGTATGATGATTCTTGAACACAGCTTCTTTATGAGTCTTGGCCGTGGCCCTAAGCACTTTGTTTTCCAGTATTACTACCAGATACATAAATGCCACAGACACATAACTGGGTGAACCTTTTCAGATTGTGACTCAGCTTTGCTAAAGTCCCCAATTAGAGGTGTCCAGAGTTCTTAAGCACACTCTTCTTTTTGCTTTGGTCCTTGACTTTAACCGCTCAGTCTCAAGTTTTTACTTGACACCTTCACGCCACAAGCACATGGTTAGGGACAGCTTGGTTTAGCCGCTTAGACCAGGATTTTATTCCTTTAGGCCCTCCAATCCACTGATGCTCAAAGCCTTGGGATCCTTTTTATTTGCCCTTGCCTTTTGGTTTTAAGGGTTATTGGCTGTTTGCTCTTGCCTCTTGGTTTTAAGAGCTTTTGGCTTTTTCTGCTTGCTTTTTCTTTCTATATTATTTTTTTTTCTGCAAGCTTTGTTCTTTGCTGCTTTTTCTTGCTTCAAGAATCATTTTTATGATTTTTCAGATTATCAATAACATGTCTCATGTTCATCATTCTTTCAAGAGCCAACATATTTAACAGTCTTAAACAACAAATTCAAAAGACATATACACTGTTCAAGCATTCATTCAGAAGACAGAAAGCATTGCCACCACATGTTACTAATTAGAATTTTTCTTATTAAAAACTCAAAATTTTATTACCTCTTATTCAAAAGATCTACTATTTTATTCATGTTTGCTGATGATGAGAAAAATAGACTATAACTTAATTGGGGATAAAATCAAACTAGACGCTAATTACTACTAATGATCATGTAATGAAGACACAAACATAGATAAGCACTTAACATAGAGAAAACGAAAAACAGAGAAAGTAAGAACAAGGAACGAGTCCACCTTAGTGATGATGGCATTTCCTTCTTGAGGCACCAATGATGTTCTTGAGCTCTTTTATGTCTCTTCCTTGCCTTTGTGGCTTGATTCCTAGTGATTTTTGGTATTTCTATCCTCAGTTGCTTCCAATAATTATGTGGAGGGAAGTGCATCCCCTGAGGTATCTCTTGATTTGCAGCCACATGTTCTACCACTGAGCTATAGATCCTTCACATAATTGTGATGTCCACACCAAACTTAGAATGTTGCTCGCCCTCGAGCAAAAGAAGAGGGAATAGATGAAGAAGAAGATGTGGAAATAAAAAACTAGGATTATGAGGAGGGAAGGTGGGGATCCTGTGGGGTCCACAGATCTTGAAATGATCCTGTGAGGTCCACAGATCTTGAGGTGTCAAGGCATTTACATCCCTGCACCAATTTGGGATGCAAAATGCCCTTGCACACAACTCTGGGCGTTCAGCGCCAGGTTGGTGCCCATTTTGGGCATTCAACGCCCATTTACTAGCCATTTCTGGCGTTGAACGCCAGAACCATGCTTGTTCTGGGCGTTCAGCGCCAGGATGTTGCCCATTTTGGGCGTTCAGCGCCAGAACCATGCTCTGTTCTGGCGTTGAACGCCAGACAAGTGCTTCCTCTAGGGTGTGATTTTTCTTCTGCTGTTTTTGATTCCGTTTTCAATTTTTAATATTTATTTTGTGACTCCACATGATCATGAACCTAATAAAACATGAAAAACCATGAAAGTAAATAAAAATTGGGTTGCCTCCCAACAAGCGCTTCTTTAATGTCCTTAGCTGGACCTTGCTGAGCTTTTAATCTAGCTTCAGCCTTGAGCATTCTTGCTCAATGTTGCCTTCTAGATAATGCTTGATTCTCTGTCCATTGACAATGAACTTCTTATCAGAATCAATATCTTGAAGCTCCACGTAACCATATGGTGATACACTTGTAATCACGTATGGTCCCCTCCACCGGGATTTCAGTTTCCCGGGGAATAGCCTGAGTCTAGAGTTAAACAACAGAACCTTCTGTCCTGGTTCAAAGATTCTAGATGACAGCTTTCTGTCATGCCACTTTTTTTTATTTTTCTTTATATAGCTTGGCATTTTCGAAAGCTGTGAATCTGAACTCCTCTAGCTCATTTAGCTGGAGCAATCTTTTTTCTCCTGCTAATTTGGCATCAAAGTTTAGGAATCTGGTTGCCCAGTAGGCCTTATGTTCCAGTTCCACGGGCAGGTGACATGCCTTACCATACACCAGTTGGTATGGAGAGGTCCCTATAGGGGTCTTGAATGCTGTTCTGTAAGCCCACAGAGCATCATCCAAGCTCCTTGCCCAATCCTTTCTACGGGTATTTACTGTCCGTTCCAAGATTCTCTTTAATTCTCTGTTAGAGACTTCAGCCTGCCCATTGGTTTGTGGATGATATGGAGTGGCCACCTTGTGGCGAATTCCATACCGAACCATGGCAGAGTAAAGCTGTTTATTGCAGAAGTGAGTGCCCCCATCACTGATTAGTACTCTAGGGACACCAAACCTGCTAAAAATATGTTTCTGGAGGAACTTCAGCACTGTTTTAGTATCATTGGTGGGTGTGGCAATAGCCTCAACCCATTTTGATACATAGTCAACTGCCACCAGAATATAAGTGTTTGAGTATGATGATGGGAAAGGTCCCATGAAGTCAATTCCCCATACGTCAAACAACTCAATTTCCGAGATTCCTTGTTGAGGCATGGCGTAACCATGAGGTAGATTACCAGCTCTTTGGCAACTGTCACAATTACGTACAAACTCTCGGGAATCTTTATAGAGTGTGGGCCAATAGAAGCCACATTGGAGGACCTTGGTGGCTGTTCGCTCACCTCCGAAATGGCCTCCATATTGAGATCCGTGGCAATGCCACAGGATCCTCTGTGCTTCTTCTCTAGGCACACACCTACGGATAATTCCGTCTGCACATCTCTTAAAGAGATAAGGTTCATCCCACAAGTAGTACTTTGCATCAGTAATTAATTTCTTCTTTTGTATCCTGTTGTACTCCTTGGGTATGAACCTTGCAGCTTTATAGTTTGCAATATCGGCAAACCATGGTGCTTCCTGAATGGCGAATAAATGCTCATCAGGAAACGTCTCAGAGATCTCAAGAGAAGGGAGGGACGTCCCTTCCACTGGCTCTATCCGGGACAGATGATCAGCCACTTGGTTCTCTGTCCCTTTTCTGTCTCTTATTTCTATATCAAACTCTTGCAGAAGCAATACCCATCTGATGAGCCTGGGTTTTGAATCCTGCTTTGTGAGTAGATATTTAAGAGCAGCATGGTCAGTATACACAATCACTTTTGATCCTACTAAGTATGATCTGAACTTGTCAATGGCGTAAACCACTGCAAGTAGTTCTTTTTCTGTGGTTGTGTAATTTTTCTGGGCATCATTTAGAACGCGACTGGCATAATAAATGACATGCAGAAGCTTGTCATGCCTCTGTCCCAATACTGCACCAATGGCATGATCACTGGCATCACACATTAGCTCAAATGGTAATGTCCAGTCTGGTGCAGAAATGACTGGTGCTGTGACCAGCTTAGCTTTCAGCGTTTCAAACGCCTGCAGGCACTCTGTGTCAAACACAAATGGCGTGTCAGCAGCTAGCAGATTGCTTAGAGGTTTTGCGATTTTTGAAAAATCCTTTATAAACCTCCTATAGAATCCTGCATGCCCCAGAAAGCTTCTGATTGCCTTAACATTGGCAGGTGGTGGTAATTTTTCAATTACCTCTATTTTTGCTTGATCCACCTCTATTCCCTTGTTTGAGATTTTATGCCCAAGAACAATTCCTTCAGTCACCATGAAGTGACACTTTTCCCAGTTTAAAACTAGGTTGGTTTCTTGGCATCTTTTCAGAACAAGTTTCAGGTGATCAAGACAAGAGCTGAATGAGTCTCCATATACTGAGAAGTCATCCATGAAGACTTCCAGAAATTTTTCCACCATGTCAGAGAAAATAGAGAGCATGCATCTCTGGAAGGTTGCAGGCGCATTACATAGCCCAAATGGCATCCTTCTATAAGCAAACACTCCAGATGGACATGTGAATGCTGTTTTCTCTTGATCCTGGGGATCCACTGCAATCTGGTTGTAGCCTGAGTAGCCATCCAGAAAGCAGTAATAATCATGACCTGCTAGTCTTTCTAGCATCTGGTCTATGAATGGTAAAGGAAAATGATCCTTTCTGGTGGCTGTATTGAGCCTTCTGTAGTCAATACACATGCGCCACCCTGTAACTGTTCTTGTAGGAACCAGTTCATTTTTTTCATTATGAATCACTATCATGCCTCCCTTTTTTGGGACGACTTGAACAGGGCTCACCCAGGGGCTATCAGAAATGGGATAAATAATCCCAGCCTCTAGTAATTTGGTGACCTCTTTCTGCACCACTTCCTTCATGGCTGGATTTAGCCGCCTCTGTGGTTGAACCACTGGTTTGGCATTATCTTCCAATAGGATTTTGTGCATACATCTAGCTGGGCTTATGCCCTTAAGGTCACCTATGGACCACCCAAGAGCTGTCTTGTGTGTCCTTAGCACTTGAATAAGTGCTTCCTCTTCCTGTGAATTTAAAGCAGAGCTTATGATCACTGGAAAAGTGTCACCTTCTCCCAGAAATGCATATTTCAAGGATGGTGGTAGTGGCTTGAGCTCGGGTTTAGGAGGTTTTTCCTCTTTCAGAAGAAAGTTCAGAGGCTCTCTCATGTCCTCTGGATCCTCCAAATCAGGCTGAACATCTTTAAAGATGTCTTCCAACTCTGATTCGAGACTCTCAGCCATGTTGATCTCTTCTACCAAAGAGTCAATGAGATCAACTTTCATGCAGTCTGTTGATGTGTCTGGATGCTGCATGGCTTTGACAGCGTTCAACTTAAACTCATCATCATTGACTCTCAGGGTTATTTCCCCCTGTTGGACGTCAATGAGGGATCGTCCAGTTGCTAGGAAGGGTCTTCCTAGAATGAGAGTAGCACTCTTGTGCTCCTCCAATTCCAGCACAACAAAGTCAATGGGAAAGGCGAATGGCCCAACTCTGACAATCATGTCTTCAATCACGCCTGATGGGTATTTAGTGGAACCATCAGCAAGTTGGAGACATATCCGGGTTGGTTTAACTTCTTCAGTTAAGCCAAGCTTCCTGATAGTGGATGCAGGTATCAGGTTGATGCTTGCCCCAAGATCGCATAAAGCTGTCTTGGTGCAATCACCTTCTAATATGCATGGTATCAGAAAACTCCCGGGGTCTTTAAGCTTTTCAGGAAAGCTTTTCAGAATGACTGCACTGCATTCTTCAGTGAGGAGAACTCTTTCTGTTTCTCTCCACTCCTTTTTATGACTCAAGATCTCTTTCATGAACTTGGCATAAGAAGGTATTTGCTCAAGTGCCTCTGCAAATGGAATCTTTATTTCAAGAGTCCTTAGATAATCTGCAAAGCGAGCAAATTGCTTATCCTGCTCCTCTTTCCGGAGTTTTTGAGGATAAGGTATCTTGGCTTTATATTCCTCAACCTTAGTGGTTAAAGAAGCCTTTTTAGAGGGGTTGTTATCAGCACTTGTGTGTGTCTGATCCCTCACTGGCAATTGAGTGCCAGAGTCAGAAGCTGGAGTGACGTTAAATGCCAGCTCACTGTCTGTTCCTGGCGCCTGAACGCCAGAAATGTGCCCATTTTGGGCGTTCAACGCTGGATTCTGCCCCATTTGGGCGTTCAACGCCAGATTCTTGCCCATTTCTGGCGTTGAACGCCAATCCTGCCTTGTTTCTGGCGCTGAACGCCAGTTTTGGGCATGGTCTGGGCGTTCAGCGCCAGCCTTCCCCCCATTTTCTGGCGTTTTAGTGCCAGAATTATTTTTCCCTGGGCTCTTACTGTCCTCAGGTGAATCTTTGGTGGGTTGCTCATTTCTTGAATTTTTGATGCCTTGAGGTAGGGTATTTAATGTTTTCCCACTTCTTAATTGAACTGCTTGGCATTCTTCTGCTATTTGCCTTGATAGCTGCTGCTTTGTTTGCTTAAACTGTTCGTCCATATGTATATTAGCCATCCTTGTCTCCTGTAGCCTGTCCTTGAATTCAGCTAGCTGCTTTGTTAGAAAATCCAATTGCTGATTGAATTCAGCAGCTTGTTTTACAGTACTGAATTCAGCAGTTACTGTTTTAACCTCTTCATTCATGGAAGGGTTGCTGCTTAGATACAGATGCTGATTCCTGGCAACTGTATCAATGAGCTCTTGAGCCTCTTCAATTGTCTTTCTCATATGGATAGATCCACCAGCTGAGTAATCTAGAGACATCTGAGCTCCTTCTGCAAGCCCATAGTAGAAGATGTCTAACTGAACCCACTCTGAAAACATTTCAGAGGGGCATTTTCGTAGCATCTCTCTGTATCTCTCCCAGGCATCATAAAGAGATTCATTATCTCCTTGTTTAAAGCCTTGGATGTCCAGCCTTAGCTGTGTCATCCTTTTTGGAGGAAAATACTGATTCAGGAATTTTTCTGTCAGCTGTTTCCATGTTCTTATGCTGGCCTTAGGTTGGTTATTTAACCACCTCTTAGCTTGATCTTTTACAACAAATGGAAACAGTAATAGTCTGTAGACATCATGATCTATTTCCTTATCATGCACTGTGTCAGCAATTTGTAAAAATTGTGCCAGAAACTCTGTAGGTTCTTCCTGTGGAAGACCGGAATACTGACAACTTTGCTGCACCATGATAATGAGCTGAGGATTCAACTCAAAGCTACTAACTCCAATGGAAGGTATGCAGATGCTACTCCCATATGAAGCAGTAGAGGGGTTAGAATATGACCCCAGAGTCCTCCTGGACTGTTCACTTCCACTTATGTCCATGATGGATAAAGGGATATAACTTGGATTGATTTACCTTTTTATTTATTTTATTTTATTTATTTATTTATTATTTTTTTTAATTATTTCGAAAATAAAATAAATTAAAATAAAATAAATAAAAATAGGTGAAGATTTTTGAAAAAATGAGGAGAGAGAAAGTGGTTAGGAAGTTTTGAAAAAGATATGATTTGGAAAAGATTTTAAATTTTAAAAAAATCTGAAAAAATTTTTTTTTTAATTTAATTTTCAAAAATTTGTTTTGAAAGTAGAGAGAAAAGATATTTTTGAATTTAGTGAGGAAAGAGAAAAACAATAGGATAGCACAAGATTTAAAATTTTTAGATCTAGTGCTCCTTGTTTTCGAAAAATTTGGAGAGAAAACACCAAGGAACACCAAACTTAAAAATTTTAAGATCAAGACCAAACCAAAATTTTCGAAAATCAAAGGAAATCAACAGGAAAACACCAAACTTAAAGTTTGGCACAAAATTTAATAGAGAAAATATTATTTATGAAAAAGAAGGTTTTGAAAAGAATATAAAAGACTCTAACCCAATTACCAAGAACACAGATTAACGCTCTAGCCAAATGAGTTATGGAAATTTTCAAAAATTTTAAGAAAAATCAACAAGAAAACACCAAACTTAAAGTTTGGCACAGGATTTAATAGAAAAATGATTTTTGAAGAGGGTTTTAAAAATATGATAGCCAATTACCATGAACATAAACACCACGTTCTAACTAACTGAGCTATAAATTTAAAGTGTTTTAACAAGGGATAAATAATAAAAGACTCTAAACCAAAAAAAGAGAATTTTTTCCTAATCTAAGCAACAAAATAATCCGTCAGTTGTTCAAACACGAACAATCCCCGGCAACGGCGCCAAAAACTTGGTGCACGAATTGTGAATCACACTTTTCACAACGCGTACCACTAACCAGCAAGTGCACTGGGTCGTCCAAGTAATACCTCACGTGAGTAAGGGTCGAATCCCACGGAGATTGTTGGTTTGAAGCAATCTATGATTATCTTGTAAATCTTAGTCAGGAAGTCAATTATGTTTAGCAGTTGAATTGCAAATAAACAATAGAGCATGGATTAAAGGTTACTTGTTATGCAGTAATGGAGAATATGTTGGAGTTTTGGAGATGCTTGGTCTTCTGAATCTCTGCTTTCCTCTGTCTTCTTGTTCACGCACGCACGTCCTCCTATGGCAAGCTGTGTATTGGTGGATCATCGTTGTCAATGGCTACCATCCATCCTTCCAGTGAAAACTACGCTCACGCGCTCTGTCACAGCACGGCTAATCACCGGTTGGTTCTCGATCCGGTTGGAATAGGATTTACTATCCTTTTGCATCTGTCACTAACGCCCAGCCTTCAGGAGTTTGAAGCTCATCACAGTCATTCAATCCTTGAATCCTACTCGGAATACCACGGACAAGGTTTAGACTTTCCGGATTCTCATGAATGCTGCCATCAGTTCTAGCTTATACCACGGAGATTCTGATTAAGGAATCTAAGAGATACTCATTCAATCGGATATAGAACGGAGGTGGTTGTCAGGCACACGTTCATGATTTGAGGAAGGTGATGAGTGTCACAGATCATCACCTCCATCACAGTTAAGCGCGAATGAACATCTTAGATAGGAACAAGCGTGTTTGAATGGAAAACAGAGATACTTGCATTAATTCATCGAGACACAGCAGAGCTCCTCACCCCCAACAATGGGGTTTAGAGACTCATGCCGTCAAAAAATACAAAGTTTAGATCTGAAATGTCATGAGATACAAAATAAGTCTCTAAAAGTTGTTTAAATACTAAACTAGTAGCCTAGGTTTACAAAAATTGGATAAACTATGATGGATGATGCAGAGATCCACTTCTGGGGCCCACTTGGTGTGTGCTGGGGCTGAGACTTAAGCAATTCACGTGCAGAGGCCATTTGTGGAGTTGAACGCCAGTTTTTATGCCAGTTTGGGCGTTCAACTCCAGCTTTTGATCCTTTTCTGGCGCTGGACGCCAGAATTGGGCAGAGGACTGGCGTTGAACGCCAGTTTACGTCGTCTATTCTTGTGCAAAGTATGGACTATTATATATTGCTGGAAAGCCCTGGATGTCTACTTTCCAACGCAATTGGAAGCACGCCATTTCGAGTTCTGTAGCTCCAGAAAATCCACTTTGAGTGCAGGGAGGTCAGAATCCAACAGCATCAGCAGTCCTTTTTCAGCCTGAATCAGATTTTTGTTCAGCTCCTTCAATTTCAGCCAGAAAAATACCTGAAATTATAGAAAAACACACAACTCATAGTAAAGTCCAGAAATATAAATTTTTCCTAAAAACTAATAAAAATAGACCAAAAACTAACTAAAACATACTCAAAACTATATGAAATTATCCCCAAAAAGCGTATAAAATATCTGCTTATCACTTGTCCTTCTTTTTCAAAGTCTTTTATCTTTCTGAGTAAACTCGAGAATTATTTTGATATCACGTGCGACTTGTAGACGTAGTAACGCGATGCGTTAGTTCTTTAAGACGTGATATGTGTATATGGGAGGTGAAGCGGTAAGTGTACAACGTTATGAGTTGTGGGTCTTTTGTTCCTTGCGAACGGGTTGCGGTTGTCAAGCTTGTGATCGGATATGGGGATTGTAAAGTGCTTAATGGAGTTAGAAGGTTGAAGCTTTGAGGTTGAGATGAGATTAGTGTGAGGATGTTGAGCACGTCGTTGTAAACTCATCCTGTTTTATAACCTTCAATGCCTTGCCTTACTATCACATGTTTGACCCATGTCACCTTTTGCATTGAGCCTACCTCGTAATGTTTGCTTTGCACTCACACTTCTACCTTTGCATCCTTATACATATGACAATCAAAGTATTTGAAAATCGTATATATGTTTATATTTTGAGATATTTTTGCTTCTTCCTTAAATGTGTTCAAGGGTGAACTGATATGAAATTTCTTTTGTTTTGTATCAATTTTCGAGGGCGAAAATTTTTATAAGGTGGGTAGAATGTAAGACCCAGAACCTTTGAAAAGTCTTTTTATGATCAAGTCTCAAATCATATAGTTATTTATAGCCTTAATTTCAAAAATTATTTTATTAAAGATAATTAAGGCAAGTTTTGATTTATTGAATTTGAGATAAGTTATGGTTATTATCCAATTTTACAATTATTTTCTATATTTGAATTATAAAGTTGTTAGTTATGAAATAATAAGAATTTTATATGATTTGAATTGAATGATTAATATTTTAAATATTAGTACTGCTATTTTGGAAAATGAAGAAAATTAAATATATTACTTCTAATTATTTGGTTGGGACATTTTATGGAAAATAATTTGTAAAAATTGAGGAGCAAATAGTATTTCTATACATTAATTTTGTTGATTTAGAATTTATTTCTAATTACTATATTATCCCTATTTTTAAGTGAAATTACTAAAATGTCCCTGATCCCAATTTTCAAAAAGAGAAACCCTAACCCAGTGACCCGTACCCGACCCGGTTCCCTTCACCCCCCCCACACACACACACAGCCACAGCAGCAGACCCTTACCCCTTTCATCCCTTTTCCCCCCAAAGCAGCAGCAGCAGCACACGATTCTCCTTTTTCCCTTTCCATGGAAGAAAGGAACGAACAGAATAGAGAGAGAGAGAGAGAGAGAGAGAGAGGCTGAGTTGCAGATTAAGAGAGGGAGGAAAGCGCGCCGGCCAGAGGAAGGAGTTGCTGCCGCCACGGTCGATCACGTCTGCTGCCTCGCCTCCGTGCCACCACGCCTCGCAGTCGAACCCATTTCCGCTGCTACCACCGTCACAAAGAAGAGGCGCCGAAGAGGGGCCGAAGTCGCGCCTTGTCGCTGCCGTCCCTGGGGCTTCGAGCCGCGTCGCCGTCCTTGGTGACCCACGAACCGAGAGCTGCTGTCGCCGCAGCTTCTCCCAACTCCGCTGCTGCCCGTTGAAGACGACGCCGTTGCGGGTCAGAACTCAGGCGAGAGAGAGGAGGTCACGAAGGAGAGAGCCGCACCCAGTCCCTGGCCGCCGCCGCGCCAAACAAGGGAGTGGCCGCCGTTGTTGCAGAGGAGCCGCGCGGCCACCTTCGCATTCTCGCGCACAGAGAGAGGGGGATGCGCGGAGGGAGACCTTCTTCCGCCGTTGTCGTGCCGTGAGTGCCGATTCGGTGGTTGCCGTCGCCGCTGCCTGGGTTCCTGTGGTCCAAGCCGCCATTGATGGAGCTCGCATCGCCGTCAGCCATGGCCGTTGCACCTCTGGCCGCCGGAAAACCCCGCTGCCGTCGCCGGTAAGGGTTTTTGAATTTGGTCTTCATTCGTTTAAGATTCTGGAAGCTTTAACGTCTCTGTATGTGGGTTCCAGGCGCCATTGCCGGAGTGCGGTCGCCGCTGCTACTTGAGGTGGCTGCCGGGCTGCCGCCGAACCGGTTCAGAGATCGCCGCTATTTTGGTTCAGCTGCTCCTTCTTCGTTCGGTGAGCGTTTTCGATTTGAAAGCCCTTTAGTTACTGTTCTGTTATCATATGCTGAGGTTTGTGGCATTAATCGCTATACGATTGAGTTTCGGTTGTTATATGTTGCGATTAGAGTTGCTATGGTTATTGCGAAAGTGGCTGGGAGCTGAGGTTTTGGTTGCCGTCAGTTCGGGTTGAGGCGAAAAGGACTCTGTGACGCGTTTGGGTTATGGTTATGCGTTTTGAGGTAGGGGCTTTTGTACAAACTAGTTTTATTTAAATTAGAAATTGTTATAAATAGATATGCTGTACAAAATGTATTTTTGGTGGTTATGTGAGTCTTATGAATTGTCTGGTTTTATCTTGAATGAATATGGTTGCCTGTTTGATTGTAACAATGTATGATTTTGATAAATTAGAGATTTCTGGATTGGTTGATTTGAATGATTTTTGATAATTTGAAAGTTGAGTTTTGTTTTATTGGAAACTGATTTGGTCTTGAACCTGTTAGAAAGAGTTGATGATTGGTTTTGTTGGGACCCGGAAAGGGTGGCAAAGTCCAAGTTTTAGGGGAGATGCTGCCGAAATTTCTAGAAAATCTGAGATTTTGATTGAATTGTTATTTTGGAAAAGAATAAATTATGCTTGACTTAAATGTTTGAGAAATAAATTATGTTTGAACTTGTCTTATTAGGAAAATCTCTATATTTTTGATGTAATTATTAAGAAAGGAGTTATGCCTTAAAAATCAATTTAAATATGAAATTTTTTTATGTTTTGGAATTTGATTTACATAAACAGATTTTGGAGGGGTTTTAATGGATTTAAAATAAACCTGGTTTTCAATTAATCTATTTCACTTTACGACATTTAGGAAGAGCTTGAAGTATTTTCTGGAACTTTGATTTATCAAAATTGAAACACTTCCCGAGCCCTTGGAAACAGATTTAAGAATGAAACTGAAATTGGTTTTGGCTTAAGTTTGGTTGGTCTTGAAATTGGTTCGACATAATTGGAAATACGATTTGGTTTTGGGTTTAAACCCTATTCTATTTATTCAACTCAAGAAGTTAAAGTTTCGGAGGTTTTCAAGGAATTTAAGAAATGAGTTAGGTTATTCTCCCCTGAAGTCTCGGGACTCTGCTGAGGAATCTTACGACCAAATCTTGATTTAGAAATGAATGATTGAGTCTTTCAAAGAGATTTTGAACTTGGCATGGTTTTGAGAATTTTGGAAGTGTTGGAAAGATGTGGAAAGTGGCTCTGTTTTGAAAAGTGATTCTTGGCTAGATGTGATTTGACTACGTTTGTTATTTAAAAGTAAATGGGCCAAGAATGATTTTGAAATAAGGTATTGAGCCTGATTGATTGTGGATATCATCAAGATTGATGAGTTATTGTTTGGTAGGCGTAAGGGCCGGGTTCGTCCCGCTTATGCTGAGAGATTTGATAATTGACGAGATTGTTGATAAGTCGCTTGCACCTGGCAAGGACGGTGGTTAATCCCGCTTGTCGAGGTTGCGGCGCTCGCGTAAGGACGGTGGTTAATCCCGCTTACGTGTAGATGTGAGGTCGGAGGCAAAGTATCCCGCTCACATCCTTTTGGATCACAGGAGTGTGCAGGCACTAACATCCTGGACCGTGTGGCGGGCACGTTATCCCAGAGGGTTCCCATTTATACGTGACCGAAGGGCAACATTCCCATGGGAATGTGTCGGGTTGGCAATTGAACCGACAATGTGATATCACAGCCAGTAGGACAGGCATTCATCATTTGCATCTATGTGATATTGTTTGGGTGTGCATATTGTATTTGGTTTGCCTATGTGAATACTTATGTTAACTGCTAACTGTTATACTTGTTGTAATTGCTCTTGATTGTGCTTGAACCACATTAATTGTGATTGTGTTTGAATTGATTGGTTTGTGATGAGTTAGTTGCTGATTGAGCTGTTTGGGCCGGGGGCCGTGTTGGATTGGATGGGCTTGAGGCCGTGATTGGTATATTGAGTCCTAGTTCTGTATAAAGTATCTGATCGGTTCAGTATAGACTTAATAAACCTATGCTTGGAACGGGATGATCATTTATACCGCGTTGGTAACTGCTTTCATGGTTGCGGTCTAGGAAAAACTTTTCAGACATTTTCTTTAAGAAAGGAAAAAGGTTTTGTTTTAGAATATTTGAGAAATTTAGCAAGTTTTCAAAAAGGAATTTTTTGGATTACGAATGTGAACCTATGGTTTTTGGAAGGACTCATAAGACGAGCAATGATCACTGAACTCTAAGAATGATTTTATCTTTACGTATCTTGTTATAGCAATTTCTGTAATCCTATAGTGAGAACAAGCGAGGACGACGTTCTCACTCCCCTACAGGTTATTCCTTTTCAGGATATGGAAGACGAAGCTTCAGGAGAGTTATGTTTATTTTCTGTTTATTCGGTCCTTTTGTATTACCGTAGCTATTATTTTCCCTCGCCTTTATCTTTATTATGTTTGTAAGAGGGATAGAAAATTATGATATGTATATTTGTAAATTAGTGTGTGTATATATATATATATATATCTTAAAGTTGTATCTGATTTTGCATGTACATGTATGTTTAGGTTTTCACAAAAAAAAAAAAAGAGTTATCGAAATGTTATGCGGTTTTAAGTTTTAAACAGGCTCATATTTTAATCTTAAATATTATAAGAGTCGTGGTAATACTCGAGCTATCAGAGGGCCGCAGCCGGAAGCGTGACATTTTGATAGTTAGGGTGTTACATCGCCGACTCGCCGTCGACCGTTGGTGAGTCCCTGCACCATCGCTTCCCTGTTTTCTCTTTTAAGATTTCCTTTCTCCCTGTATTTTTGCATGTTGCTGAATTGCTAATCAAATTTGCCTTGTTGCTAATCTAAATGTTGCTGTAAATCGATACTTTACTTGGATTTGTTAAATTTGTTGCTGTAACTTGAGTTTGTTGATGAATTTGTTGCTTCCCAGTCACAGAAACAGAACAGAATACTCAGTCAGTGCTTGGTTGATTGGTTTTGCTCACTGATTGTATTTGATGATAAATTTTAAATTGATAACTTAAATTTTAAATTTGCACTGCGTGTTACTGATTCACTGTTCCTTCAGTCCTTTTTGTTGTTGTTAATCATTGTGATGAGCTTTATTAAAATTGGGTTGAAAACTTTTGAATCTTTTTTCATTTTTAATTGTTCTTAACTTCTGTTCTTATTAAAAAATTTGCAATTGGTGATCTTTTGATTTATTATATGCTTCATGTTTTTAATTTCACTCTGCTTCTAGGCTTTGAAATCAGTTTATGATAACTGTGATGCAATTATTTAGTTAGATAACTGATGTAATTATTGAGTTCAAGAGATTGAGTTTTTGATTTGCAAGGTGATTTTTGGTTGATTTTTTATTTAATTTGGTAATGGTGTTTATGATTGGGGTTATCTGGTTTTCATTCTTTTTGAATTTGGTAATAGTGTGATTACTTGTTGCTGTTTGTAATGTTTGTTGCTGAATGATGATTGTTCTTTCTTGCCTCTGTTTAGTAATGTTTATTGAAATTTTGTACTTTTTCAATGCATATTTTTATGTGTTATTAGTCAAAGTCATGTCAAGGCCATGCAAATTTATTCAATTCCTCCTACTTCAAACTGCTTATGCTGCTTCTCACTATTTCTGGTGTGTAACTTGTATACTTCTGCATGATTCTCTTTTGATTCCACACAAAGTTGATGAAAAAAACTGATTTTGTTATCTGGGGTAATCTTATTCTGTTTCTGTCTATGTTTTCTTGCTAATGGAACATTCTAGTCTAGTTGTTTAGTGATCAGAATGTTATTCCTTCTTAGCTTCATGGAATGAAAGAGAAACTACATTGCATCCTCAGAGGAATCAAAAACCATTAATTAATTTATATATTATTCATTTTAGTTTTATGATTCTATCAATTTGGTTGTGTACTTATTCTTCTTATTCAGCATAGGAATTTAAGCATTTTATTTTTCTGATATTTCAAAACTATATTTTTCTCAAGAGACATTTATAGTTTTATACAGACAAGTGGTTCTGATTTTAGAATCAACTATGGACAAATAGCCAACAATCTTCCCTTTCCATCATACATTGCTGTTCTAAAACAATTTTTTCGGTTGAACCACCGGTTAGACTGGTTGGACCAGTAAACCTGTGAACCAGTGATTAAAACGGTTTGATGACCGGTCCAGTTTTCAGAACCTTGCTTTTTTCTTTTCCTCTCCATTTTCTCTAGTGATCCAAACAATGGAAAAGTTGATTTTCCATCCATTTTCTTTCTCTCCATATTCCTTCGAAACAAACAGAGTGTAAATCAACTACCCATTACCCCAAGTCCCCAATGCCCCGCAGCCCCATTCCTCTCTGAAATTGGAAGAAAAAATCAAGTCCTCAATCCCTAGCCACCCATTGTCCCAGCACCGCCGCCCACAGCCACCGCAGCCCCACAACCACGTCAACCACCGCAACCACCTCAACCCCGAAGCCCCGTCTCATGTATAGGCATCGTGCATGAGCTCGGCGCCGTCGCAGGAGCTTGACGTCGTCTCCTCTGTTCGAGAGCGCTCTCTCCGTGTTCGCCGTGCCTCCGTCACTGTCAAGCACTTCTGATTTGTTCATGATTTTTTGTTCTGAATATCTTATCCTCTGTGACTAGGAAGTAGGAATCATTTAGTTTGGTTAATTACTTAATTTTGTTCATGATTGTTGTTAGTTGGATTTTAAATTTTGTTTGCTGTGACTTAGAATCATTTTATTTGCTGAGTTAATTTTGTTCATGATTCGGTCAAATTTGTTTGCCGAGTTAATTTTGTTTATGGTTGTTTTTGTTGTATATTAAAGATGGAACAATCATAAAGTGATCAACCGCCACAAGACAATGCTATCAATGCTGTCTAAGAATCCCAAACTGGTTCTTCTCGAGAAAAATCTGATCCAGCTTCGCAATATTTTACTATGATCAGGAAAATTTGATGAGTTGTGTCTTTGATTAGTCGAAAACTTGTTTGTTAATGTTTCTTTTAAAAGTAGAACATTGTGTTTGTCACTACGTGTGTTTTGGTTGTTTTTAGTTACAAACTTTGATGTTTTAAGTTGTATGTGAGCTTCTAATATTAAATTATGAATAATTTATGATGTGAAATTATGAAATTTTGAATTTTATTAAGTTAGAAATTATTAAATTTATATATTTTAAATTATATATAGGTTTATAATAATTTTATTTTATGTTTCAGTAAACTGGTTGAACCTCAGTTGAACCTCGGTCGAACCAATGAACCATTAAACCAGTAACTTCACCGGTTTATTGACCGGTATGGTTCTCGCAACCTTGGAATTTGTACGTCTTTCCATAAATCTTTGTGATCTTCATTTATTTCATAATTTAATAATTTTTATATTCTGTATATAAATGACTCAAATAATGTATATGAAATGAAGAGATTTGCGTGAGTTTCCTGTATTGGTGGTAATCGTGATTTGGTCTGGCATCCTTTTTGTGTATAGAAATTGGTAAATGTTTTCACTAAAAGGAAAATAGGGATGGCTGCTTTATTTAACCATGGACTTTGTTGCTCAATTCACTCCTGGACTCCATCTTTTACAGGTAATCTTGTGTTGCAAGCATCAAAATGGTTGGAAGTGGCCATTTGGGCACCAACGGAATAGTTGAACCATTGCCCGAGGATTTCGATGCGTCAGCTGTGATCAAAGAACCTGTGCCACCCACAGTTGCAGAAAGTGAGAACGTGAAAAGAGCTATAGTACTGGGAAAAAATGTTCACACACAGTGTCTAGAAGTTACAGAACCTGATGCAGATGATGAGATTACAGGGGAAAGGGATGCTTACATGGCAAGTGTATTGTCCAAATACAAAAAATCATTGACTGAAAGGACAAAACATCATTTAGGTTTGATAGCATTTGCTCTTTTAATCTTACTGCTTTCTTGATTGCATTTTCCTTGTTGCATTTAGCACAAAAGCAAATGCTTCATGATAGGATATCATCGTTGCTTTTGTTTGTTCCAACTAGTATTTTTGTAATTCTGTTCATTTCTATGCAACGTTCGGCCCTGTGATTTCTGACTTGACATACAAGAAAGTTTGTTAACTTGATGGTAATACCAACCAAGCATCAGCACCCACACAATACTTGGCACCAACTTATACTACATGTTTAACCTCACCTGCTTCCCAGTTATCCTCTGTTTGCCTAGTATTCCAGCTGCTGAGTTTTTATTGATATGTTTTTATAATTATCCGGGTGGTTTCATTTGAAGGCAACAAATATAATGTAACATTTTTTAATTTTTTCTTTAAAAAAACAAAGTGAGTAAAAATCATAATTGAGATTTGATAGTGGTGGTGCATACAAACTTGTTCGTTGTCCAACCCACAATGTGCGTTTTAGCTATCCTTCATTTGTAGTTGAGATTGTTTTATGTTTAATGTTTTGGCGAAGAATGAGATGCATTTAAGGCTGCTGTGCCTGTGTGAGGAAGTAGATGAAGCATTCAATCACGTATGACAAAAGAAGTCTTCATGTCTATTACATGAAGAGTGCTTTTTTCACTAGTTAGAGGGAAACGAAAAATGTTTATGATCCATTACAATTCATTAACGCATCTATATTATTCTGGCTTCCATTTTGTGCAAAAATTACCTAGAAGATGTGTAGCATTTCAAGGCCTATATTCATTCTTTTAACCTATGGAGTTTATAGGCTATCTCATATAGTCATATACTCGTATGTAATTTGTGAACAATCTATGCCAGGTTACCCTTATAATTTGGATTTCGACTACGGTGCACTTTCTCAACTTCAGCACTTCTCCATAAACAACCTGGGAGATCCATTCATTGAAAGCAATTATGGAGTCCACTCCCGACAGTTTGAAGTTGGGGTTTTGGACTGGTTTGCTCAGTTATGGGAAATAGAGAAAGATGAGTACTGGGGCTATATGACAAACTGTGGTACTGAGGGCAATCTCCATGGCATCCTAGCTGGGTTAGTTTTAGTTTGACTTTGTTCAACATTTTGCAAATTTGGAAAGAACACGATTATATTGTTAAATATGACATTTGCAGGAGAGAGGTCCTTCCGGATGGAATTTTGTACGCCTCACAAGAATCACATTATTCTGTATTTAAAGCTGCACATATATACAAAATGGATTGTATGAAGATTCTAACTCTTCATACCGGAGAGATTGATTGTAATGATTTCAAGGCCAAGCTGCTTCTTCACAAAGATAAGCCAACTATTGTAAATGTGAACATAGGCAAGTTTCTTTATCTCTATTGCCCCTCCTCTCCCGCCTTTTTTTTTACTTTGATGATGTTGACTCATATAGACGGAACTTTGCAGGTACAACTGTCAAAGGAGCAGTGGATGATCTTGATCTGGTGATAAAGACACTTGAAGATACTGGATTTTCACGTGACAAATTCTACATCCATTGTGATGGGGCCTTGTTTGGTCTCATGATGCCTTTTGTGAAACTTGTAAGTTTCTCTTGTTCACGGTACCAAAAATCTTTAAACTTCAGACATGTGCTGTTGAAGTCATATTTGCTATCCCTCTGTTATCTAATTGGAACTCCTATGTATTATTCTACTTTTGTTGTAATTCGTTGTTTTCCATGTCAGCAACTAGCATTTTAGTTCTTGCACATAACCTTGTCTATGCTATTATAGCTCATTGTTGTTTGTCTTGCATTTAACAATTTACAAGTTTAATTGCTTGCCAAAACAAGATTTGAGACCAATTCCTTTAGTGATGTACATCTTACCATCTTATTTTTGAGTTTTTTTTATGTAAGCAATGATGTTGATTATTTTGTATTTTTCAATATCAGGCACCAAAAGTCTCTTTTAAGAAGCCCATTGGTAGTGTTAGTGTTTCTGGCCACAAATTTGTGGGGTGCCCAATGCGTTGTGGTGTTCAGATAACAACATTAGAGCATATCAATGTTCTTTCCAATAATGTAGAATACCTTGCTTCTAGGGATGCCACAATCATGGGTAGCCGGAATGGCCATGCTCCCATATTCCTTTGGTATACCCTTAACCGGAAAGGATACAGAGGTTTCCAGAAAGAAGTGTAGAAATGCTTGAGGAATGCACACTACTTCAAGGACCGCCTTAGGAAGGCCGGAGTTGGTGCAATGCTTAATGAGCTGAGCATCACAGTTGTGTTTGAAAGGCCACATGATGAGGAGTTTGTACGGAAGTGGCAGTTGGCATGCCAGAGAAACATAGCACATGTGGTGGTGATGCCAAACGTCACTAAGGGCAAGCTTGATGGTTTTCTGAACGAGCTTGTGGAGGAGCGTGCTCAATGTTTCAAGGATGGCAAGTTTCAACAATATTGCATTGCCTCAGAAGTGGGTGAAATCTGTTGTCTTTGCCCTTTGCATAAGGGCAAGTGAAAGTTGTAACGGTTCCCAATCTTGGGTTCAAGGTTTTATTTGGTTTATGGTTGGGCATATATGTATCAATGTTTTATCGAGATTTTGATGCACTTGATAACCTATCAGTTTTCCCTATTATTGACATTTTTATTTGCACTTGATAGCAACTAGTTCTTAGAGAATTTTTAGATATTAGCTTGTTATCAACATTCATTCAGAGAATTTATTCTTTAGCTATCTATATATTAACTATTTAGCTGAAATAAAACAAACTATCGATAGTGGATTAAATTATCATATTTTAAAAATTTTGTAAACATAAAATATTATAAAAATCACTTGAGAATTAAAATGTTAAAATGCATTCTTAAGAAACTAATTATTGTAATTTTATAGAACATTATTTGAGAATCAAAATTTCAAAATGCACGTCTGCTAAAATAGGGATAAGTACTTTTTTTGTCCCCAAGGTCTGGGGTCGAAATCAAAATCGTCCCCGACCTTTTTTTTTTTATTAAAATCATCCTCAACATTCAAAAACGCTTTAAAATCATCCTTTTTCGAATTTTTGGACCAAAATACCCTCATCATCATCATTCTCCTCTTCACCTTCCTCACTCCATCACCTCCACTGTCACCAACATTACCACCACAACCACCATCAACACCAACACCACCACCAACACCAACCACCACCACCACTACTACCACCACCAAGACCACCAAACAACAACAACACCATACCACCACAACCACCATCAACAACAACAACACCATATCACCACAACCACCATCAACACCAACATTACCACCACCACCACCAGCATCAAGCCCCTCACTATAACCCCCCCACCCCTCACCCCACTCCCTCACCCCCTCACCGTACCCCCCCACCCCTCACTCCCTCACCGTAACCCCCCACCCCCTCACCCCACTCCCTCACCGTAACCCTCCACCCGCTTCTTCATGCCCCTCTCTTCATGGTCATCATTATCATCATCAACAGATTTTATCAACAACAACAAATTTCATCAAAAATCCAGAAATTCAAATTTCAGCAAGAACAAATTTTATCAACAACAAATTTCATCAAAAATCCAGTTCACAGAAGAAGAAGAAGAAGAAGAAGAAGAAGAAGCGGTGGTGCGGTGCGGTGCGGTGCGCCAGGACGGCAGGGCGGCGGTACGGTGGTATGGAGAAGGAGAAGGTCGTGCGGTGGTGCGGTGCGGTGCGACAGGACGGCAGTGCGGCGGTGCAGTGCGTTGCGGCAGGACGGCAGGGCGGCGGTGCGGTGCGGTGCGGTGCGGTGCGGCAGGACGGCAAAGCAGCAGGGCAGGGCGGCGGTCTCCCTTCTCTCTCCCCTCCTCCCCCCCTTTTCTTTCTCTCCCCAGTCCCCACTCCCTTTTCTTCTTTATTTATTTATTTATTTATATTTATTTTATTTTATAATTTTTTAATAATGAAGGGTAATTTAGTAAAAAAAATAAAATTGAAGTAAAAAAGGACGATTTTATAACGTTTTGTAATGTTGAGGATGATTTTAATAAAAAAAAAAAGGTCGAGGACGATTTTGATTTCGACCCCAGACCTTGGAGACGAAAAAAGTACTTATCCCGCTAAAATACTAGCATGGAATAACACTCAATTCAAGTTTATCAACATAATAAAACAGGTTATTTTTCTTTGGAAAAATCGTATTAGTATAAAAAAAATGAAGATATACAACTGATATGGATCTAGTGTTAAAGCACTTGTGATTTTTTGCTTCTTTCCTTTTAACTTTGGAGCTAGCCTTTTATATTTCATCCTCTTTTTTAAATAAAGTGTGTAGTTTATTTCAATGAATTCTTCACACGTTAACAACAATTTTTTTTTGACTGAATATCTATTGTATAACATGTATATAATATGTCCCATCCAATGCAGCAAATAAACTTTGATCTTTACTCATTAAGTAATTACAAGATAGTAACATAACTACTCTCCGCTCAAATTATTATCCATCTATAAGTAACTACCTATACTCATCAGCAAGGGAAGAATACTTAACCTAATCTCATCTAATTTCATCTCACATGATCCTTAACCTAATATCTCTTACAATCCATAATTGACTTTATCGTCAAAGTAGCTAGAACTAGAAGTACGCCTTACACTATTCAAGACTACAAACTTGGAACTAAAAAAGTAACAACAAATTCCATTTTAGTTAATATTTGATTATAAAAGATTCTATTATATTATCATCATCCAATTCCCATGCATACGGGTTATTAGCTTAGCATCCTCATCATATACATATAATAAAGGAAATAATAATTATTACTTGAACTTAATTAATTACCAAAATGGATGTTGTTTTCATCAAGAAAAGGTTCATTATGATTGCCTTATTGTGTATTGGCAAGGTACCGTTCTATGTGACTACATGTCCAAAAGCCGAGTCCATTGTCAAGTCCATGGTTCAATCCCATCTTAACTCCGACCCTGCTCTAGCTGCTGGCTTACTCAGTATGCACTTCCATGATTGCTTTGTCCAAGGTTGTGACGCTTCTGTCCTCGTTACCGGCTCTGCCACCGAGAAAACAGCATTTGCAAACCTCGGACTTAGAAGATTCGAGGTCATTGATGACCCAAAGACACAACTCGAGGCTGCATGTCCTGGCGTTGTGTCTTGCGCCGATATTGTTGCCCTTGCTGCTCGCGACTCCGTCCTCCTGGTATATATACACAACAATAATAAAATAAAATTTTAAAGCAAAGATAAAAATTTACGTACAGTTAATTTTAAGTGAAGTTGATAGTTGAGAGTTATTAGATGATAATTTAGTTAAACCTGTCAAATCATCTGCTAATTCTTAGCTATCAACTTTACATAAAGACATCTGTACGTGAGTTTTTAGCTATTTAAAACGAACAAGTAACAATATTGACAATATTTTTGTTTGTAGAGCGGTGGATTGAGTTGGCAAGTGCCTACCGGACGTAAAGATGGTCGTGTGTCACAAGTTTCGGATGTTAACAACTTGCCTGCACCTACGGACTCTGTTGATGTTCAAAAACAGAAGTTTGCAGCAAAGGGCCTCAACACAAAGACCTCATTACCTTTGTAGGTAATCATACTAAGATTATATTATATTTGTTAGAGATATAATTATATATATAATTTTTTTGTTAGTTTAAATTTTTGAACCTTTGAAAGAAATCATTTTGTGGGATATATAGTATTTGTTACAGATTAAATTTATTGATTTAAAAAAAAATATTAAACAAATAAAAAATTTCTATCCAAATTTAACGCAAATTTAAAAAACATGTTTGTACAAAAAGTTTGATATGGTTAACTGAAAAAGTTTGATGAGTATGTGGACAGGAGGACATATGATAAGTATCGCAGCATGCCAATTCTTCAGCAACAGATTGTACAACTTCATCGGAAATGGACTTGATCCTTCCATTAACCCTTCATTTGTTCCGCAACTACAAGCACTCTGCCCTCAAAACAGTGGAGGTAGCAACCGTGTTTCCTTAGATACCGGAAGCCAACTGAAATTTGATACTTCTTACTATGCTAATTTGAGGAATGGACGTGGAATTCTTGAGTCAGATGAGGCACTATGGAATGATGCTTCCACGAAGATGTTTGTGCAGAGATACTTAAGCCTAAGAGAGATGCTTGGCTTTTCTTTCAGCCTTGAGTTTGGAAATTCTATGGTTAAGATGGGCAACATTGGAATCAAGACTGGTGCTGATGGTGAAATTCGCAATATTTGCATTGTTCTGCTTTTAACTGACTACTTCAATCAAATAAATGTGTAGCTTAATAGTATATGTGTTTTCATTTGCAAATCATCAAAAGTGTATGTATAATATCTTTTTATTTTTTTAAAGAAAAAAAAAGAAAGTTTTCGCTGGTCATTGATGATCAAATATTTCTCGTGTGAAATGTTACAGCCAAATGTAATTGATGAATGGAGTGAACAATGGATGCTTTTTATTTGCTTATTTTCAGGTACTCTTATGTATCTTTTTCCCTGTAGATTTGTTTAGAGTATTATTACACATTATTATTATGCCTATTATTATATTAGTATGTTTTAATTTGCACATGTAAATGATTAGAAAAATTATATGACGAGATGAATCTACATATACTGAACCAAATGATATGAATATTTACTATTAAATATTAAGTATTAAGTTAATAAATAACGCCTAACATTTCATTTTCAAAATATTTATTCTTTTTGGTTTTTTGTTCGTCGGTAGCTCTGATGGTTCATGGATATATATATATATATATATATCATGGATTGTTCTGGGGATAAACGTAAATGGTTCAATTATTTTAAATAACTTTAAGTAATTTATATATCAATTCCGCTACGTTACTAACAACATTTTTGCTAACTTCTCTCAACTCTGATTTATAACGGTATTTAATGAAAGTGTTTTTGTAGATGTGTCTAATAAAAATATTTTTTTATGGCTGTGTCTAATAAAAATGTCTTTATAGATATATTTCTTAAATGTGTCTCTTTATACATGTGTTTAAAATATAATAATTAATTATTGTTGATAATAAGTTGACAGATAGTATATTAGTACCCTATATTTTTCCTTTATATATATATATATATATATATATATATATATATATATAAAAAACTTGAGCATCGAAAATGACTTAACAATATAGTATATCTTACTTTGTCTCATTTAAATTAGGCTGATAAAAAAATCTAAATTTATTTTATTTAATTTTTATTAATTATATTAATAATTAATAATGATAAATAAGATAAATTTAAATTATTTTGACTGATTTTTTTTGTTTTTTAAATATTATTAAATTTAAAACAATTTAGTAGGAACTAAATAGTGATTTCACAATAATAAAAATATTTAATAATTAAACAAAATTAGTAAAAAATAATTTAAATTTATTTTATTTAATATTTATTATTATTAATATAATTGGGTACTCCCATGAAGATATTATAATTGTCTTCATGTGATGATTTTTTTTTTGACCCTTAGATGATGGATTGTAGGGTTAGATTTTGATATGTTATAAAAGTGTTGTTTTTATTTGAAGTGTGGCCAAATTAATAAATTACACTTTTATACAAAGCATCTTCATAAAAAAATGTTTTTTGCATCTTCGTTTGAGTAGCTCCCATTAATATATACTAAATGAATAAGTTTATGTTTTTTTAATCATTCTAATATTACATATAATAGTTATCCAATGCCATGCAGCTGCAGGTTACAGCTAGCCCTTTAATGAATTTATTGATGAGTTTATGAATTGCTGATGTAGATCAGAATTTTGATCTGCAATGGTTCAATAGGCCTAATTCCCGGCCAGTTTTTAATTTATAGAAGTTACGCGTAAATAATAATGATATAAGTCTTTCCGATGGAGTAGTTTAGCATTATTGAGTCTTTTTCCTTTGTCACTTGTTTTGTATACAGTAATAAGTTTAATGGGAAGTGATAACAATAACAGATAATAAATAGTGACGACAACGACCCACCATTATTCCCCAAATTCATAAAACTTCTAAAACTTGAATTTGAATTTCACTTCTTTCTGATCGTATCTATGAAGTGGACATGGCTAGAGCAAGGTTAATATATATGTATGGTAGTATAACGATAAATAATGTCTGAGAGATAATAAAAAATTAGTATAAATAATTTAAAATTATTTATTTAATATTTATTAATTATCGTTAGTATAATTATATAATTTTAGATATAATAAATATATAATAATTATAATTATAAATATATATTATGTGTGCGTGTGGAAGCGTGTGACTTAGTCTCTAACGAAAGCAACTAGCTAATAACTATAAATGGCAGCATTCACCTCGTTGCTCTGTCTCTGGCGTCCCCCAATTTTCTCGTATCATCATTTTTCTTTGTCCCTTCTTTCACGAATCTCACACTCCGGTCTGTGATTCTTCTTCTCTTAGATCTATTTCCTCATTCTCTTCTCAACTCACTCTTTTTTTCATGTTACGACATTTTTCTCTATCTCGTTCTTCATTTTTCCCTGTCGCTATTTCGTTTCTATGAATTTTGTGGATTTAGCTGTACTTTGAAGATTCCCTCTTCAAATTTGCATCGTACTTACCTGAGTTAGTAAGTTTAGATATTTAAATCTTGCTTTCTAAATTTGATTACTTTAATCATACACTTTTGTGCTGCGTAGAATTTATCCATTTCGGAAATTGTGCAATGCATGTACAGTGTGTTTTGTTTTGTTTTGTTTTGTTTTGGTCATCTTCTTTTGGCAATTATTTTGACATTAAAAAGTGTACTGTAGAAATATTAATATATTGAGCAATAATGAGTGCTACAGAAATAAGGGATCAAAGATTTGTACGTCTTTCCATAAATCTCTGTGATCTTCATTTATGTCATAATTTTTATATTTTGTATATAAATGACTCAAGTAATGTATATGAAAATTTTGTGTGAGTTTCCTGTATTGGTAGTAATCGTGATTTGGTCTGGCATCCTTTTTGTGTATAGAAATTGGAAAATGCTTTCACTAGAAGAAAAATATGGATGGCTGCTTTATTTAACCATGGACTTTGTTGCTCAATTCACTCCTGGACTCCATCTTTTACAGTTAATCTTGTGTTGCGAGCAGCAAAATGGTTGGAAGTGGCCATTTGGACGTCAACAGAACAGTTGAACCATTTTCCGAGGATTTTGATGCGTCAGCTGTGATCAAAGAACCAGTGCCATCCACAGTTGCAGAAAGTGAGAAAGTGAAAAGAGCTATAGTACTGGGAAAAAATGTTCACACACTGTGTCTAGAAGTTACAGAACCTGATGCAGATGATGAGATTACTGGAGAAAGGGATGCTTATATGGCAAGTGTATTGTCCAAATACAAAAAATCATTGACTGAAAGGACAAAACATCATTTAGGTTTGACAGCATTTGCTCTTTTAATCTTACTGCTTTCTTGATTGCATTTACCTTGTTGCATTTAGCACAAAGCAAATGCTTCATGATAGGATATCATCGTTGCTTTTGTTTGTTCCAACTAGTATTTCTGTAATTCTATTCATTTCTATGCAACGTTCAGCCCTGTGATTTCTGATTTGACATACAAGAAAATTTGTTAACTTGATGGTAATACCAACCAAGCATCAGTGCACACACAATACTTGGCACCAACTTATACTACATGTTTAATCTCACCTGCTTTCCTGTTATCCTATGTTTGCCTAGTATTCCAACTGCTGAGTTTTTATTGCTACATTTTCTAATTATCCAGGTGGTTTCATTTGAACGCAACAAATATAATGTAATATTTTTTAATTTTTTCTTAAAAAAAAACAAAGTGCGTAAAAATCATAATTGAGATTTGATAGTTTCGGTGCATACAAACTTGTTCGTTGTCCAACCCACAATATACGTTTTAGTTATCCTTCATTTGTAGTTGAAATTGTTTAATGTTTAATGTTTTGGTGAAGAATGAGATGCATTTGAGGTTGTGCCTGTGTGAGGAAGTACATCAAGATTCAATCATGTATAACAGAAGAAGTCTTTCTATCTATTACATGAAGAGTGCTTTTTTCACTAGTTAGAGGGAAACAAAAAATGTTTAGGATCCATTACGGTTCATTAATGCATCTATATTATTTTGGCTTCCATTTTGTGCAAAAATTATCTAGAAGATGTGTAGCTTTTCAAGGCCCATATTCATTCTTTTAACCTATAGAGTTTATAGGCTATCTCATATAGTCATATACTCATATGTAATATGTGAACAATCTATGCCAGGTTACCCCTATAATTTGGATTTCGACTACGGTGCACTCTCTCAACTTCAGCACTTCTCCATAAACAACCTGGGAGATCCATTCATTGAAAGCAATTATGGAGTCCACTCCCGGCAGTTTGAAGTTGGTGTTTTGGACTGGTTTGCCCGGTTATGGGAAATAGAAAAAGATGAGTACTGGGGCTATATGACAAACTGTGGTACTGAAGGCAATCTCCATGGCATCCTAGTTGGGTTAGTTTTAGTTTGACTTTGTTCAATATTTTGTAAATTTGGAAAGAACACGATTATATTGTTAAATATGACATTTGCAGGAGAGAGGTCCTTCCGGATGGAATTTTGTACGCTTCACAAGAATCACATTATTCTGTATTTAAAGCTGCACGCATGTACAGAATGGATTGTGTGAAGATTGCAACTCTTCATGCCGGAGAGATTGATTGTAACGATTTCAAGGCCAAGCTGCTTCTTCACAAAGATAAGCCAGCTATTGTAAATGTGAACATAGGCATGTTTCTTTATATCTATTGCCCTTCCTCTCCCGCCCTTTTTTTACTTTGCTGATTTGACTCATACATACGGAACTTTGTAGGTACAACTGTCAAAGGAGCAGTGGATGATCTTGATCTGGTGATAAAGACACTTGAAGATACTGGATTTTCACGTGACAAATTCTACATCCATTGTGATGGGGCCTTGTTTGGTCTCATGATGCCTTTTGTGAAACTTGTAAGTTTCTCTGTTCACAGTACCAGAAATCTTTAAACCTCAGACATGTGCTGTTGAAGTCATATTTGCTATCCCTCTGTTATCTAATTGGAACTCCTATGTATTATTCTACTTTTGTTGTAATTCATTGTTTTTCATGTCAGCAAATAGCATTTTGGTTCTTGCACATAACCTTGTCTATGCTATTATAGCTCATTGTTGTTTGTCTTGCATTTAATAATTTACAAGTTTAATTGCTTGCCAAAACAAGATTTGAGACCAATTCCTTTAGTGATGTACATCTTACCATCTTATTTTTTAGTTTTTTTTATGTAAGCAATGATGTTGATTATTCTGTATTTTGCAATATCAGGCACCAAAAGTCTCTTTTAAGAAGCCCATTGGTAGTGTTAGTGTTTCTGGCCACAAATTTGTGGGGTGCCCAATGCCTTGTGGTGTTCAGATAACAAGGTTGGAGCATATCAATGTTCTTTCCAATAATGTAGAATACCTTGCTTCTAGGGATGCCACAATCATGGGTAGCCGGAATGGCCATGCTCCCATATTCCTTTGGTATACCCTTAACCGGAAAGGATACAGAGGTTTCCAGAAAGAAGTACAGAAATGCTTGAGGAATGCACACTACTTCAAGGACCGCCTTAGGGAGGCCGGAGTTGGTGCAATGCTTAATGAGCTGAGCAGCACAGTTGTGTTTGAGAGGCCACATGATGAGGAGTTTGTACGGAAGTGGCAGTTGGCATGCCAGGGAAACATAGCACATGTGGTGGTGATGCCAAACGTCACTAAGGGCAGGCTTGATGATTTCCTGAACGAGCTTGTGGAGAAGCGTGCTCAATGGTTTAAAGATGGCAAGTTTCAACAATATTGCATTGCCTCAGAAGTGGGTGAAATCTGTTGTCTTTGCCCTTTGCATAAGAGCAAGTAAAAGTTGTAACAGGTTCCAATCTTAGGTTCAAGGTTTTAGTTGGTTTATGGTGGGGAATATATATATCCATGTTTTATCGAGATTTTGATGTACTTGATAACCTATCGGTTTTCCTTTTTATTGACATTTTTATTTGCACTTGATAGCAACTAGTTCTTAGAGAATTTTAGATTTGTCTTGTTATCAACATTCATTCAGAAAACTTATTCTTTAGCTATCTTATATATTAACTATTTAGCAGAAATAAAACAAACTATTGATAGTGGATTAAATTAAATTATCATACTTTAAACATTTTGTAAGCATAAAATATTATAAAAATCACTTGAGAATTAAAATGTTAAAATTTATTCTTAAGAAACTAATTATTATAATTTTATAGAACATCATTTGAGAATCAAAATTTCAAAATGCGCATCTGTTAAAATACTAGCATGGAATAACACTCAATTCAAGTTCATCAACATAATAAAACAGGTTATTTTTCTTTGGAAAAATCGTATTAGTACAAAAGAAAAATGAAGATATACAACTACATGGATCCAGTGTTCATCAATTACACAGCCTTGTTTTGCGTCAAATCTAAATTGTGGACACTACAGTGTAGCAGTGAAAAACTTGCTTCCAAATTCTAATAGTGTGTATAATTCATAAGTCTCAGATTGCACATGAAAGCAAATCACCTCTGATTTTTTGCTTCTGTCCTTTTAACTTTGGAGCTACTCATTTATATTTCATCATCTTTTTTAAAGAATAAAGTGTGTAGTTTATTTCAATGAATTCTTCATACATTAACAACATTTTTCTTTTTTTGACTGAATATCTATTGTATAACATGTATATAATATATTAATATGTCCGATCCAACACAGCAAATAAACTCTGATCTTTACTCGTCAAGTAATTACAAGATAGTAACATAACTACTTTCCACTCAGATTATTAGCCATCTATAAGTCACTACCTATACTCATCAGCAATGGAAGGATACTTAGTCTAATCTCATCTAATTTCATCTCACATGATCCTTAACCTAATATCTCTTACAATCTATAATTGACTTTAACAGGAGTATCTAGAAGTACGCCTTCCACTGTTGAAGACTACAAACTTGGAACTAAAAAAGTAAAGACAAATTTCGTTTCAATAATGCCAGGGAACCAAGATGGTTCCAGCAAAATACCAGCAAAATGCCTCTGGATGAATACAAAATCTCTACGTGGATGTTGCTTATGCTAGGCATTAGGATGTTTCTTTCCTTTGTAAATTGGATGGTTCTGAATCTTTTTTCTGATTTATCATGTTTTAGGCATTTGGAGAGGGAAGGATGGTGAAGGGACGGAAGCTAATTGAATCAGTTTCTGTGATTCACGTTGAAATGATACTGAACGTATCTCCTCCTAATTTGAATGTGGTAAAACATTTAATAACCAATCTTTTAAATCATAAATAAATAAAACTAATTACTATATTTATAATTAATTAAATTGTTCTATTTTTGGCTAATTTAAAATTGGTTCCATATACTTTTTCATTTCGTTTTAGTTAATATTTGATTATAAAAGATTCCATTATATTATTAATTTACTAATTCGACCAAAATTTATGCACGTAAAAAAGATGTGACATTTTATTTCTCTAGTCACAATTGCTGCTGATTATATATTGTGTCACAATCTAATTGTAATGAGATTGACTTTGGTGATCCTTTTCTTCTAATAAAAAAACAAAGGAAAAGTATAGGTAACTAACGATATTTTTAAACAATGTGTGAATAATGTGAATTAATAGGGTTAAAAGAGTAAATTAATCTTAAATTTAATTAGTAGCATTAAATTAGGATGTAGTGTATTTTTATTTGATTGGTAGTTATTTATATTATTCAAATTAGTCATTCTTTATCTAGCACTTCCAAAAACAAATGGCCTGTGGATTCCGTGTGGAGAACACGTACCAAGGTTTTTTATTTTTTACTTTCAAAATGCTCAATTAATGAATGCATGATGCAAGACTAAACGATGGGTATTTGGCATATTGGATATGTTTAATGGACGGTCATGGTTAGAGAACATAACGTGTTGCTTAATGAGTAAACACTCAACCCGGTCCCTGTCCATTTCTAATTAGGACAACGCGATTCCTCACAAAAAAACTAACCCACGCCGGTCCCTATCTATGCAAAAAATCACTCATCGCGCCCCCTCCCGTTTATCCCCCGTCCATAGTTGACGGAAAAAGCTGATGTGTCACTTACCGGCGCTGATCTAGCAGTTAGGCCAAAGTTAAGTGCCAAGTTGGATAAGTGGGAATGGACAGGGGTCGATTTGTCCCCCTGTCACATTAAAAAATGACGTCGTTGCTAGGTTAATAAGAAGCAAACGTTTCTTTCATCATTTCATTCCCCAACCTCTGCACAAAATATTCATAGTCTAAACAAGAAACCCTAGGAGACCATGGTTGGAAATGGAGAACGTTGTGCATCCTCCAACCTGCGAGCTGGTGATAGTTGGAGTTATAGCATGAACTCTAATGAGAGTATTGTAGGTAGAAGGAAGAAGAGATGGGTCTCCCCAAAATGCTGTTGCGGGTCTGATGCTGTTCTGTTCATATCTGGGACCAAAAGTAATCCGAATAGGTTATTCTTACGGTGCCCTAAATTCAAGGTATGTTCATGTAAAATTTTGTGTTGAATGTACAAAAATTCTATATTTAGTTCCAGGTCTGTTCATGGTTTTAACCTTTTTGTATCTGTCTATATGTAGACTGTAGAAGGATGTTGCTCATTTTTTGTATGGCTAGATGATTATGTCTCTTCCTTTAATGAGCATTTTTCGAAGACAACATCAAAAGGGGTATTGCAGAAGAACCAGCAGCAATTTGAAGGCCTTAGTGATGCGGTGGATGACAAAGTGGAAGAGTTAGAAATGAGGTTGATTGGATTAGAAAATCAATTAGAAAAGAGCAGGAAAAAAATGGGTGAAAGTAGATGCTTGGGGTTAGGTTGTAGTATTTTTGCATTTTTGATTGGGGTTATGGTTGCCTGTTTATTTAGGACAACTATGTATGCAACCTAATGAATAACTTTAGGGTATCTAAGAACTGTGTGGCAAGATAAGATTGGAAATGTAAACATTTTGGATGTAAGTTATATGAAGATGAATTATTATGATGAGTGTTTAAAGTTTGTTACCTGAACTTAATGCAAATTAGAGCAGCAAATATTTGTGCATGTAACATAGATTGAAGTAAACCTTGTAAAGCATAGCAAAAAGTACTATTATATTCATATTGTCAAGAAAGATGTAACTCATATGTTCACAGTGATAATATCATTGCAGAGGCAACATGGACCTAATCAAAACTTAGACATTTGTAAATACCAACATACCAAAATAACAGCAAAACATTTACTGACATAATTGTATCCTTCAAACTAAAGTCTCAAAATACCAAAATAACAGTATCACATATCTCAGTATCACATATCTAAATTCCTATTATAAGTGTCACCCCTGCTTAGGAGGCCTAACTCCTAGAGGCTGGTAGCCGGGTGTTGGCACAAATTTCAGAAGTCGTGATGCTGTAGTTGAATTTGCAGCTGCCATCGTCTCTTCAGAAATCGCATCATGACTGGTTCCTGGAGTAGTCTTCCCAGCTATTGAACCATTTGAATGGAGCTGTGAGCTGTGAGGTATCAGGTTTGGGGCTTGGGAAGGTTGAGATTTGAACCATAAGGTTGGCCTTGGTGCTGGTATGGGTGGAGGCATGAAAGATGGAGCTGGAGGCCTAACAATCTGGTGCTTCTCCCTAACTGTTGGAGGGTTGTCATTGGAGTTTTTTCCTGCAGCCTGTAACAATGTAGGTTTAGCAGCTATATGAATGAAAACTTTAAGGGATTGAGATGTAATAATTTGTTGGATGAAACAGGTTTTGTTTTTTTAAACAATAGAAAAAAAAGTACCTCCTCAGCTGGTGGCGCAGATTGCGAAACTGAAATTTCTTCTCTCTGATTTTTGGGTAGTTTCTTCTTAGCTTTTCTGGCTTTGCTCTGTGACAAAATTCAATATATTATAGAAAGCAAGCAACAAAAGACAATTCTCAAACACAACCATTGTACATAATACAACCATTCCCAATCAAGCAACATATAAACCTAATCAGTACATAACACAGCCTTTCTCAAGCAAGCAACATATAAACCTAATCAGTACATAACATAGCCATACTCAATCAAGCAACATATAAACCTAATCAGTACATAACACAACCATACTCAACCAAGCAACACATAAACCTAATCAGTACATAACACAGCCATTGTACCTCAATTCTCAAACATAGAGTAAAGAAGTTATTGTTTATGACAAGTCAATTCTTAAAGCTAACACATTGTACCTGATCAGTGTTTGGGACTGGAGCAGTGTTTGGAGCTGGATCAGTGCTTGTTGCTGGATCAGTTGATGATTTGTGAGTTGTTGTCTTCTTCTGTGCTCGTCTCTCCTTTTTAGTCATAGGCTTCCAGTTGGGATCTTGTGCTGCATTCGGACATGTCTTGTAGTAATGGCCCTTTTGGCCACACTTAGAGCAAGTAACAACGAATGTCTTCTTCGCCTTGGTGGTTGAAAGAGCGAAACTCTCGCGTGATCTAGAATTTTTACAAATAAGTTCTCGTTGTAAGTATAGCTTCTAGACCGACAAGAATTCCTTTCTTATAAAAGTTTTGTTTGTCATTTAAGCAAATCCAATAAAATTGATAACCGAGTATTTAGCCTCAGGTCGTCTTCTCAAGGAATTGCAGGGAGGTATGACTTATTATTAGCTATGGAAAAAGGTAGAATTTTGGGTTTTGAAAGGTTTGAACAAGGAAAATAAATCGCAGGAATTAATAAATTAATATCTAATAAAACTCTTGGCAAGGTATGAAAATTCGGAAGCCCTATCCTAGTTATCTTTATCGATGGTGATGAGAATTGAGTTTTAATCCCACTTAGTTAACCTTTACTAAAGCAAAGGAAAGCCAAGTGGACTAATTAGTTAGATCCTCAAGTCCTAGCCAACTCCTAAGAAAGAACTAGAGTTAGGGGAATTCAATTCAATTAGCAAAAATAACAATTAACAACCACGATAAGTTTGATAACGCAAGAGTCTCCAATTAATCAATTAAAGCCAAGAATATAAAAAGCTAAATAAGAATCATAAATCTGAAATACCTCAATTTATATTAAATAAAACATTCAAATCTAAATACGAAGAATTCATAAGCCAAATTAGTAACATGAGTCAGATACGAATAAAAGTATTAGAATAAATAAAAATATAAAAAGAATATTGAACCTGAGAAGAAGTTGAAATAATAAGTTGAAATAATAAGAAATCCTAATTTCTTTAAGAGGAATCCTAATCCTAAATCCTAAGAGAGAGGAGAGAACCTCTCTCTCTAAAAACTACATCTAAATTATGAAAAGTGAATTATGAGCTATTTTATAAATGGATGTATTCTCCCACTTTATAGCCTCTAATTTGTGTTTTTTGGGCCGAGAACTGGGTCAGAAACAGCCCAGAATTCGCTAGTTTCGAATTCAAACACAGTGGTTTTTCGCCACTGCGACGCATCCGCGTAGATCACGCGTTCGCGTCACTTATCGTCAAAGAAAATATGGCAAATTATATATTAAATCAAAGCTCCGGATGTTAGCTTTCCAACGCAACTAGAACCGCATCATTTGGACCTCTGTAGCTCAAGTTATGGTCGATTTAGTACCAAGAGGTCAGGCTGGACAGCTTTAGCAGTTCCTTCAGATTCTTGTATTCCTTCCACTTTTGCATGCTTCCTTTCCATCCTCTAAGTCATTCCTACCCTATAAACTCTAAAATTACTTAATACACATATCAAGGCATCTAATGATAATGAGAGAGGATTAATATTAGCAAATATAAGGCCAAAGAAGCATGTTTTCAATCATAGCACAAAAATCAGGAAGGAGAATGTAAAACCATGCAAATAGTATGAATAAGTGTATGAAAGATTGATAAAATCCACTCAATTGAGCACAAGATAAACCATAAAATAGTGGTTTATCAGTGATGCTCATCTCTCTCTCAACTGGATCGGCTCTTCTCTTCATCTTAGGTCTATGAGCAGCTCTCTTGATAGTGGGAGGCAGTGGCCTTGGTGCATTAGTAGGTGTCCAGTACTCTTCACTGTTGACTGATTTAATGCAATGTGAATAAGTTGCTCTGATGGCTTCCATAGTTAGCCACTTATGCACGAAATCCTCAGCCTTAAGACCCATTTTAGCTAGTGCTGCAACGGCATGTCTACAAGGCATTCCTATGTACAATAACAAATTGATGTAGAATCAAAAAAAGACAATGGACATATAGTGATAAACCAAAAATTATAACTAAATAATTATCCAATAACTATATAGCCAGACTTACCAGTCAATTGCCATACATTGCATGTACATGTCCTCTTGTGTAGATTCACACCCACTTTATGGTTTTGAGAATGAACCTCAAAGAGGACTCTTTCCGAATCACCAGCCCATATAGCTCTCCATTTATGACTCTTAGGCTTGATAAATTAATCCAACTTCTTATGTTGGACTGGTGCAAGTGATCCAATGTGAGCCTCCAACTTCTTCTTGTGCGTTCCCATTTTTCTCATTATGTAGCACTGCAACCCTTCACACATGGTTAGAATAGGCTTTTCCCTATGCTCCACAATCTTTGCATTCCATACTTCACACATATTATTAGTTATGTTGTCCACTTTCGGCCCATGACTAAAGTACGCCTTACACCACACAGCCGGATCAAATTTTTGAATATACTCCCATGCTGGTGCACTTACTCGCTTTAACTTCTCCATCGCAGCAGCTAATTCAGTGTGTGTGGTGTACCTTGCACATTCCCAAACCAATTGCTTCGTCTCTTCATCTTTGAAGTGCTTGATGAAGCTCTTCCAGATATGTAGTACATAATTCCTGTGGTGAGTGATGAGCGGATATTTTATACGCTTTTTGGGGATAATTTCATATAGTTTTGAGTATGTTTTAGTTAGTTTTTAGTTTATTTCCAGTAGTTTTTAGGAAAAATTCATGTTTCTGGACTTTACTATGAGTTGTGTGTTTTTCTGTAATTTCAGGTATTTTTCTGGCTGAAATTGAAGGAGCTGAGCAAAAATCTGATTTAGGCTGAAAAAGGACTACTGATGCTGTTGGATTCTGACCTCCCTGCACTCAAAGTGGATTTTCTAGAGCTACAGAACTCGAAATGGCGTGCTTCCAATTGCGTTGGAAAGTAGACATCCAGGGATTTCCAGCAATATATAATAGTCCATACTTTGCATAAGAATTGATGACGTAAACTGGCGTTCAACGCCAGCCTTCTGCCCAAATCTGGCGTCCAGCGCCAGAAAAGGATCAAAAACTGGAGTTGAACGCCCAAACTGGCACAAAAACTGGCGTTCAACTCCACAAATGGCCTCTGCACGTGAATTGCTTAAAGTCTCAGCCCCAGCACACACCAAGTGGGCCCCAGCACACCAAGTGGGCCCCAGAAGTGGATCTCTGCATCATCCATCATAGTCCACTCATATTTTGTAACCCTAGGCTACTGGTTTAGTATTTAAACAACTTTTAGAGACTTATTTTGTATCTCATGACATTTCAGATCTAAACTTTGTATTCTCTGACGGCATGAGTCTCTAAACCCCATTGTTGGGGGTGAGGAGCTCTGCTGTGTCTCGATGAATTAATGCAAGTATTTCTGTTTTCCATTCAATTACGCTTGTTCCTATCTAAGATGTTCATTCACGCTTAACTGTGATGAAGGTGATGATCTGTGACATTCATCACCTTCCTCAACCCATGAACGTGTGCCTGACAACCACCTTCGTTCTATATCCGATTGAATGAGTGTCTCTTAGATTCCTTAATCAGAATCTCCGTGGTATAAGCTAGAACTGAAGGCGGCATTCATGAGAATCCAGAAAGTCTAAACCTTGTCTGTGGTATTCCGAGTAGGATTCAAGGATTGAATGACTGTGACGAGCTTCAAACTCCTGAAGGCTGGGCGTTAGTGACAGACGCAAAAGGATAGTAAATCCTATTCCAACCAGATCGAGAACCAACCGGTGATTAGCCGTGCTGTGACAGAGCGCGTGAGCGTAGTTTTCACTGGAAGGATGGAAGGTAGCCATTGACAACGGTGATCCACCAACACACAGCTTGCCATAGGAGGACGTGCGTGCGTGAATCAGAAGACAGAGGAAAGCAGAGATTCAGAGGACAAAGCGTCTCCAAAACTCCAACATATTCTCCATTACTGCACAACAAGTAACTTTTAATTTATGCTCTACTGGTTATTCACAATTCAACTGATAAACATAATTGACTTCCTGACTAAGATTTACAAAATAACCATAGATTGCTTCAAACCAACAATCTCCGTGAGATTCGACCCTTACTCACGTAAGGTATTACTTGGACGACCCAGTGCACTTGCTGGTTAGTGGTACGCATTGTGAAAAGTGTGATTCACAATTCGTGCTACCAAGTTTTTGGCGCCGTTGCCGGGGATTGTTCGTGTTTGAACAACTGACGGATTATTTTGTTGCTTAGATTAGGAAAAATCTTCTCTTTTTTTTGGTTTAGAGTCTTTTATTATTTATCCCTTGTTAAAACACTTTAAAATTTATGGCTCAGTTAATTAGAACGTGGTGTTTATGTTCATGGTAATTAGCTATCATATTTTAAAAAAAAAAAAACCTTTTTCAAAAATAATTTTTCTATTAATAAGGTCCCATAACTCATCTAGCTAGAACATTAATTTGATTGGGTTAGAATCTTTTATACTCTTTTTAAAACCTTCTTTTTCAAAAATAATTTTTCTATTAAATCCTGTGCCAAACTTTAATAAGGTCCCATAACTCATTTGGCTAGAACATTAATTTGATTGGGTTAGAATCTTTTATACTCTTTTTAAAACCTTCTTTTTCAAAAATAATTTTTCTATTAAATCCTGTGCCAAACTTTAAGTTTGGTGTTTTCTTGTTGATTCCCCTTTGATTTTCGAAAATTTTGGTTTGGTTTTCTAAAAATTTTAAGTTTGGTGTTCTTCCTTCATGTTCTTGTGTTCTTGTGAGTCTTCAAAGTGTTCTTGAGTTTTTCTTGTGTCTTGATCTTAAAATTTTTAAGTTTGGTGTTCCTTGGTGTTTTCCCTCCAAAATTTTCAAAAACAAGGAGCATTAGATCTAAAAATTTTAAATCTTGTACTATCTTATTGTTTCTCTCTCTCCTCACTAAATTCAAAAATATCTTTTCAAAATATCTTTTCTAGCTTCCTATCTTTTCAAAATTTGTTTCAACTAGCTAACCAACTTTTTGTTTGTTTCTTAACTTTTTCAAAACTACCTAACTAACTCTCTCTCTCTCAAAATTTTCGAAAATATCTCCCCTCTTTTTCAAAAATTTCTGTTTTTTTTAACTAATTATTTTTAATTTTTTTTACGAAAAAAAAAATTTCAATTTTCAAATTCTTTTTAGTTATTTTATTTTATTTAAGTATTTACTTCTTATAAAATAAAATAAATAAAAAGATAAATCAGTCCAAGTTATATCCATAGATCCATCATGGACATAAGTGGAGATGGACAGTCCAGGAGGACTTTGGGGTCATATTCTAACCCCTCTACTGCTTCATATGGGAGTAGCATCTGCATACCCTCCATTGGAGTTAGTAACTTTGAGTTGAATCCTCAGCTCATTATCATGGTGCAGCAAAGTTGCCAGTATTCCGGTCTTCCACAGGAAGAACCTACAGAGTTTCTGGCACAATTTTTACAAATTGCTGACACAGTACATGATAAGGAAATAGATCAGGATGTCTACAGACTATTACTGTTTCCATTTGCTGTAAAAGATCAAGCCAAAAGGTGGTTAAATAACCAACCTAAGGCCAGCATAAGAACATGGAATCAGCTGACAGAAAAATTCCTGAATCAATATTTCCCTCCAAAAAGGATGACACAGCTAAGGCTGGACATCCAAGGCTTTAAACAAGGAGATAATGAATCTCTTTATGATGCCTGGGAGAGATACAGAGAGATGCTACGAAAATGCCCCTCTGAAATGTTTTCAGAGTGGGTTCAGTTAGACATCTTCTACTATGGGCTTGCAGAAGGAGCTCAGATGTCTTTAGATTACTCAGCTGGTGGATCTATCCATATGAGAAAGACAATTGAAGAAGCTCAAGAGCTCATTGATACAGTTGCCAGGAATCAGCATCTGTATCTAAGCAGCAAGCCTTCCATGAATGAAGAGGTTAAAACAGTAACTGCTGAATTCAGTACTGTAAAACAAGCTGCTGAATTCAATCAGCAATTAGATTTTCTAACAAAGCAGCTAGCTGAATTCAAAGACAGGTTACAGGAGACAAGGATAGCTAATATGCATATGGAAGAACAGTTTAAGCAAACAAAGCAGCAGCTATCAAAGCAAATAGCAGAAGAATGCCAAGCAGTTCAATTAAGAAGTGGGAAAACATTAAATACCCCACCTCAAGGCATCAAAAATTCAAGAAATGGGCAACCCACCAAAGATTCCCCTGAGGACAGTAAGAGCCCAGGGAAAAATAATTCTGGCACTAAAACGCCAGAAAATAGGTGGAAGGCTGGCGCTGAACGCCCAGACCATGCCCAAAACTGGCGTTCAGCGCCAGAAACAAGGCAGGATTGGCGTTCAACGCCAGAAATGGGCAAGAATCTGGCGTTGAACGCCCAAATGGGGCAGAATCCAGCGCTGAACGCCCAAAATGGGCACATTTCTGGCGTTCAGGCGCCAGGAACAGACAGTGAGTTGGCGTCTAACGTCACTCCAGCTTCTGACTCTGGTACTCAATTGCCAGTGAGGGATCAGACACACACAAGTGCTGATAACAACCCCTCTAAAAAGGCTTCTTTAACCACTAAGGTTGAGGAATATAAAGCCAAGATACCTTATCCTCAAAAACTCCGGAAAGAGGAGCAGGATAAGCAATTTGCTCGCTTTGCAGATTATCTAAGGACTCTTGAAATAAAGATTCCTTTTGCAGAGGCACTTGAGCAAATACCTTCTTATGCCAAGTTCATGAAAGAGATCTTGAGTCATAAAAAGGAGTGGAGAGAAACAGAAAGAGTTCTCCTCACTGAAGAATGTAGTGCAGTCATTCTGAAAAGCTTTCCTGAAAAGCTTAAAGACCTTGGGAGTTTTCTGATACTCTGTATATTGGAAGGTGATTGCACCAAGACAGCCTTATGCGATCTTGGGGCAAGCATCAACCTAATACCTGCATCCACTATCAGGAAGCTTGGCTTAACTGAAGAAGTTAAACCAACCCGGATATGTCTCCAACTTGCTGATGGTTCCACTAAATACCCATCAGGCGTGATTGAGGACATGATTGTCAGAGTTGGGCCATTCGCCTTTCCCACTGACTTTGTTGTGCTGGAAATGGAGGAGCACAAGAGTGCCACTCTCATTCTAGGAAGACCCTTCCTAGCGACTGGACGATCCCTCATTGACGTCCAACAGGGGGAAATAACCCTGAGAGTCAACGATGACGAGTTCAAGTTGAACGCTGTCAAAGCCATGCAGCATCCAGACACATCAACAGACTGCATGAAAGTTGACCTTATTGACTCTTTGGTAGAAGAGAACAACATGGCTGAGAGTCTCGAATCAGAGTTGGAAGACATCTTTAAAGATGTTCAGCCTGATTTGGAGGATTCAGGGGACATGAAAGAACCTCTGAACTTTCTTCTAAAAGAGGAAAAACCTCCTAAACCAGAGCTCAAGCCACTGCCACCATCCTTGAAATATGCATTTCTAGGAGAAGGTGACACCTTTCCAATGATCATAAGCTCTGCTTTAAATTCACAGGAAGAGGAAGCACTTATTCAAGTGCTAAGGACACACAAGACAGCTCTTGGGTGGTCCATAGGTGACCTTAAGGGCATAAGCCCAGCTAGATGCATGCACAAAATTCTATTGGAGGATAACGCCAAACCAGTGGTTCAACCACAGAGGCGGCTAAATCCAGCCATGAAGGAAGTGGTGCAGAAAGAGGTCACCAAATTACTGGAGGCTGGGATTATTTATCCTATTTCTGACAGCCCCTGGGTGAGCCCTGTTCAAGTCGTCCCAAAAAAGGGAGGCATGACAGTGATTCATAATGAAAAAAATGAACTGGTTCCTACAAGAACAGTTACAGGGTGGCGCATGTGTATTGACTACAGAAGGCTCAATACAGCCACCAGAAAGGATCATTTTCCTTTACCATTCATAGACCAGATGCTAGAAAGACTAGCAGGTCATGATTATTACTGCTTTTTGGATGGCTACTCAGGCTATAACCAGATTGCAGTAGATCCCCAGAATCAAGAGAAAATAGCATTCACATGTCCATCCGGAGTGTTTGCTTATAGAAGGATGCCCTTTGGGCTATGCAATGCACCTGCAACCTTCCAGAGATGCATGCTCTCTATTTTCTCTGACATGGTGGAAAAATTTCTGGAAGTCTTCATGGATGACTTCTCAGTATATGGAGACTCATTCAGCTCCTGTCTTGATCACCTGAAATTTGTTCTGAAAAGATGCCAAGAAACCAACCTAGTGTTAAACTGGGAAAAGTGTCACTTCATGGTGACTGAAGGAATTGTTCTTGGGCATAAAATCTCAAACAAGGGAATAGAGGTGGATCAAGCAAAAATAGAGGTAATTGAAAAATTACCACCACCTGCCAATGTTAAGGCAATCAGAAGCTTTCTGGGGCATGCAGGATTCTATAGGAGGTTTATAAAGGATTTTTCAAAAATCGCAAAACCTCTAAGCAATCTGCTAGCTGCTGACACACCATTTGTGTTTGACACAGCATGCCTACAGGCGTTTGAAACGCTGAAAGCTAAGCTGGCCACAGCACCAGTCATTTCTGCACCAGACTGGACATTGCCATTTGAGTTAATGTGTGATGCCAGTGATCATGCCATTGGTGCAGTATTGGGACAGAGGCATGACAAGCTTCTGCATGTCATTTATTATGCCAGTCGCGTTCTAAATGATGCCCAGAAAAATTACACAACCACAGAAAAAGAACTACTTGCAGTGGTTTACGCCATTGACAAGTTCAGATCATACTTAGTAGGATCAAAAGTGATTGTGTATACTGACCATGCTGCTCTTAAATATCTACTCACAAAACAGGATTCAAAACCCAGGCTCATCAGATGGGTATTGCTTCTGCAAGAGTTTGATATAGAAATAAGAGACAGAAAAGGGACAGAGAACCAAGTGGCTGATCATCTGTCCCGGATAGAGCCAGTGAAAGGGACGTCCCTCCCCTTTCTTGAGATCTCTGAGACGTTCCCTGATGAGCATCTATTTGCCATTCAGGAAGCACCATGGTTTGCCGATATTGCAAACTATAAAGCTGCAAGGTTCATACCCAAGGAGTACAATAGAATACAAAAGAAGAAATTAGTTACTGATGCAAAGTACTACTTGTGGGATGAACCTTATCTCTTTAAGAGATGTGCAGACGGAATTATCCGTAGGTGTGTCCCCAGAGAGGAAGCACAGAGAATCCTATGGCATTGCCACGGATCTCAATATGGAGGCCATTTCGGAGGTGAGCGAACAGCCACCAAGGTCCTCTAATGTGGCTTCTATTGGCCCACACTCTATAAAGATTTCCGAGAGTTTGTACGTAATTGTGATAGTTGCCAAAGAGCTGGTAATCTGCCTCATGGTTACGCCATGCCTCAACAAGGAATCTTGGAAATAGAGTTATTTGATGTATGGGGAATTGACTTCATGGGACCTTTCCCACCATCATACTCAAACACTTATATTCTGGTGGCAGTTGACTATGTATCAAAATGGGTTGAGGCTATTGCCACACCCACCAATGATACTAAAACAGTGCTGAAGTTCCTCCAGAAACATATCTTTAGCAGGTTTGGTGTCCCTAGAGTGTTAATCAGTGATGGGGGCACTCACTTCTGCAATAAACAACTTTACTCTGCCATGGTTCGGTATGGAATTCGCCACAAAGTGGCCACACCATATCATCCACAAACCAATGGGCAAGCTGAAGTCTCTAATAGAGAATTAAAGAGAATCCTGGAACGGACAGTAAGTACCCGTAGAAAGGATTGGGCAAGGAGCTTGGATGATGCTCTGTGGGCTTACAGAACAGCATTCAAGACCCCTATAGGGACCTCTCCATACCAACTCGTGTATGGTAAGGCATGCCACTTGCCCGTGGAACTGGAACATAAGGCCTACTGGGCAACCAGATTCCTAAACTTAGATGCCAAATTAGCAGGAGAAAAATGATTGCTCCAGCTAAATGAGCTAGAGGAATTCAGATTCACAGCTTTCGAAAATGCCAAGCTTTATAAAGAAAAATAAAAAAAGTGGCATGACAGAAAGCTGTCATCTAGAATCTTTGAACCAGGACAGAAGGTTCTGTTGTTTAACTCTAGACTCAGGCTATTCCCCGGGAAAGTGAAATCCCGGTGGAGGGGACCATACGTGATTACAAGTGTATCACCATATGGTTATGTGGAGCTTCAAGATATTGATTCTGATAAGAAGTTCATTGTCAATGGACAGAGAATCAAGCATTATCTTGAGGGCAACATTGAGCAAGAATGCTCAAGGCTGAAGCTAGATTAAAAGCTCAGCAAGGTCCAGCTAAAGACAATAAAGAAGCGCTTGCTGGGAGGCAACCCAGCCATGGGGCAACAATCCTCTAAGCATTTTGCCCTATTTTTATTTTTTTATTTGTTTATATAAAGTTCACTAACACTAAGGTAAAGAATCATTTGCATAAGTTTACAGGGTTACAGAAGGAATCTACACACAAAACAGAGATAGAGAGCTTACTGGCAAGAAAACGCCAGTGAAGGCCATTTTGGGCGTTTAGCGCCCAAAATGGGCATCCAGTGGGCGCTGAACGCCAGTAAGGATAGCTATCTGGCGTTCAACGCCAGAAAAGGGCAACAACTGGGCGTTGAACGCCCAGGATAGCAGCATTTGGGCATTGAACGCCCAAAACAGGCAGTGTTTGGGCGTTCAAACGCCAGGATGGGGGGGAGGAGCTCTCCTTCTACCCATCTCCTTCTTTTTCTTTTGCTTGAGGACAAGCAAAGCTCTAAGTTTGGTGTGCTTATCCGTGATCACTAAGATCATGGCCCCTAAAGGAAAACAACCCACTCCAAGAGGAGCAAGGGCGTGATTTAAAGGAACTGAAGCGCCAGAAATTCTCTCTTGAAGGACCAAGCACCTCACAGACTAGAGGAACATCCACTTCCCAAACCTCAAGGTTGTTGAGTTCTAATCTTAGCCTTAACTCTGTGATAACTGTTCTTATTTTAATTTTACCTTAGGAGTCATATAGTAGTAATTAGTCTATTTTGATTTTATCTCCAATTAAGCTATAGTTTATTTTTCTCATCATCAGCAAACATGAATAAAATAGTAGATCTTTTAAATAAGAAGCAATAAAATTTCGAGTTTTAATAAGAGAAATTCTAATTAGTTAAATGTGGTGGCAATGCTTTCTGTCTTCTGAATGAATGCTTGAACAGTGCATATATCTTTTGAATTTGTTGTTTAAGACTGTTAAATATGTTGGCTCTTGAAAGAATGATGAACATGAGACATGTTATTGAGAATCTGAAAAATCATAAAAATAATTCTTGAAGCAAGAAAAAGCAGCAAAGAACAAAGCTTGCAGAAAAAAAAAAAAAGAGAAAAAGAGAGAAAGAAAAAAGAGAAAGCAAGCAGAAAAAACCAAAGCCCTTAAAACCAAAAGGCAAGGGTAATAAAAAGGATCCCAAGGCTTTGAGCATCAGTGGATAGGAGGGCCAAAAAGGAATAAAATCCTGGCCTAAGCGGCTAAATCAAGCTGTCCCTAACCATGTGCTTGTGGCGTGAAGGTGTCAAGTGAAAACTTGAGACTGAGCGGTTAAAGTCAAGGTCCAAAGCAAAAAGAAGAGTGTGCTTAAGAACTCTGGACACCTCTAATTGGGGACTTTAGTAAAGTTGAGTCACAATCTGAAAAGGTTCACCCAGTTATGTGTCTGTGGCATTTATGTATCCGGTAGTAATACTGGAAAACAAAGTGCTTAGGGCCACGGCCAAGACTCATAAAGAAGCTGTGTTCAAGAATCATCACACTGAACTAAGAGAATCAATAACACTATCTGAATTCTGAGTTCCTATAGATGCCAATCACTCTGAGCTTCAATGGATAAAGTGAGATGCCAAAACTGTTCAGAAGCAAAAAGCTACTAGTCCCGCTCATCTAATTAGGATCTGAGCTTCAATCAAAAACTCTGAGATATTATTGCTTCTCAACCTATTAGTCTTCTATTTTATTTGTCTAGTTGCTTGAGGACAAGCAACAGTTTAAGTTTGGTGTTGTGATGAGCGGATATTTTATACGCTTTTTGGGGATAATTTCATATAGTTTTGAGTATGTTTTAGTTAGTTTTTAGTTTATTTCCAGTAGTTTTTAGGAAAAATTCATGTTTCTGGACTTTACTATGAGTTGTGTGTTTTTCTGTAGTTTCAGGTATTTTTCTGGCTGAAATTGAAGGAGCTGAGCAAAAATCTGATTCAGGCTGAAAAAGGACTGCTGATGCTGTTGGATTCTGACCTCCCTGCACTCAAAGTGGATTTTCTGGAGCTACAGAACTCGAAATGGCGTGCTTTCAATTGCGTTGGAAAGTAGACATCCAGGGCTTTCCAGCAATATATAATAGTCCATACTTTTCACAAGAATTGACGATGTAAACTGGCGTTCAACGCCAGCCTTCTGCCCAAATCTGGCGTCCAGCGCCAGAAAAGGATAAAAAACTGGAGTTGAACGCCCAAACTGGCACAAAAACTGGCGTTCAACTCCACAAATAACCTCTGCACGTGAATTGCTTAAAGTCTCAGCCCAGCACATACCAAGTGGGCCCCAGCACACCAAGTGGGCCCCAGAAGTGGATCTCTGCATCATCCATCATAGTCCACTCATATTTTGTAACCCTAGGCTACTGGTTTAGTATTTAAACAACTTTTAGAGACTTATTTTGTATCTCATGACATTTCAGATCTAAACTTTGTATTCTCTGATGGCATGAGTCTCTAAACCCCATTGTTGGGGGTGAGGAGCTCTGCTGTGTCTCGATGAATTAATGCAAGTATTTCTGTTTTCCATTCAATTACGCTTGTTCCTATCTAAGATGTTCATTCGCGCTTAACTGTGATGAAGGTGATGATCTGTGACATTCATCACCTTCCTCAACCCATGAACGTGTGCCTGACAACCACCTTCGTTCTATATCCGATTGAATGAGTGTCTCTTAGATTCCTTAATCAGAATCTCCGTGGTATAAGCTAGAACTGAAGGCGGCATTCATGAGAATCCGGAAAGTCTAAACCTTGTCTGTGGTATTCCGAGTAGGATTCAAGGATTGAATGACTGTGACGAGCTTCAAACTCCTGAAGGCTGGGTGTTAGTGACAGACGCAAAAGGATAGTAAATCCTATTCCAACCAGATCGAGAACCAACCGGTGATTAGCCGTGCTGTGACAGAGCGCGTGAGCGTAGTTTTCACTGGAAGGATGGAAGGTAGCCATTGACAACGGTGATCCACCAACACACAGCTTGCCATAGGAGGACGTGCGTGCGTGAATCAGAAGACAGAGGAAAGCAGAGATTCAGAGGACAAAGCATCTCCAAAACTCCAACATATTCTCCATTACTGCACAACAAGTAACTTTTAATTTATGCTCTACTGGTTATTCACAATTCAACTGATAAACATAATTGACTTCCTGACTAAGATTTACAAAATAACCATAGATTGCTTCAAACCAACAATCTCCGTGGGATTCGACCCTTACTCACGTAAGGTATTACTTGGACGACCCAGTGCACTTGCTGGTTAGTGGTACGCGTTGTGAAAAGTGTGATTCACAATTCGTGCTACCAGTGAGCTCTCGGAAATATCTCCTTCAAGGCCAATGCTAACCCCTGTATCAGTCCAAGGACATGATATGATTAGAAAATTCTAATTAGCAATGATGGAAAATATTAAATGCTGAGATTCAAATTAAAGTAACTCAATTTATATACAATATCTAATCAGGGAGCTGCAATACAACATATTTAATTAAAACTCCTATGGTAACTCCTTTTTTATTTTTAATGCTATGAAAAAATATAAGAAAGACTTAAAAAAATTGTAACTCTTTTTTGGCATAGTCACTAATGCTTCATTCATTTCATAAGAAATCTAAAAATTGTCATATCAATTTGTTTCATAAAATGATATATATATATATATATATATATATATATATATATATCATTTTGTATTTCTTAAGCGCTAAAAATGTTTTTAGATCATTTTTTCTTTTACTTATTTGAAGCCACTCAAAAGGCAATGGTGTATGCTACTTAATGAGTTATGACTCTACTTTGAAAGAGACCAACTAAAGTGGCTTCAAAGTACATAAGAATCAAGTCATCAACTAATCAATTAAAGTGGCTTCAAATGCTAAGACTCAAGTTAAAGTAACTCAAATTAAATACAATAATTAATCAGGGAGATGCAACACAACAAATTTAATTATCAATTGATGGTGAATGAACCAGATTCTTCTCCCTAACATAAGAATTAATTCATCAACTAATAAACTAAAAAATAAAAGAGTTTTATGTCAATGGAACAGAGATTACCAACCAAATCAGAGCGTAGAATTATATATATTTATGATCAAATCCATAGCAGAGTAGTACAAGTCTATGATCAAATCCAAAACAGAGTATATCATACACAAGTTGTCAACACAAGTAACTAAGTAGCAGGGTTTAGAGTTGACCTTTTGTTGATCGGACATAAAATTCAGCCCCAACTCAGTGCAATCCCCCAGATCCTGCTTTAGTATTAACAAAAACCAACCCCAAGTGTCTTTACAATTGTTCGGAACCACAGCATACGCAATGACAAAAAGGTGGTTGTTGGCATCTTGCCCCATTGCAGATAATAGCTGTCCACCATAGTAACCTTTGAGGAAGCACTCGTCCAACCCGATTAGAGGCCTGCACCCATCTCTAAAACCCCTTTTACATGCATCCAAACTTATATACAACTTGTCAAACAGTGGCAGCGACTCTGGCTGAGGTATGAGGTATGACATCAGTCATAGTTGTGCTCCCTGAATTACTCCTGTGAAGTTCCATCAGATAGTCACAGAGCTTTCCATACTGAGCTTGTTCGTTGCCTATGACTATTTCTCTGGCAACCTTCAGTCCTCTGTTTATCATTTTCTCACTAAGATGTACATTGTACTCCTCAATTATATACTCTCTTGCCTGTTTAGGCTTTAACTCAGGCTGAGTCAGTAGCCTCTTGACCAACTTTGATGTCACCCATTCTCTGCTAGCTAGATTACTGCCAAAATCTCTAGCACAGTTGTGCTCATTAACCAGTGTCTTCACCTGATAACACCCCCCAGCACTGTTCCAAGAGGTCAAAATCAACCAAGGACAGTTCTCTCCTGCACATGCAGCCCTCACCCTCTTCTTTTCATTCTTTAGATACATCACATCCTTCCCTTCATACACAAAGTAATCCTTTAGTGCATTCTTAAAACTTTTCATTGTGATGAATGTTTGCCCCACCTTAAATTCAACTTCTCCATATTCTGTCTCCTCATTGAAAGCATCAAATGCAGTCCTGTTTTCATCATCATCAGACACCAGACTGTTAAATGCTTCACTCTCATATTCATAAGGCTTGTCATAATCTGAGTCTAGTTCTTCCCCAACAATATCAGAACTTGATGCCATTGTATTCCCAGCCAATCCATGTCTAGCATCCACACCACCACCTACTTCAGGCCCATCAACTACTGCACCTTCTGCCACAGTTTTTCCATCCCTCAGAATATGTTTTCTCCTCCTACCTGAATACCTCTTGAAAACCCATTTTTTGGCTGTCTTTGGAGAATAAGATGGACCACCTTTACTTGGTCCAGGCTTATTCCTATTTTTTGGGCCGTCCTTGCTTAAATCCCTATTTGGGCCAAACTTCACCCCACCATCTGGTCCATCCTTCACCTCACCAGCTAGACCACTCTTTCCCTCCCCAGCTGGACCCTGACTAGCTCTCTTCCTTGGTGACACCATTTTCTTCTTCTTTTTCTTTAATCTCTTCTTCCTTTTCTGTACCTCACTATCATCACTGCTATGAGTCTCTTCATATTTCGGAGGAGGTGGCTTATATGGCTCGTCCTCAATTATTTCATACCCATCACCTGAGGAAGATGAGGCACTCATAATAACCTCCTCAGCTTGCATCTCCTCATCCACAACTTCTGGCACACTAACCGGGTGATCAAAGTAGATATAAATCTCGTTTGTGCCCTTGTTTTTGTTTTTAATCTTGTTATTCCTCATGTCATTTATCTCAGTATCACCCTTCATTACATGTAAGCCAGATTCCAAGTCAGGTGCCATGCTATCAAACCAAAACATCGTCTTGTACTCCCTATAACCCAGCTCCTTCAACAACGTTTCAAAATCAAAGAAGTTCACCAAATCAATGTCTAAAGCTGGCCACTTCTTGACTTTTCCATCAACATATTCTAATTTGCCCTGTGCATTCCTCTTAAAAATTCCTCCATGATGGAAAACAGGAACTACTTCAAACTCATCCATCTGAAAATTATTTTTACTAATCAAAATCCATTTCATGACAGTTTAACATCACTGTGCTAATCATCTAAACTACTGACAATTAACATGAATAATTTAACAAATTAACTAAAAAACTTCAAAATCCATTCAGTATCACAACATTTATAATAATAAACAACCAGGCAACCCATTTCAACTTACTGAACACTAAGACACCAACATGCAATTTAGGAACAGATATTGGATTAGAATGATATTTTTGATGTCCAGATTCATTACTAACCTGAATGCCGACTCAAGCTGCCTCCACTGCACGACGTCAGTTACTCCGTCAACTGCGGTGTTAGAGGAGTAATCCGAGTCCTTCCTGGCGGCCTTGTCAGCACCCTTGTCAGCACCAACAATTGCTACTTCCACCACTCTCTGTCCTATCGCGCGAAGAAGGTTGAGGGGTTTTGGTTATTCTGTAAATTTGAGTTAGGGCTTGGGGAGTTATGAAATGATGAAGGAAACGTTTGCTTCTTATTAACCTAGCAACGACGTCGTTTTTTAATGTGACAGGGGGACAAATCGACCCCTGTCCATTCCCACTTATCCACCTTGGCACTTAACTTTGGCCTAACTACCAGATCAGCGTCGGTAAGTGACACATCAGCTTTTTCCGTCAACTATAGACGGGGGATAAATGGGAGGGGGCGCGATGAGTGATTTTTTGCATAGATAGGGACCGGCGTGGGTTAGTTTTTTGGTGAGGGATCGCGTTGTCCTAATTAGAAATGGACAGGGACCGGGTTGGGTGTTTACTCGTTGCTTAATCTATGCTTATTAATTAGCCTCTGGATTTATGCCAAAACAGATTTTACTTTTTAGTACAACTTTAGTAGCTAAATTAATGAAGCTGCGGGTGATATAATTGAAGTTTGGGGTAAAGTATTAAATTGGTCTTTTACGTTTGGGCGTAATTCTATTTTGATTTTTAAGATTTAAAGTGTCTTATTTGAATCCAAAAAAATTTTATTTTGCTTAAATTTAGTCCTATCATAATTTCAAAGTTAAATAATTAACGAAATGTCCTAATGATAGCAGTACAAGAACAAGGTCGATCATCTGGAAAACAAGTACAAACTCTAAAGGCAAAAAATCAACTATGGATGTATCAATACATTTATTTATCATTTTCTTTAATTCTATAGAAAATATTTCATTTAAATTGTAAGAAAAATGATAAATAAATGTATTGATACATCCTCGGTTGATTTTGTGTCTCTGCTTGTACTTGTTCTCTAGATTATCGATCTTGTTCTTATACTGCTGTTATGTAGGACATTCCGTTAATTATTTAATTTTGACCACACGGTGGGACTATATTAAAACTAAATGAATTTTTTTGAATAAAAATAGAATATTTTAAATTTTAAGAACCAAAAAAAATTATGCCCAACGTAAAATACCAATTTAATACTTTACTCTTAAATTTTGTATATACTCACTTACGTTCTGAATTATTCACTTTATATCGTTGCAACTTTGGAATCAACTGCGCAAAAGCTTCAACTAATATTCCTTGAGATTGAATCGAAACATAATTCATTAATAAATGTGCAAAAATATTATTATAGATCAAAATCAACCATTAAAATTAGTCATAATATATTTATGTATAAATATATATGTAATTTAATTTATTTTTAATATATATTTTATATTGGTGACTTAATTTAATGGTTAATTTTGCTTTACATGTAACATAGGAATTTTTTTCTAATATAAATTATGAAAATTGTTTATTTTCCCAAAACTCATTTTTGAGTTTTATTTACCGAAATGTACGTTTTTTTTTTTTGTATTTGGGCAAGTTTGCCGCACCCCACGGCGAACTCTATAAAAACTAGCAAGTTCGTCATACACCCGGTGAACTCTATAAAAATTATAGAGTTCGCCGTACCCTCTCCCGAACTCCCTTTTAAAATTTTTAACAATGTGTATTTTAAAAATTTTAAAGGAGAGTTTAGGAGAGAGTACTGTTTGCAGAATGTACAGCGAACTTGTCCAAATAAAGCTTCTAATAATGAAGCAAATTAGGATTCCTCAGCAATAAGAAGCATGTAGCAAATAGACGTTACTTTTGGGCTGCGCATGCATGCTATAATACAGGGGATCTTTATTTATGTATTTATCTTGGTTTAACTGGGGATGTTTAATTTATATTATCACTATTATTATTGGATAGAGGAGTGCTAGGAGGCTAGTAACTTTTGTGATTTGTAGCCATTAAATAACCATCAATAATAATTTTAATGGTGTGAGATTAGTGTGAGATTTCATCTAATGGCTCATTTTTTTTACTGGTTATATACTGGCCAAAATTTAAAAAAGTTGTTGGTCCCTAGACTTTTCCTTTATTACTAAGGACAGATTTTGGTAGAAGCTAAGGGGTTGGATCACCATTAATGTTTACTTGAATAATGCCACCAGCTATATTACTATTACAAACGTTTTGAATGAAAGATAGATTGATCAAACTTAACAATGAGTTACATTTTAGAATTTATTAATCATATATGATGAGTAGTCTTTTAATTTATTTTTAAAAGACTAAAGTTACAGCTACACATATACTACTCGAATTGTGACAATATCTAAGATATAGAATAAAATTTATTGATAATAACACCTTAACCTTATGAGTAAAACTAAGTTGATGCTAAAATTCTTGATCATGTGATTCAAATAATTATTTATTTATTGACTGAAATTAGTCACAACAACATGCAATAAAAAAAATAGTGTCAGTAATAGTAACTTAAATTTTAATAGTACTAATGTACTTCTAATAATTTAAGATTCGAAGAATTTTATGACATATAGAAACTAAAGAACCACATGCTGTTGTAGCAATAAAATTTTGCATGATAATTTAATCCACCAATTTTTGCGAATTTCACAGTTAGAACTGGTCTTAACAGCATTGCTGCTCATCTTAACCATGAAGTTGGCAAAATCCACATAGAAAGGAGGAGGCGCAGCCAAGTATCTCTGAACGAAGCCGTTGGTTGAAGGGTCGGTCCAAAGAACCTGATCGGAGCGAAGGACTCCATGGCCCCTAAGGAGATTGAACAAGTATGATGTGTCGAATTTGAATTGGCTTCCAGTGTCCACTACCCACCTACGTGCATGTTGATGTTTATATATAATAATCACAGTAAAAGATAAATTTAATTTTATCGAATTTACTGAAAATCTAAAGTATTTTACATAATCATATCAACTTTACGTAAAGTTGATAATCAAAGGCCGTTAGATAAAAATTTAGTCAAATCATTTAAATCATTTAACGGCTCTCAGCTATTAACTTCTTTAACGGCTCTCAGCTATTAACTTCTTTAATGGCTCTCAGCTATTAACTTCACGTAAAATGGACTACACCTGAATTTTCACCTCATATTTATCTTTGTTGCTATGAAAATATATAATGAAATATTAAAAAAAACAATTTTTTTTAATTTAAAGTTTTTAATTACTTGTTAACTATAATACCCGGTCTAACCAAAATTTAGTAAATAATAAGTTAAATAGGAGCGAATATGGTTGGAAGATTTGGCAATTGGAATTTGATAATTTAAATATGATATTTGGATTCAATGAATTTTTCCGAGTCGGAAAATATAGTTTTCTGCGTAAAAGTGCGCAGTAGAATTTTGACCGGCAGTACCGGCTGAGATCTGTCTGGTACTACAACTGAGGAAATTGATTATGGGTAAATAAGATTAAGAAATGAGGAATTATAATTAAGGAAGGTAGAAATATTTAAAGTGCGATTTAGAGCGCTAATCTTAAAGGTTTTGGCCCAAAATTGGGCCAATGGGCAAAAATAAGTGAACCGGGCCTAAGTGGGCCCAAGACCCAACATATATAAACATTAGTTGTGACTTGTGAGCATTTCAGCTCATTTTACCCTAAAAAGAAGGGTTGGGGCGCTGATTTGAGAAGAGAGAAGAGAAGAGAGAAAACCTAACTCTCTTTGATCTTCAAACCACCATAACTTGAGCTACGGAGCTCCGATTAACGAGCCGTTTGCGGCCACGCGTTGCTCTTCTCATCGTCTACAATTCTATCTAAGTTTGGTGGTGAGTATTTTATTCATCTCTACCCAGTTTTCGAAATTCCCCACTGTTACACGTTTTTGGGTAGTTAGTGTTGAAATCTTGTGATTTTGGGTATTTAGGGATACTCCAACATGGATTCTAAGTGGGTTCTATCCCTACTTCATATGGACTGAGGTAAAAAGTGCTCAAACCCTTGTGATTTGTCATTTTTATGAGCCCTAGGTTGATGTATGTATGTGACATTGGTTATGTTAGTGTATTTGGTGATGTTGGTGTACAATTGGGAGATTGGTATTGCTTGAGGAGCTTTGGTAAGGCTTGGAGCTAAGGTTGGTGAAGAATTCCAAAGAAGAGGCTCAATTGGTTTGGCTACAAGAGGTACGGTTTAAGTTTCATTTAAGTACTGTGTGTTGTGATGAGAATTCCTAGGCTAGATGCCCCTAGGATTAAGTTTGGATTGTGTAAATGGTTGGTGCTAATATGCATAGTTGATATGTAATGTGAATTAATGATTGGGTTGAGAATTGTGTGACCTTGTATGCTTGGTGTATTGAGAATTTGATGTACTGGGTAATGAGTATTGATTTGTGGTTTATGCATTTAAATTGTGAAAATTGGGCCGGAGGCCGTGAATTTTGGGCCGGAGGCCGGAAAGAGGTAAGAAAGGTAAGTCGATGTGTGCATTGTATGATGGCACAAGTGATTGGATGAAGTTCAGATAATGAATATATGAATGATTAGGTTGGTTATTGAATAATAAGGTTTTAGAAGTTGAAGTGTGGAATTTGGTAATTTTGGGTGAAATTATGTAGACGAGGTATGTTTGGTTCGGTTGAGATATATTATGTGATCATATATGTGATTATGATTAGTGATGCCTTGATGGTATGATGATGCATTAGAGATATGTATGTTGTGATATATGCTTGGGGAATGATTAAGGTTAATTTGTGGGTGAAATCACGTGATAGTGAGTATGATATTGATTACGTATAATGATGGTTGATTGAAAATGGTATTATTGGAAATTGGGATGAGAAAGGATGTATGACATGATATTGTGTTTGTCCTTTAGCCATTTGATTGAGAAGTGTTAAAATGGTTAGATGTTGTTTTGGCAATTTTTGGTAAAGTGTCAATGTGTGAGTTGAGGATGGCTTGATGTGGATTTTGGTACATTTTGATTGATTTCAAAAAGGGTTGAAATTGGCATGTTTTGGTTGATTTTGAAAAGAGTTGAAAATGGCTTGTTTTGAAAATGGCACCGAGTGGTTTTGTGTGAAAACATGGTTTTTGGGCATACTTTGACGGGACATAACTTGGACTACGGATCTCTGTTTTGTGCCAAATCTATTTAGAAATGAAATTGGATCCGGGATGTCCATGCCGTTTGAAGAACGGGTGAAAAAATGATTTAAAATGAGAAAGTTATGTCCGTCGGAAGATTGGGGGTTGAATTTGTAAATTTTGCAGCTTTTAACTTAGAAAATTTTTAGCAGAATGACCCTCCACGCGTAGGCGCACTTGGCGCGTACGCGTCGTTCTTCAAGAAGGCACTATCCACGCGTGCGCGTGGTGTGCGCGGGCGCGTCGATGCGTTGCACCAAATGCCCAGCTATTTTCCCGAGAGTTGTGCCAGAGTTGTGCCAGTTTTGTGCCTGGGGCGCAAGAGTACCCACGCGTACGCGTGGCTGACGCTTGCGCGTCGTTTGGCTATTTTTCAACCCGCGCGTCCGCGCGTATGACGCTTGCGCGTCGATAAGTTTTGTGGCCATCCACGCGTGCGCGTGGAGTGCGCGTACGCGTGGCCCTATTTTCATGCCAAAGTTGATTTTTGAGTTTTAAAAGCCAAATCTCATACTTCTAAGCCTCCGATCTCACCTCTTATATATTAAATCATTCTGATATGCCTAGCAATGAGCTAGGGGATATGGTAACTTGCGAGTGAAGCAAGGGAAAAAGTTATGATCAATGATGATCAAAGATGATTATATGAGATATAGAGGATGACGGTGGAAGTACCGTGTATGCCATGAGCCGGAGGGCTATATTTATTGATAAATGGCCCGTTCTTGATTGGACCATGAGCCGGATGGCTGAGTTATTGCCGGGTTACAGCAAAGCCATTATTGTTTATGGCTGAGTATAAATGCATATATGATTAATGAATGAATATGTTAAATGGATAATAATGAAAAAATATTGAAATGTGATGTGCGACCCCGGGTAGTAGGCAGTGGCATTGTCCACTTGCTCCGGGTATGAGACGGGAAAGGAGGATTATGATAAACGAGTTTAATCGTGGGGTTTTGAATAAATGTGTATTTGTGATACCTGGGTAGTAGCAAGGGTCGTGGTTCGTCCCGCTTGCTCCGGGTCATTGTCTGAGGATTGATAATAATGAAGGGTGATTATGAATAAATGTTTATTTGTGATACTTGGGTAGTAGGAAGGGTCGTGGTTCGTCCCACTTGCTCCAAGTTAATGTTTGAGATTTGGTAACAATGAATGTTGATAATATGAATTGAGATTGAATGAATATATGTTTGAGATGCCTGGGCAGTAGCAAGGGTTGTGGTTCGTCCCACTTGCTCCAGGTCAGAGATTGCGATGCCTGGGTAGTAGCGGCAGTAGTGGTGAATCCACTCGCTCCAGGTTGAGCTTTTAGACACCCGCCTGGGTAGTAGCCGCAGTAGTGATTATTTCACTGGCTCTGGGTTGAGCGGGCAGTAGCAAGGGGGTTGTAGCTCAAACCTACTTGCTCCGCAAGGGGTGTTTCTGTCCAATGGTTAGCTACCAGGACATGTCGAGTTGGCTATATAACCGACAGATGATATCATCAGCCATAGGGCAGGCATTCATCATTTGCATATGTTTGAATTGTTTGGGTTTGCCATTTGTCTTGGATTTCTACATCATATATGCCATGTTACCTGACTATATGCTACTTGTTCTACTTGTATCATGTTTGTGTATTACTTGCCTGTATTGCTTGTGTTTGTACAAATGAGAGGCCCCTCATGCTGGTGTCGGTGGGTGTGAGGGCTGTTCTTGATGGGATGAATTGATGATGTGATTGCATGATGATGTATTGATATAGAACTGCTGAGGCAGAACAACTGGTGATGGTTTTGCTTATGATTCTGAGTCTGATTCGTGGAAGAGTCAGCAAGTTGGGAAACATGTGAAACATGAATTGAATTTAGCACTCCCTTATGACAGTTGCCTATTCATGGATTAGCGAGAACCTAGGATGAATAATTGGTGAAGAAGTTTAGGATGCTTAGTGAGTTTTTGTTGCAGTACATTGAATTTATTTGGCACTTTTACCGTACTGGGAACCCATGGGCCCGGGGTTCTCATTCCGTATATATCTCTTATTTTTCAGATACAGGTCCAGGTGCTCAGAAGTGAGTTGTGGGTCGTCTGAGAGACGGCGAAGATCTTTATTTCCTCTACTTTGTGTTTTGATTAGAATCTCTCCACCTTTGTTTTGGAAAGTTTATATTATGTATTGAACTCTTTGAATTTGCCTATAGAGGCTCTCATGTTTCCTTCGGGAGAGATTAGGATATACTGTTGTCAACTAATTTCATAATGTACTCTAGCCGACCTAAACTTCGCGGGTCGCGACTAGTAGCTATTTACTTATGTTATATATATCTATCTGTTATCTATCTCTTAATCTCCTCTACGCCTTGTCCGTATATCGTTTTCGGCTTCACGGTTTATCTTTTGTTGTCGAAACGTGAGAGATACGTCTTCGCGATTTTATTTCTACTCTTTTCAGGCTTCTCGATTAATACTCCTTTCGAAATTACCTATATTTATTTATTAAAAATCCACCTGAGAATCGTACCACCGTAATATCATTGACTTATGACTCGAGCATAAGGATTTGAATATTAGGGTGTTACATTAACAATTTAGATAATTAATTTAATCAAACTCTAATTATTTAAATAATTAAATTAAGAAGCGGTGATCTACTAATATATCAAGGAATTAAAAACTATTTATACCAATTATTTAAATAGTTAAAAATAAAATAGAAATTTTCTCTTAGAGTCAAGGCCATCAATGAGAATTGAAACAACTTAGCTACTAGATTAGAGTTTGACCTAATATAAGACTCAACGATTGGTCTAACTATGAACTCAGCTTCAGGACATGATGTCAGAAAGAACCCTACACTCATGCCTTGCGCGTGCACTGTCTTAGCAACATAGCATAGAGCAATAAGAAGAAACACAAACCCGAGATGGAAGCTTTTGTTCCATAAATAATTACAACTCTCCATTTTATAAGGAATTGGGTACACTTCAAAAGCGTGCCGATAGGGAAAGATAAGGCTACGCTTTTAAACGTACCTAGAAATGAACCTATTACCACGCTTTAAAAGCATGGCTATATCCTTATCAAACTAAAAAAAAAACCCTATTGCCATGCTTTAAAAGCGTGGCTATATCCTTATCAAATTAAAAAAAAAAATTGGTATATGCTTTTACATGCACTCTAATACACTCCAAAAATAATAAAAAAAACATTGACAAAAATATGTGAATGTCATTTAAAAAAATTAATCAATAAAAATTAGTATTACATTAGTAGAATTCAAATAATCTACAATTATTACAACACTTCACGAATAATCTGCAAGTATGATTATTTGAATATCGAAAAAACAGACAGTAAACAGCTACTTGTCTATGCAGGGTAGGTGAAACATGTGATGACAATGGGGCAAGCTTCTAACTAACTCTCCCAGCTAAAAGTCCTGCATATACAAATACAGAATTGTAACTTGTTTAAGTATCAAAATACACAAGGTTAATAGTACTTTTGTTTCAAAATTTTAATGTCACTTTGTCCAAATTGACTAGATATTCTAACAATCAATGGGTATTAACCTTGATATCAGAATATACATAATCTAAATAAATGGTATTAACAAGGAAAACTACAATTAACAAACCTGGAGGCAAACTAAACAGGACACTCTTTCACCAGAAGCATCAACATTGTTGTCACTAGTAATTTTGATTATTGGAATTTTTTCACCAAATTTCCAAATAAGCATTTTGAACCACCAGTGTCAAAGATATTTTAAACTTCATCAAAACCGGTTTCAACAGCACCCATCTGAGATTAAGATAAGAAGAAAGAGTACGAGGTCTCAGCAAAGACAAGTGAATACTCAAGCAAAATTCCCCAATTCATCAATGTAATAGTAAATAATCCTTTGAACTTTTTTATGCAATGCAAATTAAATTACCTGACTCTGAACTGCACTCAACATTGCTAGACCTATCCTCTCACGAACAAGTCTCCCACTCACGAAGCTAGCAATAACATCAATCTGCATAACACAACCAACTGTTAGGCTAACACAACATTCCAAAGAAAATGATAAAATAAAAATAAAAATTTAGTCCTGTTTAGTAATTGTCAACAAAAATAGATAGATACTTGAAGACACCAAATTTATTTGGAAAATAAGACACATAAGAAAAATAGGTAAACTTTCTGTAATGCAGAAAAAATTCATCCAATTTAATGTCTAGTGTCCACCAAAAACCGAGACCGATTTTTCTTTCTTGTCATGTCTTGGTGTCTTTATATTTTTGTACCGAGACACTTACCAAAGACGAACACAGACACAGCCTCACAAAACAGAAACTATGCAATCATGTAGGCACATGATAAAAAGCTTTCATAGCATAAAAAAATCACATTTTGAACAAGGCACATGAATGAAAGCTGATTTTGCTCACTCACCCAGGTACAAGAGATGCCTAATTCCAGACTCATCAGATTGCCAAAGAACAAGAGAGGATTCAAAGACTTCAATGGAGAAAACAAATAAAAGAGTACAATAAGTCAAGTTACTTTACCTATGGTTCTCAATAACATTGAATGAATGCTTGTAGCAACCACACCGTCCTCGAAGCTGTGACTTGGTCCAGCTACAAATCTTAACACCAGTATACAAACCAATAATTTAATACCTGTGCAAATTGGCAGTGAACATCAATAAACCAATATGGATCCATTCTAGTTTGCTTGCTTCCCTAAACCAATAATTTACAGAAAGCAAGTTTTTGCACATCATTAGAGCTAATTACTATTCTTTCTCGACCTTAATAGGCACTGGTTTGCATTTTGAATGACCATCCTCTTAGAATACTTGTTTTGGAAGGTTTATGTGCTAGAAAAGCAACCAACAGTGTCAAATGCATGATGTATCACAACATCAAAAAACCAAGTTAGTTAGAGAGCTCTCTACAGTCCTCATTACTAATTTACCTACTTTGCGGAGACTTTTTCTTTCTATAAAAAAATGTAATTAATTTACCATTCATGGATAGTGTGTGTTTTTTATTTTACACATGCATATAATCTATATAAAATAGAATAGAATATGATGAATTGAAGGAAATAGAGTAAGATGATACAATTATTTGTATGGAGAAATAAGTCTCATTATGTGATCTGTCAAATCATGAAAATATACTCATGAACTAACAAAACAAAAACAGATAATTATTTTTAAAAAATTTATTTTCTAAAATAAAGTACCTAGTGTGTGCAGAAGGCAAGTGATTCGGACTTCCATATGCCTTGTGTATCAGAAACTTCTAGGAGCCAGAAATTTCTTGAAGGGCGCTAAAACTCTCAAATATCACTGGTTGCTTATTATATATTAATAGATGTCAAAGTTCTTATAACTTAAAAGATTTAGAATTTAATTCTTATTCAATTAAAATTTAAAAAAAGAAAGAAAGAAAAGAGAACCCAAGAAAATGTTGCCATTTGTGTCAACTTTGGCAAACCAGATAGGAGAGGGAACTTATAGCGAAGAAAACATGTTGGAATCCCTCATGTATATATAACACTAGTTTTGTTAAAAAAACCAGTTAGTAACATATGAATCAAGGACACAAATCCAATAGTAAAATAGGAATACTTGTAAATAAAATTTTCTCATTTCAATATCTATGAATGATGACTGCATTAGTGCATTACATACAAACAGATGTAGTAGAAATTGCATTTAACTGAGTTGCTATGGCTAACACAGAGATCAGACCCTACATAGTACATAGTACTTACTCTACAAAGTAAAATACAAATAAGGATAAGGTATTCTTTGCAATTTGCAAACCAGCAAACTGTAGTACTAGTATACAGAGTCCTCAATATTCAAAGAGGTAAATGCACTCAAGTGAAGGTAAATTTTAATACAATTGGACGTGGTGTTGATAAAGCAAACTAAAAATAAAGTGTATGTGTTTGAATAACTTAAATTTTGTTGCAGTATCAAACTAAAAGAAGTGAGAACTCACAGCTTAGAGCAGATAACATGAGGTTGGATCCTCATTCATCAAACTCTACCCTTCTTTTAGATCGAGGTTGTAACTTAAATATGCCTGGAAAAAAATCTGCACACTGTAAGAATGCTAGAACAAACACAATTGACACGATATTAAAAATTAAATCCAATACGGGTAAAACTTTTTCGAAAAGGAATGAAATGAAATATTAGAAAGATATGATCCTTCTCGGTGGTACATGCAGAAGCAGTAGTAACCCTAATTAGTAGTTATTAACCAAAATCAAACCTAATTTGACTCGTTAATTACACTAGTTAGGCAAAGAGAAAGAATCAAAAAACAAAACAGAAACGGACAAATTAAAGGGGTTAAAAAGAGTTGGAAATGAAGAGGTAGCATTAGCGTGGAGCAGTGTTGATGATCATGATCATCATAATTAGATTAAACAAAAACAATTTTTGAAATCTGCACACATCTGAGCTGCAAAAGACTGTGATCTATGATAACAAGACTGAAATCAGATTAAATGGGTGTATTCTATTATTTTCTAATCACTAATTTTGGCTTTATGGTTAGATAGTGAGTGTAACCCAAAAAATAAAGTAGTTAACTAGTGAAAAGGTTTCAACAAAAATAAGCAGCCACATGCTCATTCAAATAATAAAAATCAGTCAGCATGAGAGAAATAACAGGCCACAACAACAGCAAAAGAACAGAATTAGTAAACCCGACTTCATACGTAGCAGAATTTTAATTCTCACATAGCAATATAACAAGAATTTCTTAGGTAACATTTCTAAACAATAAAACTTCAAAAATAAAATACTTCAAACACCAGAAAACTATCAATATATTTAATTTACTTTTTTTTCAAAATCGTAAAAAGATGTATAGTTACGTTACTACTGCTCACATCTTACCAAGCATGCTTCCATTTGAACTAGGTATTATCCAAATATCACATTAAGTTAACACACAATTCCACAGAGCTTTAAAAAATAGAAAAGAAAAATAAAGACAGTGGTTTTTACAAATTTCCTGATTCCATATATTAAAAGAAAATAAAAACAGAAAGAAAACAATCTAAAAGCTACTTGTTAGCTAATTTCACACAAGAATTCTGAATTCCTATGATACTAAAAACCTTCACCATCCGCCAACTTCACAAAACAGTAATGGCAAAGTTTAGAAAGAGCTAAGTTTTCATTATTTATATCAACTACATGATTTTGATTAGCATCAAATTTGTTTAACCCCATCATTTCCAACACAGCAAACCCAATAGCATTAATAAAGAAAATGGCAGTGCCTAATTTAAGAAAGAAAGTAGAAACACTGAAGGGTGATGTCAAATTTTGCTTTGATAACTTACAAATACAAGCACTTAAGAAAAGCATCATGAAAGGTAATACCAACATATAATATCAGAAACTGTACATTCATATAATAATAAAGACAAAGAGCATAATGATTTTGAAACTTAAGAAAATCACATACCACTATTATTACTAGTCTACTACTATCTGTTACCACATCAAAGGACATTCTTCACTAATGATTTCGAAACTTCTTTGCTATTTTTCACATTCTTTTGGCTGTTCATATGAAAGACAAAGAACATTCTCATTTTAAAGGGAAAAATTGATGGCCAATGGAGGAAACTGCTAACTTTTTTAATTATAAAGTTGCCCTATATTTCTTTTAGATTAAAAATAAAAAAATTATAAAGAACGACAAAAGCAAGCAACAGTGGTGACATAATTCCTTCAAGTAACTGACATTCTCCTAAAAATCAAACCAGAAAAGATGAACTTACTCCCAAAAGTAAGCACATATTTCGAGCCATCGAGGAGATCCCTCAATTTGCTTTCGCTTGAATTATCTCGGCTAGAAACCCCATGAGAGCCGCATTGACCTAAACTCATTAATGAAACATCATTAGAAGCTGTAACAAAAATGAAGATGGCAGTTAATTCAAATACAATTAAACCTATAAGTCCCTACATTATATATAATTTACTTTGAAAAGTGATTTATGAAAGATAAATTAAAAAAAATTTATTAAAATAGTATAAATAGTATAAAAAGGAATAAATGATAGCTATTTTGCTATTTTCTAATATTGCACATTAGTGACAAGGACCAATTCTGCTAAAAATTAGTTGTGAGATAATTTGGTTTTGATGTATGGACAATTTATAAGCATGCTCATCTTAAAGCCCTTATACCATTTTCCTATATAGAGCTTGACATTATGTAATACAACACCCTACAAAAAACCACTCTTTGGGCTTGAAGCACAGGTAATGTGCATCGAGAATGAGAGCGGAATGGATCAAATTCCTCATAGGCAAAGGCTATAACTTATATATTCTTTCTTCTAGTCAGGGCACTGCTGCATTTTGGTCCAGAGATCAATCATAGGGACTCCACATTCTGCAGCCATAGCAGTGCATGCTCTAGCATACTCGCCAGCAGCTTTGTTTGTTCTCTCAGGAAGACCCTGTGGGTTGTCTGTATATGGATATCTGCAAAAGATATTTTACAAATCGTCAACTTTAAATCTCTGTCAATATCTCCAAAATTCTATAGGTGGGATAGAAGGAAAGAGGGGCAAAAAAAACCATACTGAAGACGTGCAACTTCGTCAATTGGAGGAGGCGTTTTGAGTAGAACAATTGCTTTTGGCCATAGGTTCTGATGAAATTCAAAGAAAGATTTCATGACATCTAGATAGTAAGCAGCGGTGAGAACGAAAGCAAAACCGAATTCAGAGAAAACACAAGATGAAATGGAATCTCCTCCATCATAAGGCTCATGTTACATGTAGTCCTTTCATGTTTTCCTATATTGAAAGCAGTTCCAAAGTTAAATTGATGTGCTCGGATGGTGATTGAGCCTGTAATTTATTATTGGTTTCATGCCAAGAGCAAATAATGACTTATAAAAAGGTTTTCTTAAAATCAGAACCCAACACTGAAAACATAATAGATATATTGGTTATGCTATATGTTACATCCCAGCTAGTCCAAAAAACAAGAAGGTTAATACGGATGCATCAAATATTAATCATAAGTACGAACTAGCACAAACTGAAAAGCATACGAGGGTTGCGTTGATGCGCGAGGGTTGGATGCGATGGTTGAGAAACAGCATACGCAAAAAAACCACAAGATACAAAATAGCAGCACAGCCAAAGCTAATCAATAATCAATTCAATAAAAAGTTAAAAGCAGAAAATATTAAATAATCATCGAATTTTCTTGATTGATTTCTAAATGGAGCATTTAAAAAAAAGAAGATGGAGCACAACTGAGCACTAACCTTCGAGTAACACGGCGAGCAGAACCACCAGAGAGAGGCAAGCAGCACGACGACCAGAACGGCGAGAGGGACGACAAGCAAAATAGCAAGAGGAATGGCGAGCTGGCTAACACAACGATGAACCTGGTTGCGATCTTGAGCGCGAAGGGTGGCGATGGTGAGATAGATGGCGGCGTGATGGAGGTTAGGGTTTTCTAAACCTTTCAAGGAAAAGCCATTCAAAACCCTTTCAAAGCAGCGTCGAGGAAGACAAAGACTACTGACGGTGACGGTGACGGCGACGGCAACGGCAAGCTCGAGGTAGACCACTGTAATGAACGGCGAATGAACGACGGTGGACCTTAAACACAATGCATGATAATTTTCTCAATGCGGCGGTAGGGGGGATGGGAGACCACTAGTCCACTAGGTAAAAAATTAGAGGAAGGGCAGTGAAGAAGATGACGATGAAGGCTGGGTGCGATGAAGATGAACGACGAAGGCAGATTCGAAAGTGAAGATGAAGATGACGGCGCGGCTTCACTTTTATGGTTAAAAGTGAATTTGGAAACAATGTAAAACTAGGGAAAAACTACCAAAAGTACCCAGGAAGTTTACGAACATTGACAAAAGTACCCATAAACTAAGGAAATTAATGCTGTACCCATGAAAGATGGATTCTGTATGACAAAAGTATCCAAATCCTAATTTTTTGTTGATTTTTTAATAAAATTCCTAAACTACCCCACCCTAACCCCATTCTACCGTCACTCCCTCTCTTCTCTTCTTCCTCTCTCCTCACTTATCCCTTAAAAACCCTTACAGAGTCACAGAAACTCTCCTTCTACCTCCTCATTGCCGTCCGCCACCCACCTACTCTATTACTGCCAATCTCTTCCCCTCTCACTGCTTCTCTCTCTCACTATTAAGGTGACTACAACACCTTCATCGCACACCTGTGACCCAACCTGAGGAGAATGCTGCTGTGGCGCGCCTGTTGTAGTCGAGGAGAACGTCGTCATGGCGCGTCTGACCCAGATGAGGAGAACACCGTCGTCGCACACCTGAGAAGAGAGAGGGGTCGTGGTACTCTTGCATGCAGAAAGCGGGTTCGGTAAAGAGAAATCAGAGAAGAAAGGGAGGCGGCATTGTGGATGGAAGTTCTGCCATTGACGATGTTACAGTCGGCCGGCAAAGAAAAAAGTTATTTCTTTTTTTTAAACATTTTTATTTTATTTTTCTTCTTTTCAGAAATTGATTTAGTTACTACTAAAATGATACTATTCTATTTTTTTTAAATCTGCTTCTATTTTTTATGAAGGCTGAGATTGATTTACAGAAGATCCAGTTGATGGCTACTTCTACTTTTGATTTTTGCTGAAATAAATTTCAAATTGGATGAATGGATTTGTTGATTTTTTATGGTTGATGGCTTTTTCTATTTCTAGTTTTGCTAAAGTGAATTGAAATTGGATGAATGGATTTGAAAATTTTTATGTTTTGAGTATTTTTTGGTGTTTGATTAATTTGGTTTGGGTATGAATTATAAACTTATGAGTGAATCGGTTGAGGTCCGATCCTCTACCACCACCACCACTACCATTGATTTCGGTTTGGTTTGTTGTAGGAGTAGTTTTGGACTTCATGGCAAGAGTTGGTGCAAATTGAGTTATGAAAAGTTGAAAAAGTGAGTTGAGATTGAGTGTAGGGTAGTTTACAAATTTTATTAAAAAATCAACAAAAAATTAAGATTTGGATACTTTTGTCATACGGAACCAATCTTTCATGGGTACAGCGTTAATTTCCTTAGTTTATGGGTACCTTTGTCAGCGTTCGTAAACTTCATGGATACTTTTGGTAGTTTTTCCTAAAACTAGTGTGCTGTTGTTACACTTTTAGGGTTAAAATTGAAAACTTAGAAAAAAAATAAAGTGTAGAAAAAAATAGGTGGGAAACTAAATTTTAGGGGAGAAAATTCTATCGGCACGTTTTTGTAGGGTGCCACAATAAACACAGGATAGCCACACTTTTCAAGTGTGCCGGTTTCTCTTTATGGACACGCTTTTCAAGCGTGGCAAAAAAAAACGTGGCCAAATTTCAAATAAGTGGCGCGCTTGTAAAAGCGTGTCGATTTTCCTCTATGGTCACGCTTTTCAAGCGTGACAACAAAAAAGCGTGGCCAAATTTCAAATAAGTGGCTACCCTCGTAAAAGCATGTCGATTTCTCTCTATGGCCACGCTTTTCAAGCGTGGCAAAAAAAAGTGTGGCCAAAACACAAATCAGTGACCCTCCTCACAAAAGCGTGGCCATTGACCACTTTTGGGCATGCTTTAAAAGCGTGGAAAAAAGTGTGTCGACATGCCTTTTTCTTGTAGTGCGTTGATCTAACTATAAACTCAGCTTCAAGACATGATGTTAGCTAGAACCGTACCCTACATTCGTGCCTTGCGCGTGCACTGTCTTAGCAACATATAGAGGCATTGAGCAATCAGAAGAAACACAAACCCGAGACAGAAGCTTTTGTTCCATAAATAATTACAACTCTCCATTTTATAAGGAATTAATTATATATTATTACGCCAATTGAAATGCAAGTTTTAGTTTGCAGAATAATACAATATGCATGTCAAGTGTTCAAGTCTTTTGAGTAAGTGCCTTGTTTTCTAAGGTTTGTTTGTGTACTCTGCTCTGCTAGGGTTTTTTTTTCAGGAGAATCCTTAATTGTAAGCCCGTCTCATAGAAGACTACTAGGAAACAATGGCAGCACATGCTGCCAATCGAATTCATGCTACCAATACTATTGTGACAAATGAAGAAACAGTCATTTTGTTCAATGATGAGGACATAAAAGATGGGATAAAAAAATGCTCGAGGAGTCTTGTAGGCAGGCTGTTTTTAGGTCGGAAAATTAGTCCAGCGACTATTGAGGCAGCTTTATATACGATCTGGAGCCAACTAATAGGTTTCAAAGTCCTGGATCATGGGTGGAACTTGTTCTAATTCTTTTTCGACAATGAAACAGGCTTGATCAGGATTGAAAGAGGTGCACCTTAGCTTTTCAAAAATTACATTTTGAATCTACGAAGGTGGAATGAGGACTAGAAGATTAAAGATGAGGAGTTTGCAACGATTCCAACATGGGTTCAACTATGGGGATTACCATAACAATGCAAAATAAGAAACCTGGGCAGCAAAATAGAAGAAACACTTGGGAGTGTGTTAGAGACAGATCTGTTTTCAATAAGGGGTAAGGAGGACCGATTGCTAAAGATGAAAGTGATGCTGGACATCACAAAACCACTAAGAAGATCCATTACAATTTTAGGCAATAATTAGAAAGTAATGGAGGTGAACCTGAAATACGAACGTATCGATAACTTTTGTTATTATTGTGGTTTTCTTGGTCATGAAGTGAGAAATTGCCAGCAGAATTTGGAGGATACGGCGGTTGGATAGTCAAAGGAGGAATAATCGTGGCTAAGAGCTGAACAAGTGGGGAGAAAAATAGAAAATCCATAAGGAGGACATGAGGAAGTGGGAGAGAGTGACCCAGGGCTGGAAAGAAGAAAACAGAACAAGGTGAGGGAGGAGAATTTGATAGAACCTACAAATTCTAACAATTTATTCACCTTCGAAGCAACAAGCCAAAGTGAGGAGGGTAATGGAGGCAGCAAGCTAAAGTTGAAATAGTTAGCCCGAAGGGAACCAACCCTCAAATCGGTCTCAGGATCTAAGTGGAGCAATATGGGGTTGCAAGACATGACGAATAGGAAGAGACAGTGTCAAGTAGTGGATATATCAACAAGCATGGGAGAAGGTACCACCCAATATATGGCACCCAAGGAGGGATGAAGATGCTGATGTGGAACTGTCGGAGTTTGGAAAACCCCCTGACAGTTCACAACATCCAAGGGATCACAATATTCCATTCCCTCGAAGCATTGTTTCTATGTGAAACTAAAAAGAATGCTTTGACAGTGGAGAGGGTTGTTAGGAGGGTAGGTTTTACAAATTGTTTCACGGTGGATCTGGTGGGTCAGGCAGGAGGCATGGCAGTCGCATGGAAGGAAGGCATTAATTTGCAAGTTATTGAGCAGGAAGGTTTTTTATTCACTTCAAGTGTCACCATGTGGAATATAATCAACAATGGGAGGCAATTGGGGTTTATTTAACCATAGATGAAACAAGAAGAAGAGAACAATTTGAAAGAATACTGCAAAGAGTTCAAATTGGGGACGAAAAGATGATTGTGATAGGGGACTTTAATGCAATCAGATTCCATCATGAAAAAGTGGTCAAAACAAGGAAGAATCCTAAATTCACTCTTCTTTTCGCGTTCCGAAAGTTTTCTCTGTCTCCTTCTTCAATTTTCCCTTTCGGTATTTCATTTCTATGAATTTTGTGGATTTAGCTGTACTTTGAAGATTTTCTCTTCAAATTTGCATCGTACTTGCCTGAGATAGTGAGTTTAGATATTTAAATCTTGCTTTCTGAATTTAATACTTGGCACCAACTTATACTACATGTTTAACATCACCTGCTTTCCTGTTATCCTCTATTTGCCCAGTATTCCAGCTGCTGAGTTTTTATTGATGCGTTTTTCTAATTATCCAGGTGGTTTCATTTGAACGCAACAAATATAATGTAACATTTTTTAATTTTTTCATCAAAAAAACAAAGTGCATAAAAATCATAATTGAGATTTGATAGTGTCGGTGCATACAAACTTGTTTGTTGTCCAACCCACAATGTGCGTTTTTAGTTATCCTTCATTTATAGTTGAGATTGTTTAATGTTCAATGTTTTGGTGAAGAATGAGATGCATTTGAGGCTGTGCCTGTGTGAGGAAGTAGATGAAGCATTCAATCATATATAATAGAAGAAGTCTTTCTGTCTATTACATGAAGAGTGCTTTTTTCACAAGTTAGTAGGAAAAGAAAAACGTTTATGATCTATTACAGTTCATTAATGCATCTATATTATTCTGGCTTCCATTTTTTTCCAAAAATTACCTAGAAAATGTGTAGCTTTTCAAGGCCCATATTCATTCTTTTAACCTATGCAGTAAATAGGCTATCTCATATAGTCATATACTTATATGTAATTTGTGAACAATCTATGCCAGGTTACCCCTATAATTTAGATTTCGACTACGGTGCACTCTCTCAACTTCATCCCTTCTCCATAAACAACCTGGGAGATCTATTTATTGAAAGCAATTATGGAGTCTACTCCCGGTAGTTTGAAGTTGGTGTTTTGGACTGGTTTGCCCGGTTATGGGAAATAGAGAAAGATGAGTACTGGGCTATATGACAAACTGTGGTACTGAGGGCAATCTCCATGGCATCCTAGTTGGGTTAGTTTTAGTTTGACTTTGTTCAACATTTTGCGAATTTGGAAAGAACATGATTATATTGTTAAATATGACATTTGCGGGAGAGAGGTCCTTTCGAATGGGATTTTGTATGCCTAACAAGAATCACATTATTCTGTATTTAAAGCTTTCCCAAGTTCAAGAGTAGCCATCACCCATCTTCACCCCGTCAACTTCGAAGGCCGCCACTGTGTGTACAGAGAAGAAGAGATTACGGTCGGTTTCAGCCTCTCTCGTCAAGTGTTGGTGGTCTTCTTCTTAAGGATCAGGCTGCTTCTACATCAACACTGGCTGCTTCTGCATCAACTCCAATTCTTGCCTCTCTTTTTCTCGTCGGTGCTAGTTTTGGTAGAGCCGCTGTCACCCAGTTCCGCTGCTGTGGCTGTTGCCGATTAGGGAAGATTGTCTCCACGATTTCCATCTCGGCATCCCTCGTTGCCACTAGCCAGTGCCTAGTTGTCTTATTATGTTCACAAAGTCATGGTTGTTGTTGTAGAACCGGAGTTTCGTTTAGGGAGGGAGTGGAGAGATAGGGATCAGTTTAAATCTGGGATAGTGGTCTTCCAAGTTAGGTCTGTTTAGCTCTACCCAAGTTTTTTTTTAAAAAAAAGAAAATTTTGGGTGCTAGCACTCTCGTTAAAATTTAATCAGTATTTAATCATCAAGAAAAGAATGTGTAATTAGGGCAAGCTTGATGACGGTAATGCCAACCAAGCATCAGCACACGCACAATACTTGGCACCAACTTATACTACATGTTTAACATCACCTACTTCCCTCCTCTGTTTGCCTAGTATTCCAGCTGCTGAGTTTTATTGCTACGTTTTTCTAATTATCCAGGTGGTTTCATTTGATTATAACAAATATAATGTAACATTTTTTTTAATTTTTTCTAAAAGAAAACAAAGTGCGTAAAAATCATAATTGAGATTTGATAGGGTCGATGCATACAAACTTGTTCGTTGTCCAACCCACAATGTGCGTTTTTAGTTATCCTTCATTTGTAGTTGAGATTGTTTAATGTTTAACGCTTTAGTGAAGAATGAGATGCATCTGAGGCTGTGCCTTTGTGAGGAAGTAGATGAAGAATTCAATCATGTATAACAGAAGAAGTCTTTCTGTCTATCACATGAAGAGTACTTTTTTCACTAGTTAGAGGGAAACAAAAAATGCTTATGATCAATTACAGTTCATTAATGCATCTATATTATTCTGGCTTCCATTTTGTGCAAAAATTACCTAGAAGATGTGTAGCTTTTCAAGACCCATATTCATTCTTTTCACCTATGGAGTTTATAGGCTATCTCATATAGTCATATACTCATATGTAATTTGTGAAGAATCTATACCAGGTTACCCCTATAATTTGGATTTCGACTACAATGCACTCTCTCAACTTCAACACTTCTCCAAAAACAACTTGGGAGATCCATTCATTGAAAGCAATTATGGAGTCCACTCCCGGCAGTTTGAAGTTGGTGTTTTAGAGTGGTTTGCCCGGTTATAGGAAATAGAGAAAGATAAGTACTGGGGCTATATGACAAACTGTGGTACTGAGGGCAATCTCCCTAGCATCCTAGTTGGGTTAGTTTTAGTTTGACTTTGTTCAACATTTTACAAATTTGGAAAGAACACGATTATATTGTTAAATATGACTTTTGCAGGAGAGAGGTCCTTTCGGATGGGATTTTGTACGCCTCACAAGAATCACATTATTATGTATTTAAAGCTTTCCCAAGTTCAAGAGTAGCCAGCACCCGTCTTCACGCCGTCAACTTCGAAGGCCGCCACTGTGTGCACAGAGAAGAAGAGATTGCAGTTGCTTTCAGCCTCTCTCGTCAAGTGTTGGTGGTCTTCTTCATTAGGATCAGGCTGCTTCTACATCAACACCGGCTGCTTCTGTATCAACTCCGATCATTTCCATTCTTTTTCTCGTCGGTGCTGGTTTTGGCGGAGCTGCCGTCACCCAATTCTGCTGACATGGCTGTCGCCAATTGGGGAAGCTTGTCTCCGCGATTCCCATCCCGACGTCCCTCGTTGCCGCTGGCTAGTGCCTAGTTGTCTTATTATGTTCACAAAGTGACGGTTGTTATTGTAGAACCAGGGTTTCGTTTAGGGAGGGAGTGGGGAGAGGGGGATCAGTTTGAATCTGGGGTAGTAGTCTTCCGGGTCGGGTCTGTTCGGCTCTACCCAAGTTTATTTTTAAAAAAAATTAGGATCTAGCACTCTCGTTAAAATTTAATCAGTATTTAATCATCAAGAAAAGAATGTATAACGAGGGCAAGCTTGATGATGGTGATGCCAACCAAACATCAACAGACACACAATACTTGGCACCAACTTATACTACATGTTTAACTTCATCTGCTTCCCTGTTATCCTCTGTTTGCCTATTCCAGCTGCTGAGTTTTTATTGCTACGTTTTCCTAATTATCCAGGTGGTTTTATTTGAACGCAACAAATATAATGTAACATTTTTTAATTTTTTCTTCAAAAAAACAGTGCGTAAAAATCATAATTGAGATTTGATAGTGTCGGTGCATACAAACTTGTTCGTTGTCCAACCAACAATATGCGTTTTTAGTTATCCTTCATTTATAGTTGAGATTGTTTAATGTTTAATGTTTTGGTGAAGAATGAGATGCATTTGAGGCTGTGGCTATGTGAGGAAGTGGATAAAGCATTCAATCATGTGTAATAGAAGAAGTGTAACACTCTAATTAGCCTAAGCTTTACCTCACGTCATAAAGCAAAGGTTAACTAGAGATTACGACAGTTCTAAAGCTCATACATATGCTATATAGAAAGAATATTATAGTCTAGAAGCCCGATGAAGGATATAACTCAAAAACAGGATTTGAAAAGCGCAAACTGTATTAACGAGCTACTAGCTTAAGGCACAAGAAACAGATAAGATACAACAAAATATAAGTATATAATATCATAGGAAACTAGCCTCGACTTGCGGAGTTTAAGCTGGCTAGCCATATAGAGGTATACAGAACCATACAGAAACCTGACAGTTTAAAAACAGCTTATACAAGTTTTTCTCTCATAATACAAGCCTCTAGGCATAGAAAAATACTAAAGTGAGAGACATATAAACAAAATAATCCAAAAAGACTCCAAAAGAATCCAGGATCCTCCGCTTCTGTCACCATCCAAAGCAACTCACCGAGGTGGGTTGCGACCTGCATCTGAAAAATACAACAAAGATATGGTATGAGAACCGGGGGTTCTCAGTATGGTAACAGTGCCCAGTGATGTAGGATATAAGACCCCGGGACGCCAAAGGCAATCCTAAGCTCCATATCCATTACAAGATTCAAGCTTAAGGCATTCTAAAATAAATAAGCATAATATAAACCTCATCATAAATAAATCGGGTGATCTATCTTAAAGGAGTTCTATTCTAAACAAACACCGCTGTCTCACAGCCTTCTCCAACCTATCCTCCATGCGATCCCATCGCCACCGTCTTCTGAACCTCCTCAATCCCAGTAGAAGGCACAATTAATAACAATGCAAGTAATTCACAAGTAAAAGCATACAAGATAGGTAGATCAAGTAGGCAAATAGGCATGTTATTCAATTAGGCATACAATTACAAGTCGGCAAAGCAAACAAACAGATAGGAAATGCATATGATGAATGCCTGTCCTACTGGCTGTGATATCACATTGTCGGTTCAACTGCCAACCCGACACATCTCCATGGAGACGTCACCCTTCGGATTTTTCATATGGAAACGCCTGAGATATAGTGCCCAGATCACTGTCCAGGTACCGGCGCCTGCTCGCCCTATAAATCCGAAGGGATGCGAGCGGGATACTCTTGCCTCAGACCTCACATCTCAACATAAGCGGGATTAACCACCGTCTTTACGCCGCCGCCGCTACCTCGACAGGCGGGATTAACCACCGTCCCTGCCCGGTGCATAGTGTCTCATAATCTCAGTAAAAACATTATTTCATTGGTTTTCAGAAAATATTTTCAGTATACAGAGATCCATCGTCTCAATCAGAGTCCTCGACTCATCTCAACCATTGTCCATTCATAACTCAGTTTCCAATGTCAAAATTTCATCATTCCTTATCACATATATCACTTATCCTCCACCCAATGTCAAATCATTCTCAGCACGCCAGAAACCTAGGCCTCTGTTTTCTAATTTATCATAAAACCATGTTCTAGAACCCTTAAGTTATATCCCATGTTCTAATACTCAAAATTAAGCCCAAGAACACTTAAAATGGTACTTTAGAAGCTTACAATCTTGTTGGAAAGGTATAATAGTTGAAAAGCAAGAAAAATTTAAAAAACAGGACGTGTGCAGCCGTACAGGGGTGTGTGCGTGTGCACGCCCAGGAGATTTTAAGATGTGTGCGTACGCAGAGGTGACAAAATTTTCAGAATCTGTTCCCTCGCATAACCTGTGCTAGCTCCCCCAACAGATTGACCTTCCCGACGTGTGCGTTCGCGCAGACCTGTGCGTCCGCACAGGTTGCAGTTTTTCCTTGGATATGTGCGCGCACAAGCTGTGCTAGCACTGCGAACAGAACGCACTTCCCTGCCTGTGCGTGCGCACAGGTGTGTGCGTCCGCACAGGTCAAAATTTTCGCAGGGTGTGCGTTCGCACAAGGGTGTGCGCCCACACGTATCAGTAATCATAGAATTCTGCAACTTTGCAGAATTTCAGATTTTTAACACCAACTTTGAATGATCATAACTTCCTCTACAAAATTTTAATTTTTACAAACTTTATATCAATTCGAACGGTTTTAAAAGATCTTTAATTATACGAAAATTTCAATCAATTTCAAAAATCGAGGCAAAAGTTATGATCAGACAAAGTTCACCCAAAAATCCAACTTTACCAAACTTTACAATTACCACCATATCTTACCATACCCATACCACATCATACCAAACCATCCAAAACTCCATTTTTCATCAAAATGTACCTGTTGTATCATAATACACCAACCTTACCACATTCTCCTTCTCATTTCATTACTCTCAATTCCAACATCAACTATATAGCACTTATGATCAAAATCACCATACCATCAAACCCACCATTTCATAAATCACAACACTAAAATTATCATAAGGAACCAACTTCCAATCCATACAATCATTCAACATCATCTCATCATTATAATTCATCACAAATCAACCCAACATTCATCAATTCATCAATATTTAACACACCAACCATCATTTTAGTTCAACCTATCTTATTGGTCACTAGCCTATGTGTCCATGAATATTATATACTACATAGAAGAAACCGAAACTATACCTTGGCCGATTCCTTTTATGCACCCAAATTCCAACTTAGAACAAAGAAGCTTCCAACCACAATCCAAGCTTTCAATTCCACTCCAATAAGCACAATTAAGTTCCAAGAGCTCCCAAAGGCACAATAATCAAACTATATACATATAAATCACCTCAAATCAACCTAGGGTTCCAATTGAACATAAAGTCACAAGGGTTTAGTGGCTCTTACCTTCTCCAATATATTTACTAGCAAGAATCCAAGGCTAAGCAAGGATTAGAGCAAACCTAAACATCCAAAATCACAAAACTCATTTATTCAAAAACCCTATAAACCAAAAATTTTGAGGAGAGAAACTGAGAAGGATTCAAGCTTTCCTTATTAGTTTCTTATATGGTTTTTGTATAACTCTTCACAAGAAACGCGTAGCCACAAACGGTGCGGCGATCGGAGCTCTCTAGCTCAAGATATGAGCTTTGGAAGATTGAGACGAATAGTAACCATGGGGTTTCTGTCTTCTTCTATTTCTCAGCTGTGTGAGTGTGTTTGTTTAGGTGTTATGCTGAAATGGGTTCACTTATGAACCCTTTTATATGTTGGGCTTGGGCCCAACTTGGGCCCAGTCCAACCCGTTAGCGTTTTTAGCCCGTTTGGCCTAACTTCGGGCCAAACCTTTAAAATTAACGCCCGATTTTCCATTCCTAACATTTTTCTAAGGCTTTCACCGGTTTTCACTTTTTCTCGTGCAGTACCGGGTAGACTTGAACCGGTTCAACCGGTTCAACTGTCGGTTTGCAGTTTTTCACGGTTTTTCGCAGAAAGTACATTTTCTGACTCAGAAAGATCTACTGAGTCCGAAAATCACCTTTAAATCCTGAAATTCTCACTCTAACTTTTCGAAGCCTAATTTGGGAAATATTAATTACTTAATTAACTGGTTGATTAGTTACGGTTCTTACATTCTCCCCACCAAATAAGAAATTTTGCCCTCAAAATTTGAATTACCTGAGAAAAGTTCGGGATAATTCTTTTGCATCTCAGACTCCAATTCCCAAGTGTGCTCTTCTACTCCGGCTCGCTCCCAAGCAACTTTAACCAATGGGTCATCCTTTCCTCGCAGCTTCTTCACACTACTGTCATCGATCCTCACTGGCGTTACTTGGAAAGTCAAGTTCTCTTTCAACTCAACCGATTCAGGCTCCAACACATGAGCCGCATCCGACGTGTACTTATGGAGTTGTGACATGTGGAATACGTCATGCAAGTTAGACAGATGAGGTGGCAAAGCTACTTGATATGCCACCAGCCCGAATCTCTTCAAAATCTCAAACGGTCTTATATATCTTGGGTTCAACTTCTTGGTCTTGATTGCTCTTCCAATCCCAGTTGTTGGTGTAACCCTAAGGAATACGTGTTCTCCTACTTCAAACTCTAACAGTTTCCTTCTTTGATCTGCATAACTCTTTTGTCGACTCTAAGCAGTCAAAATCCTTTCTCGTATTCTCTTAACCTTCTCAGTAGTCTCTGCTACCACATCTGGACCCAATACACTTGCTTCACCAGATTCATACCAACAAAGTGAAGACTGGCACTTCCGTCCATACAAAGCCTCATACGAAGCCATCTCATTGCTCGCATGAAAATTTTTGTTATATGCAAACTCCACCAACGACATGTAACGATCCCAACTTCTAGGTTGATCCAACACACATGCTCTTAGCATATCTTCCAACGTCTGAATAGTCCTTTCTGATTGTCCATCTGTCTGTGGATGATACGTCGTACTAAGACATAACTTCGTATCGAAAGCTCTTTGGAAAGTTCCACAAAACCTTGAGGTGAAACGGGGATCACGGTCCGATACTATGCTTGACGGCACACCATGCAACCTTACTATCTCCTTGATGTATAATCTCGCCAACTCTTCTATAGAACAGTTTATTCTGATAGGCAGAAAATGAGCGGATTTGGTTAAGCGATCCACGATCACCCAAATCGCATCAAATCCCGACCTAGTCCTCGGTAAACCGGTCACAAAATCCATCGCAATTCCTTCCCACTTCCACTGAGGAATCTGAAGGGGTTGTAGCGTTCCTGATGGTTTCTGATGCTCTATCTTCACTTTCTGATAAGTTAAACACTTGGATACTACTATTGCTACATCACCCTTCATTCCAGGCCACCAGAACATCCTCTTCAAGTCATAATACATCTTCGTGCTTTCGGGATGAATGGAAAACCCACTGTTGTGAGCTTCTGACAACAAATCTTGTCTCAAACTCCCAACGTCCGGTATACAAATTCTTCCCTTGTACCTCCACAACCCTTCATCATCCTTAGTGAATTCTTCGCGCCTTTTACCACAAACTGGTTGAAACAATTGCTGAAGCATCTGCTCATCTTGCTGAGCCCTTTGTATTTTCGATTTAAACGTGCTTGAGATTTGAAGCTGGTTCAAACAAGCTCTTCCGGCAACTTCACTAATGTCCAGCTTAAGGTCTACAAACTTATCTACTAGCTCCTCTTCCTTGATTCTCATCCAAGCTATTATTAAAGATTTCCAACTGAATGCATCTGCTACTACATTCACCTTTCCAGGATGATAACTCAGCTCAAAATCATAATCTTTAAGCAACTTCATCCACCTCCTCTGACGCATATTTAGCTCTTTCTGATCAAAGATGTACTTGAGACTCTTATGATTAGAAAAGATGCTAAACCGCACTCCATACAAGTGGTGTCTCCAAATCTTCAATGCAAACACAATCGCCGCTAATTCCAAGTCATGAGTGGGGTAATTCACCTCATGCAGTCTCAGCTGACGCGATGCGTAAGCCACCACATTTTGATGTTGCATCAACACGCAACCCAAACCTTTCAATGACGCATCACAAAATACTTCAAACGGTTCATGCAGTTCCGGTAAGATTAGAATAGGTGCTGAAGTTAATCTCTGCTTTAAAGTTTGAAAACTCTCTTCGCACTCCGACGTCCATACAAATGGCACCTCTTTCCCCGTTAATTTCGTCATCGGTAGCGCAATTCGGGAAAATCCTTCGATAAATCTCCGATAATATCCAGCTAAGCCCAAAAAGCTCCTGACTTCCGTCACAGTCGTCGGTCTTTCCCATTCCATCACCGCTTCTACCTTAGAAGGATCCACCGCTATTCCTCCTTTACTCACCACATGGCCTAAGAACTTCACTTCCTCCTTCCAAAACTCACACTTTGACAGCTTACCGTACAACTTCCTTTCCTTTAGGATTTGCATCACAATCCTCAAGTGCTCCTTATGCTCTTTCACCGTTTTAGAGTAAACCAAGATGTCATCTATGAAAACCACCATGAATTTGTCCAAAAAGGGACGAAACACTCTGTTCATGTAATCCACGAAAACAACAGGTGCATTCGTTAACCCAAAGGACATTACTGCAAACTCGTAGTGTCCATAGTGTGTCCTAAACGCCGTCTTAGGAATATCATCCTCTTTCACCCTGATTTGATGGTAACCAGATTTGAAATCTATCTTGGAAAACACTCTAGCTCCTTGTAATTGATCCATCAAGTCATCTATTCTTGGCAGCGGGTACTTGTTCTTCACAGTCACCTTATTCAACTGTCGGTAATCCACACACAAGTGCATTCCTCCATCTTTCTTCTTTACCAATAAAACTGGCGCTCCCACGGTGATACACTCAGTCGAATGAACCTCTTGTTCAGAAGCTCTTCCAACTAAATCTTTAACTCTGCCAGCTCTATCGGAGCCATTCTATATGGCGCAATCGACACTGGTCCGGCTCCCGACACCAATTCGATCGCAAATTCAATTTTCCCTTTGAGGTGGGAACTCCGGGATATCTTCTGGGAACACTTCTGGAAAATCTTTAACCATCGGTATCTGATCTAAGTTCTGGGCATCACCCAACGCATTAGCAGCCAACAAAATATAACCCTGACTCTCCTCCCTACTACAATGCACCATTACAGAGTTCAGGTAATATCCCATAGCTACCACTGCTCCATTTTCTCCTTCCGGCATAAACCGAATTGTCCGTTCAAAGCAATCCAACAAAACCCGATTCTTCGACAACCAATCAAACCCCAAAATCATTTCAAGTCCCACCATTGGTAAACAGATCAAATCATGGACAAAATCTCTACTCTCAAGCTTGAAACCTACTTGTCTACAACCTGACTTAGTCATAACTGTTTGATGCGGAGTATGTACATGCAGATCAAAAGGTAACTCTGACATTTTCAAGCCTAATTCCTCAACTTTAGCAAATAAAATAAACGAATGCGAAGCTCCAGTATCATATAATGCAACTAAGGATTTATCACGAATTAGACATATACCTCTCATCAAATGATCCGCCTTAGAAGCATCCTTGGCATTCACAGTAAAGACTCGAACTTAATGCTGACTCTGGCCCACATTCTGGTTCCTCCCACGAGGGCAATCCCTCACAATGTGGCCAGGCAACCCACACTTGAACCAACCACCTAAACCAATCTTGCATGAGTCATAAGGGTGAAAACGTCCACAACGATTACAAGCTAAATCCGGAGAATCCTTACTCTGATTTCCTCTTCCCTTAGCATACTGAAACTGATTCTGATTATTCTTTCTGAAGCCTCCTTAGCCTTGAGGCACATATCCTCCTCTTTTGAAGCTTTGTCCTCTCGGATGAAAATACTTGCCACGCCTACGACTAGAACTCCCTCCATGAGTGTCCTTAGATGCTGCCACGATCTTGGCATACTCCTCCACTACCCTAGCCTTATTCACCAAGTCGGAGAAGACACAGATCTCCATAGGAGCCACAGTAGTCATAATGCTCTCCTTCAAACCCCTTTGGTACTTAATGCACCTCCACCTCTCAAAAGTCTCCGGGTCACCCTGACACACCCGAGAAAACCTACAAAGCTCTTCGAACTTGTTAGTGTACTCTGCCACAGACATGGAACCTTGCTTCAACTGCATTAGCTCCATCTCCTTTGCTTCCCTTGCAGACTCAGGGAAGTATTTCTTATAGAAAGCCGTTTGGAACACCTCCCATAGAATGTTGGCATTCTGAAGCTGTAGCAAATGACACTCAGCTTGCCACTAGGGCTGGGCCTCGCCCGCTAGCTGATAAGCGACAAACTCTACATATTGATTAAGAGGAACATGTTGCGCCTGTAAAGCACGCTCCATAGCCTGGAACCAGTGGTCCGCTTCAGTAGGATTTGTGGACCCTCAGAAAGTTGGCAGATGAACCTTGAGGAACGTTGCCAAGGTCATCGAAACTCCTCCCGTGTTATCGCCGTTACCTTCACCATTATCATTGGCATTCCCTTCGCCATTCCCATTGCCATTTCTGTTCCTGGCCGGTTGGCCCAATCTCTGCACAGCTTGCAAAGTCGCAGCAGCATTCGCTTCCATGGTGTTCGCTAAGTTAGCCATGGCCGCCATGAACTCGGCATGGTTATCAGCTGGTTGCTCATTCCTACTTTCCTGTGTACGTGTTTGACCTCACCCACGAGTGGCCATTAGGGTTCCTGTCTACACCAAACAATCGATATCAAGGTGATCAGTCTCAATATCAAAAGTCTAGTGCTTCAATTATCCCAAACAAGCACTCACAAACAAGAATGCTATGCATATATCAAGTAGATAACCTAATAGCATCAAAGAAAAGACACACAGAGTATGCAACGAAGCACAATCGGTCCATCCCTCAGGCTCACGAGGACGAACTGCTCTAATACCACTAAATGTAATACCCTAATTAGCCTAAGCTTTACCTCGCGTCGTAAAGCAAAGGTTAACCAGAGATTACGACAGTTCTAAAGCTCACACGTAGAAAGAATATTATAGTCTAGAAGCCCGATGAAGGAGATAACTCAAAAATAGGATTTGAAAAGTGCAAACCATATTAACGAGCTACTAGCTTAAGGCACAAGAAACAGATAAGATACAATAAAATTATAAGTATATAATATCATAGGAAACTAGCCTCGACTCGCGGAGTTTAGGCCGGCTAGCCATATACAGGTATACAGAACCATACAGAAACCTGACAATTTAAAAACAGCTTATACAAGTTTTTCTCTCATAATACAAGCCTCTAGGCATAGAAAAATACAAAAGTGAGAGACATATAAACAAAATAAACCAAAACGACTCTAAAAGAATCTAAGATCCTCCGCTTCTGTCACCATCCAAAGCAACTCACCGAGGTGGGTTGCGACCTGCATCTGAAAAATACAACAAAGATATAGTATGAGAACTGGGGGTTCTCAGTATGGTAACAGTACCCAGTGATGTAGGATATAAGACCCCGGGACACCAAAGACAATCCTAAGGCCTATATCCATCACAAGATTCAAGCTTAAGGAATTCTAAAACAAATAAGCATAATATAAACCTCATCATAAATAAACCGGGTGATCTATCTTAAAGGAGTTCTATTCTAAACAAATACCGCTGTCCCACAGCCTTCTCTAACCTATCCTCCATGTGATCCCATCGCCAACGTCTTCCGAACCTCTTTAATCCCAGTAGAAGGCACAATTAATAACAATGCAAGTAATTCACAAGTAAAATCATACAAGACAGGTAGATCAAGTAGGCAAATAGGCATGTTATTCAATTAGGCATACAATTACAAGTCGGCAAAGCAAACAAGCAGATAGGAAATGCATATGATGAATGCCTGCCCTACTGGCTATGATATCACATTGTCGGTTCAACTGCCAACCCGACACATCTCCATGGAGACGTCACCCTTCGGATTTTTCATATGGGAACCCCCAAGATATAGTGCCTGGATCACTGTCCAGGTACCGGCGCCTGCTCGCCCTATAAATCCAAAGGGATGCGAGCGGGATACTCTTGCCTCAGACCTCACATCTCAATGTAAGCGGGATTAACCACCGTCCTTACGCCTCCGCCGCTACCTCGACAGGCGGGATTAACCACCGTCCCTGTCGGGCGCATAACGTCTCATAATCTCAGTAAAAATATTATTTCAGTGGTTTTTGGAAAATATTTTCAGTATACAAAGATCCATCGTCTCAATCAAAGTCCTCGACTCATCTCAACCATTGTCCATTCATAACTCAGTTTCCAATGTCAAAAGTTCATCATTCCTTATCTCATATATCACTTATCCTCCACCCAACATCAAATCATTCTCAGCATGCCAGAAACCTAGGCCTCCATTTTCTAATTTATCATAAAACCATGTTCTAGAACCCTTAAGTTATATCCCATGTTATAATACTCAAAATTAAGCCCAAGAACTCTTAAAATGGTGTTTTAGAAGCTTACAACTTTGTTGGGAAGGTAGAATAGTTGAAAAACAAGAAAAATTTAAGAAATAGGACATGTGCGACCGCACAGGGGTGTGTGCATGCGCACGCCCAGGAGATTTTAAGATGTGTGCGTACGCACAGGAGTGTACGTATGCACAGGGGTGTGCGTATGCACAGGGGTGTACGCATGCACAGGTGACAAAATTTTTAGAATCCGTTCCCTGGCACAACCTGTGCCAGCGCCCCCAACAGATTGACCTTCCCGACGTGTGCGTCCGCGCAGACCTGTGCGTCCGCATAGGTTGAAGTTTTTCCCTGGATATGTGCGCACACAACCTGTGCTAGCTGATAAACCACTATTTTATGGTTTATAATGTGTTTTATTGTGTGGTTTTATCATGATCTTTATCCACTTATTCTTATAATTAGCATGCATTTATATTTCCTTCCTAAAATTATTACATGATTGAAAACTTGCTTCCTAGAGACTTTTAATTATGTATTTTAATTCTCCTTTATTCCATTCGATGCCGTGATCTGTGTGTTAAGTGTTTCAGGCTTTATAGGGCACGAATAAGTTGGAGATTGGAAAGGAAGCTTGCAAAAATAGAAGGAACACAAGAAATTAAGGAGATGGCCAGCAAGAAGTGACGCGGCCGCATGGCTCACGCGACCGCGCAAAAGAGAGGAAATCGCAGTGACACGGCCGCATGGCTCATGCGACCGCACGGATTGGAATAGCATAAGTGACGCGGAGGCGTGGACGATGCGTCCACGTGGAGAAGCAAAACGCCGAATGACGCATTCGCATGAATGACGCGATCGCGTGACGTGCGCGATCTGCATAATCTGCAGAATCGCTGGGGACGATTTTGGGCCCTATTTTGACCCAGTTTTTGGCCAAGAAAAGCAGACTAGAGCCAGAGAACATGCAGAAACCAACAACAACATTCATTCCGCATAGTTTTAGTTTTTTAGATCTAGTTTTCCTCTCCTTTAGGTTTTCTCTCTACACATTCATAGTTCTTAGGATTTTTAATTTCTTTTTTGCATTGGGATATTGAGAAGAGTTGTTACCTCATCAAGACTTCGTCATTCTAGTTCGTTTTCTTTACTTGGCTTTACTCTTCCATGTCCTTTAATTTATTTCAATCTTACTGTTGGATTATTTTAGAATTTATCAATACAAGAGTTATTTTTATTTTTAATTAATTCATTTGAGTTTTATTTATCATGTCTTCCTTTAATTTCCTTTCCTATGTTATGAATTCCACATTCACAATGAGCGAGTAGTTCCCTAACTTGATGGGGAGTTGATTGAAAGGAACCCTTGAGTTGGAGTGCTCAATGGAGAAATTGTAATTGGGTTATTATTGGTTTGCTCTCTAGTCACTAACGCCAGTCCTTCCAAGTAAGCGGACTGGGACTTGTGAATAGAAACAGCATTCCAACTTGTTTGACTTTCCCTTACCTAGTAAGGGATAACTAAACAGAACAACCCCAATTATCAATTAATCTTGAAAGTACTGCAACAAGAATAGGGCTTCCAACTAATCTACTCCCAATCAAGGCTTTTATTTAAATTACATTAATTCTCTGATTTAATTTCCTGTCATTCAACTCAAATCTTTTTTTTTTGAAAACCATCTGATTAATAAAATAGCACACTTTCCTGCAACTCGTTGGGAGACGACCTGGGATTCATACTCCCAGTATTTTAACTTTAATTTCTGTGACATCCTTTTAAATTGATAAGCGGATTTCTGGTTGGTTGAGAACTATACTTGCAACGCATATCTTATAACAATTCTTAACTCGCCAATTTCTGCCACGTCAATTTTTGGCACCGTTGCCGGGGAGTTGCAATAGAGTGTTAAAGTTATTAATTGGAATTTATTTATTTGTATTTTATTTTATTTTGCTACTATGAGCTGCTTGTTTCTTTCGCTAGATGACGCGTTCACTTCCTGATCCAAGCTTGCCAGTATTCGATCCTGAGATTGAAAGAACTATTTCACGAATAAGGCAAGCTCGGCGTAGGTTAGTCCTCTCTGAGGGCGGATCTGAAACGTCATTTGAGGAAGAAACCAGCCCCCGTTCTACTGATTCAGTTGATTTACGTATAGGTGACATGGCAACACCTAGGAGAGTTACTATCCAGGAGGCTGGAGCCCCTGATTTTACAATGCAACAGTTTCAAGTGCATCATCTAGCGGTGGCTACAGACTTTGAAATAAAGACCGCACTGCTCAATTTGATGCCCAAGTTTCATAGCTTACCTGCTCAAGAGCCTATCAAGCACCTGAGAGATTTTCACGCAGCCTGTTCTACTGTCAGGCGTGATGGTGCAGATGAAACTTCAATTTTGCTGAAAGCCTTTCCATTTTCTCTTGAGGGAAAGGGAAGAGAGTGGTACTACACTCAACCCGCTACAACTGTATCCAACTGGGATACACTCAGAAGAGAATTTTTAGAAAAGTTCTTTCCAGCTGAAGTTATTGATAAACTGAGGAAGGATATTTCCATGATTGTTCAGGATGAATCTGAAACTCTCTATGAGTACTGGGAGTGCTTCAATAATCTTCTGGAAGCTTGTCCCCACCATATGATTGATAAGATAGTGTTACTCGGCTACGTCACACAGGGCATGAGGCCCCAAGATAAGACCACATTAGAAAGTGCTAGCAATGGGTCTATGAAAAAGTACAAGACCACTGATGAGTTATGGCAATTGATCAGCGAATTAGCTGAATCTACTAGGAATCACAGGCAGAAACAAGGCCGTGCAAAAGCCGTTGCAGAAGTATCCTCTAGCAGAGAGACTGCTGCTTTAACTCAGAGTATCTGTGAAATGACCAACTTGCTGAAGCAGATGCAATTGAACCAACAACAAGTTCAGCAAGCTCAACCTTCTTCACCACAGCAAAACCAACAGTTAGTCCCACAGAGAATTTGCAGAATCTGTACTGATTATAGCCACTATACTGATGAATGTCCGCAACTCCAGCAGGAAGACAACACCGTGGCAGCCACTCATAACTTCTATGACCGCCCCAACCAAGGGTACAATCAAAGTGGCAATTACAACCATGGATGGCAGGAAAATTCTAACCAGAATTGGAGGGACAACAACAACAGGGGAGGCAGAGATAACCAGGGAAATCAGAGGTGGAATAACAACAACAACAGGCAGCAGAACCAGTACCAGCCTTATAGAGCACCTCACCTGAGACAATCCCAAGGACCACAGAATACCCAACAGCAGACCTCTCAAATTACTTATCCTTCTTCTTCTGCTAATGATGACTTGCTACAATCTATTGATCGGAGACAGCAGACCATAGAAAATAACATTAATGCCACTCTGAATGGTCTGAACGCTACTTTGCAAGCTCTTGTCTCCCAGATTGGATCAATGAATAACTCCAATAACCAACCTTTGAGCTCCAGTGGAATTCCCTCTCAACCATTACCCAATTCCAAGGGTGGAATTAATGCCATCACCCTAAGGTCCAGAACCATACTGCAGGAGAGGAACCAGGAGGAGCCAAGCCCACCAGAACATACCTCAGCTGAAGAGGTAGTGGAAATAGAAGATTTTGAAGAGGAAGAAGACATACAGGACATAGCTGAAAAAGAAGAAGCTCAACCACAGGAGGAAGCATCAAAAGGCGCAGACACTGCAGAAGACACCACTCCTATTCCATTTTCACAACTTGCAAGGAAGCCCAGGAAGCAGCTGGAACCTGATCCAAAAATGGTAGAGATATTCAAAAAGGTTGAGGTAACTGTTCCTCTATTTGATGTTATTCAACAGGTACCTAAATATGCAAAGTTTCTAAAAGATTTATGTATACATAAGGACAAAATTAATGAATTAGAAACTATTCCTTTAGGAAGTTCCATATCTGCTTTAATGGGTGGTTTACCTGAAATGTGTAGTGACCCAGGTCCTTGTATGGTTAATTGTACTATTGGTGGTGTAGTATTTTCTAATTGCATGTGTGATTTAAGAGCATGTGTGAGTATAATGCCTTTGTCTATATATGATATTTTGAGGCTTCCCCCCTTAAAAAGGTCGGCAGATTGTTTTATGTTAGCAGATAAAAGCATTATTACAGTGGCTGGAGTTGCTGAAGATGTATTAGTGGGCATTAAGGGACTCACGTTCCCCACTGATTTCTATATCCTGGAAATGCCCCAAAATGACTCAGACAAGCCATCATCAATCCTACTCGGAAGGCCATTCCTGAAGACCTCGAAGTTTAAATTTAGATGCTTTTTCAAGAACATACTCTTTTGAAATAGATGGCCGAGTAGTGATCTTCAATCTGAATGGAGTTATGAAGCATCCTCCGGAGGATCACTCTATCCTCAAGTGTGACATTATAGATGAAACCATGGCTGAAGTCCATTAGGAGGAATTTGAAGAGAAGCACGCAGGATAAGGTCCAAGTGTGGGGACATTCTCAGAGGACAATGACAGTGCTCTACCACTGTTACCAGTTCCAGACAACCCAGAGCCTGACCATGATCAGAAGTTAGAATTAAAACCCCTTCCTCCACACCTCAAATATGCTTACCTTGAAGATGGGCAGAGGTTTCCAGTTATCATTGCAAGGGAACTTACTTCTCAACAAGAAGAGCAGTTACTTAGTGTGCTGAGGAGGCACAAGAAGGCAATTGGTTGGAGTTTGGCAAACATAGTAGGCATAAACCCTCAAGTCTGTGAGCATAGAATATTTTTAGAAGAGGGAGCAAGACCTGTCCGTCAACCCCAGAGGAGACTGAACCCCACTATCTTAGAGGTTGTTAAAAAGGAAGTGACCAGACTACTAGAGGCATGTATCATCTATCCCATCTCAGACAGTGAATGGATAAGCCCAGTACAAGTGGTGCCAAAGAAGTATGGAGTCACTGCAGTGAAGAATGAGCATGGAGAGCTTCTGACAACCAGAGTTCAGAATGCCTGGAGGGTCTGCATTGACTACAGACGCCTCAACCAAGCAACCCCCAAGGATCACTATCCTCTTCCATTCATTGATCAAATGCTGGATCGCCTGTCAGGTAAATCACATTATTGTTTTTTAGATGGGTATACATGTTATTTCCAGATTCATATAGCTCCTGAGGATCAGGTAAAGACCACTTTTACATGTCCTTTTGGGACTTATGCTTACAAGAGAATGCCCTTTGGCTTGTGCAATGCACCAGCTACTTTTCAGAGGTGCATGATGAGTCTTTTTTCTGATCTTATTGAGGATTGTATGGAGGTTTTTATGGATGATTTTAGTGTATACGGCGATTCCTTTAGCCTTTGCTTAGATGGATTATCTAGAGTATTAGATAGATGTGTCAGTACAAACCTTGTATTAAATTTTGAGAAATATCACTTTATGGTAAAACAAGATATTGTACTAGGACATGTTGTGTCTAATACTGGCATATCTGTAGATCCAGCAAAGGTGGATATTATTTCTAGTTTGCCTTACCCCTCTTTTGTGAGGGAAGTCCGTCGTTCTTTGGCCATGCAGGTTTTTACAGGAGATTCATTAAGGACTTCAGTAAGGTAGCACTTCCCTTATCCAGGCTACTACAGAAAGATATTGAGTTCGAGTTTAGTGAAAATTGCAAACAAGTGCTTGATAAGCTGAAGACCGCCCTGACTCAAGCTCCAATTGTGAGAGGACCAGACTGGAGCCAACCATTTGAAATAATGTGTGATGCTTCCAACCATGCCGTAGGAGCAGCACTAGCTCAGCGTGAAGGTAAGGATCCTTTTGTTATTGCTTATGCGTCTAAAACTTTAGATGCCGCTCAGTCGAATTACACTACTACTGAGAAAGAGCTTCTTGCTATTGTTTTTGCTCTGGATAAATTCCGAGCCTATTTACTTGGTACTAAAGTAGTAATGTATTCAGACCACGCAGCTCTAAAGTATTTATTAGCTAAAAAGGAGTCCAAACTAAGGCTTATACGTTGGATACTGCTATTACAAGAATTTAATTTGGAAATTAAGGACAGGAGTGGTAACCAGAATTTAGTGGCAGACCACTTGAGTCGCCTTGAACATATTACAGATGACTCTACTCCTATAGCTGATAATTTCCCATTTGATAACCTACAAGCAGTATCTGAGATAGTCCCTTGGTATGCACTTGTAGCTAATTATCTAGTTAGCCGCACCTTTCCTCCAAACTTTTCTAAGCATCAAAGAGACAAGCTGAAAAGTGAGTCTAAATTTTATATATGGGATGACCCATATTATGGAGATGTGGCGCTGATCAGGTAATTAGACGGTGTGTGCCTCAATCAGAATTCCAGTCCATCTTAGAGGCATGTCACTCATCTGAGAGTGGAGGACATTTTGGCCCTCAAAGAACTGCTAGAAAAATCTTAGACTGTGGATTCTGGTGGCCTACTCTTTTTAGAGACACTGCTGAATTTTGTAGATCTTGTTTCCCATGTCAGAAATTTGGTAATACATCCAGGGGGGATGAGATGCCTCAACAAATTATGCTTTTCTGTGAAATTTTTGATGTTTGGGGCATTGACTTCATGGGTCCATTTCCAAATTCTAATTGTTATTTTTATATATTGTTAGCTGTAGATTACATTTCCAAATGGGTGGAAGCAATTCCTACCCGCACTGATGATGCTAACACTGTTGTTTCCTTTGTGAGAAACCATATTATTTGTCGCTTTGGATCACCACGAGCAATCGTGAGCGATCAAGGCACCCATTTTTGTAACAGGAGACTAACCGGATTAATGAAGAAGCATGGGATAATTCATAAGATTGCAACAGCATACCACCCTCAGACTAATGGGCAAGCCGAGGTGTCAAACAGAGAAATAAAGCGTATCTTGCAGAAGATAGTCAAACCTCATAGAAGAGACTGGAGCACCAAGCTACAAGATGCACTTTGGGCATACAGAACCGCATACAAAACTCCCATTGGGATGAGTCCTTTCCGCTTAGTTTATGAAAAAGCTTGTCATCTCCCTGTTGAAGTAGAGCACAAAGCCTTCTGGGCAGTAAAGGAGTGCAACATGGGAATTGAGAAAGCCGGAGCTGAAAGGAAATTGCAACTGCAAGAATTGGAAAGCCTTCGCCTGGAAGCTTATGAGAACTCAAGACTATACAAGGAGAAGATGAAGGCTGTACATGATCAGCACATCAGGAGGAAAGAGTTCCAATCTGGGGATTTAGTCCTCCTTTACAAATCTCGACTGAGGCTCATGCTAGGCAAGTTGAGATCAAGATGGGAAGGTCCATACAGACTAGAGAAGGCCGAACCGTACGGAGTTTATCACCTAAGCCATCCTTCAAGCTCTGAACTTATCAAAGTTAATGGACATCGTTTAAAGCTATACCATGGCAAGCAGCTGAAGAAAACCAAGGAGCTCGAGATCTTCCTCTTGGAAGATCCCCACATAGCCGAAGACTAAGCTAGTGGAGCGTCCAATTTACGGACGTTAAAGCAAAGTGCTAGGTGGGAGACAATCCACCATGGTATGATCGTTCTCTTCTTTATTTTTAACTTTCCTATTCAATAACTCTTCAATTTATTAGTATATTTCGTGCATCTGCATTTACATACCTTTAAAAAAAATGTTACGCGACGCGATCGCATCATTGACGCGTCCGCGTCGCAAGGAGATGGGAGAAAATAATAAACGAACAGAGAGTCACGCAGGAGCGTGGCTGGAGGCGTGCCAATGGCACAAATCGCCTCACGCGACCGCGTCGCCGACGCGTCCGCGTCGAGTGAGAATACTGACCTCCCACGCGACCGCGTGCCCCACGCAGCCGCGTGACCTGGACTTCGACGTAAAAAGGGTGCACGACCGAAAGTTGTGCTAGAGTGGTGCTGGATTGGTGCTGAACGCATAATCCTTTCCACGCGGCCGCGTGGCCGACGCGACCGCGTCGCATTCCAATAATTGACCACTCACGCGATCGCATGCCCCACGCGATCGCGTCACCCAATATTTGGCAATTAATGATTTTAAACAGAGAGTTGTGCGAGCGCGAGGCTGCCCTCGTGCCATTAGCCTAAAATGGGTCACGCGACCGCGTGACCGACATGACCGCGTCAATCAGTTTCAACGCAAGTCGCACGACCGCGTGCCTCACGCGACCACGTCGCTTGTGCCGCACAGTTTTCCTGATTTGCTAATTATCTTATCTTTTTCTCCCCAAATCCTATTTTCTCTTTTCCCTCCTTATTTCTTTTTCTTCCCTTCCCCCCCCTTCTTCCTTCTTTCTCACTTTTTACACACTCTCTCTCACCCCCATTAACAAGGTTTTTCTTTTTCTCCTTCCCTCCTTACTTTTCTCTTATTCTTCTTATTTTTATATGTTATCTTCTTTTCTTTTCGTTTTACCTTCACTATTCATATTTTCTTTTTCCTTTCTTTTTCCTTTTTATTTGGTGTTATAAATTTATGTGAGTCATTATATGCTTGTGGATTGTTATAAATTTGTTTGACAATTATATATTACTTTTTCAAGGGATGCTTGCATGTTCAAATTCATGCTTTCAATAACTTAACTATCATGCATGCTATGTGTTTATGAAAAGGCCCATATGGCATTAAGCATTCTTTTTCTACTTTATTCTACTTTTCAATACTTGCTTTTCACAAAACCCTTTTTATATTTTATTAATTTAATATAATTGTTATTACAAACAAATTGTTAGTTTGAAAGACTTGGTAATCTCACTTGGACATTGAATGCTTGATCTATGCTACTCATGCCTTTGCCTGCATGCCAATAAACCCCTTGCATTTAATTGTCCCCACATGCACTTGCTATATTTTCATTGATGAACTTTTCACATGTAGTCATGACCATGTGTTAACATCGTTCTTCTTTATTGTGCATTGATTACCACTTTTCCCGCCCTCTTCCTTGCTCTATCTCTTTGAATTTAATTTACTTTCTCTTTCCTTTTTCAGGATGGCCACCAAGAAAGGAAAGGAGAAAGCTACTCCTAAACAACCAGCAAGAAGAGGAAGAAAAAGAGCATTAGTGGCAGAACCCTCTTCAACTGCGGTTAAGCCCTCAACAAAGAAAATTAAGACGATTATAAAAGTTGATGATAAAGAAAGAGCCTTCCCAGCAAAGGAAACTGCGCGATTCCCCAATCGCTACTGTGAGCAGATGTTCCCCATCCTGGCAGAAAGGAGTTACAATAACGAATACATTCTTCTCCCCCCAAACCACATTGCTACATTTGTTGAGCCGCAGATTGCACGAAGACAATGAAATTTCCTACAGAGACAGCCAAGGCAGGTCAATCTTTCTTGGGTAGTCGAGTTCTACTCCAACTTCCACCTACCAACCCTGCAGTCTGTCTACGTCCGCCAGAAGCAAGTCCCCATTACAGAAGAAGTCATTCAAAAAGCTCTAGGTCTTCCCCCTGTTCCAGAAGGATTAGACGCCTTTCAAGAAGCCGCACTCAAGCGCCAGATGTACCAATTTGACTGGGACGCTGTTCTCAGAGTTATCGCACTACCTGGCAGCTGATGGATCTACGGATACCATCGTACCCGCCCTAAGGGAATATCAGCTTCAGCACTTACCTTGGAGGCTCGTGTATGGGCACAGATCCCATTACGTCTTTCCGAGCACTCACGAGTCCTCCTTCACTGCAGACATGGCCGTTCTTCTATGGTGCATCCTTACAGACCAACCTCTGAATCTACCTAGACATATCCGAAATGCCATGGGACACGTACAAATCGGGGGCAACTTGCCTTTTCCCGCCCTGGTCTTGGATCTTGTCTCAGCAGCCAGAGTCTCCTACAAAGCTGGAGACACCAAAGCCATACTTCTACGGGATGATCAATACGTCCCTAATGGGAAATATATCAGACCTCCAGCCGCCACTATCAGCCAGCCTACTGAACCAGTTGAAGATATTCTTTCTTCAACACCACAAGCACCTACTACAGACCAACTGCTCCAGCAGATACTTGCAAGGTTGGATCGGCAGGAATAGAAAGCTAAGATGAGAGAGCGCCGTAACAAGCGCCGATTCACATACCTCAAGGAGCTGATTTTGGGAAAATTCAAGGACTCAAACACCCCGAACTCCACTTCTTTTACCAGTACAGGGAGCCATGATGGCCCCGACGATGGAGATACTGCTACCAACCCACCTTTGTTCCTGACAGATGGTACCGAGGACAGTGCAAAGCCTTAAGTGTGGGGAGGTCGGTCAGTACCTGACTTCCGGAGGTAATTTCTCTTTCCTAAACACCAATAAATTAGGATATTTAGTTAGATTTTTCTTATGTAGAATAGGATAAATTGCATAGTAACAGGTTAGTTGCATGCATGTTCTGCTTGATTGAAAAGGCAATAAGTTTCTTCTAAGACCCTATCTTTGGAACAAAATTTCACTAATTTTAATCAAAACTTCTATGTTAAATTTGCTTGAAGTTGTATTTGGAACATAATTTTTGAGCTAAAGAACACACAACCTGTGAGATTTGAGCCTTTATGAATGGTTACATTATTTAACCATAATTGTTTTATTCATGTGTATTTACTTCTCTATAATTGTAATCTATATTTTGTTTCATCCCATATGTCCAATGTTTATTATATTTATATGTTTGCATATGATTGAGGCCATTATTTGTTTATCCCACTTATCCAAATTAAGCCTACCCATTTCAATTACCTTTGTTAGCCACTTTGAGCCTTTAAATCCCATTTGTTCTATATTTTACCACATTACTAGCCTTAAGCGGAAAAACAATTATATATCCCAAATTGAATCTTTGGTTAGCTTAAGATAGAATTGTGTGTGTCAATCAAGTATGGGAAATTGTGGGAACAAAAGATAATAAGGGAATGTGTCATGATAATATAATGGGAATTTGGATACCTACTCATGTGAAAATATAAGAATTAAAAATCTATGTGCATTGATAAGCTATGTTTATGTTTATGAAAAAAAATTTCAATAAATAAATAAGGGGACAAAATTACCCCAATGTTAAGTTAAGAATTCAAGGATCAATGCATGTATGATAAAATTAAAATAAAAAGTTGATGCATGAGTATAGAATGTGAAAGAACTTTCTGGGTAGCTAGGTATAAATTCTAAAGTTATATAGAAGATACATAGAGGTTAGGTGAAAGCTTGGGTTAAATAAAGATTCAATTTATAAGCTTACTTAGCCATATATACATCCTTACCCTTACCTTGGCCCCATTACAACCTTGAAAAGACCTCATGATGTTTACATTGGTATATTAAATGTTGTTGATTGGTTAGGAGAAGAACAAAAATTAGAAAGCATGATTAGAGAAGAATAGAGTAATTACCCTATACACTAGAGAGACTAGAGTGTACATACATCTTCAGTGAGGGTTCAATGCTTGAAATTCTATGTTCCCTGCTTTCATGAGTTGTCTTCTTGCATTTTTAGCTGTTCTTACTGTATAAGAATTGAATTAGTGGAATTTAATTTGTAATTGTTTTGAAGAGCTTATTTACTTTTGATTAAGTGGACAAGAATCATATAGTTGCATTTACATATATATGTTGCATTGCATTGCATGAGTTTCACATGTTCCTACTCATTTATTTTATCTCCTTCAACTAAGCATGAGGACATGCTAATGTTTAAGTATGGGGAGGTTGATAAACCACTATTTTATGGTTTATAATGTGTTTAATTGTGTGGTTTTATCATGATCTTTACCCACTTATTCTTATAATTAGCATGCATTTATATTTTCTTCCTAAAATTATTACATGATTGAAAACTTGCTTCCTAGAGACTTTTAATTATGTATTTTAATTCTCCTTTATCCCATTTGATGCCGTGATCTGTGTGTTAAGTGTTTCAGGCTTTATAGGGTACGAATGAGTTGGAGATTGGAAAGGAAGCTTGCAAAAATGGAAGGAACACAAGAAATTAAGGAGATGACCAGCGAGAAGTGACGCGGCCGCATGGCACACGCTACCGCGCGAAAGAGAGGAAATCGCAGTGATGCGGACGCATGGCACATGCGACCGCGCGGATTGGAATAGCATAAGTGACGCGGAGGCATGGACGACGCGGAGGCGTGGACGACGCGTCCGCGTGGAGAAGCAAAACGCCGAATGACGCGTCTGCATGAATGCCGCGATCGCGTGACGTGTGTGATCTGCATAATCTGCAGAATCGTTGGGGACGATTTCGGGCCCTATTTTGACCCAGTTTTCGGCCCAGAAAAGCAGACTAGAGCCAGAGAACATGCAAAAACCAACAACAACATTCATTCCGCATAGTTTTAGTTTTTTAGATCTAGTTTTCCTCTCCTCTAGGTTTTCTCTCTACACATTCATAGTTCTTAGGATTTTTACTTGCTTTTTTGGATTGGGATATTGAGAAGAGTTGTTACCTCATCAAGACTTCGTCATTCTAGTTCGTTTTCTTTACTTGGCTTTACTCTTCCATGTCCTTTAATTTATTTCAATCTTACTGTTGGATTATTTTAGAATTTATCAATACAAGAGTTATTTTTATTTTTAATTAATTCCTTTGAGTTTTATTTATCATGTCTTCCTTTAATTTCCTTTCCTATGTTATGAATTCTACATTCACAATGAGCGAGTAGTTCCCTAACTTGATGGGGAGTTGATTGAAAGGAACCCTTGAGTTGGAGTGCTCAAGGGAGAAGTTGTAATTGGGTTATTATTGGTTTGCTCTCTAGTCACTAACGCCAGTCCTTCCAAGTAAGCGGACTGGGACTTGTGAATAGAAATAGCATTCCAACTTGTTTGACTTTCCCTTACCTAGTAAGGGATAACTAAACAGAACAACCCCAATTATCAATTAATCTTGAAAGTACTGCAACAAGAATAGGACTTCCAACTAATCTACTCCCAGTCAAGGCTTTTATTTAAATTACATTAATTCTCTGATTTAATTTCCTGTCATTCAACTCAAATCTTTTTTTTTTTTGAAAACCATCTGATTAATAAAATAGCACACTTTCCTGCAACTCGTTGGGAGACAACCTGAGATTCATACTCCCAGTATTTTAACTTTAATTTCTGTGACATCCTTTTAAATTGATAAGCGGATTTCTGGTTGGTTGAGAACTATACTTGCAACGCATATCTTATAACAATTCTTAACTCGCCAACTTCTGCCACGTCACTAGCGCTGCGAACAGAACGCACTTCCCTGCCTGTGCGTGCGCACAGGTGTGTGCATCTGCATAGGTCAAAATTTTCACAGGGTGTGCGTCCGCACAAGGGTGTGCGTCCGCACAAGGGTGTGCACCCGCACATATCAGTAATCATGGAATTCTGCAACTTTGTAGAATTTCAGATTTTTAACACCAACTTTGAATGATCATAACTTCCTCTACAAAATTCTAATTTTTACAAACTTTATATCAATTCGAAAGGTTTTAAAAGATCTTTAATTATAAGAAAATTTCAATCAATTTCAAAAATTGAGGCAAAAGTTATGATCGGACAAAGTTCACCCAAAAACCCAACTTTACCAAACTTTACAATTACCACCATATCTTACCATACCCATACCACATCATACCAAACCATCCAAAACTCTATTTTTCATCAAAATGTACCTATTGTATCATAATACACCAACCTTACCACATTCTCCTTCTCATTTCATTACTCTCAATTCCAACATCAACTATATAACACTTATGATCAAAATCACCATCAAACCCTGTCATAAATCGCAACACTACAATTATCATAAGGAACCAACTTCCAATCCATACAATCATTCAACATCATCTCATCATTATAATTCATCACAAATCAACCCAACATTCATCAATTCATCAACATTTAACACACCAACCATCATTTTAGTTCAACCTATCTTATTGGTCACTAGCCTATGTGTCCATGAATATTATATACTACATAGAAGAAACCGAAACCATACCTTGGCCGATTCCTTTTATGCACCCAAATTCCAACTTAGAACAAAGAAGCTTCCAACTACAATCCAAGCTTTCAATTCCACTCCAATAAGCACAAACAAGTTCCAAGAGCTCCCAAAGCCACAATAATCAAACTATATACATATAAATCACCTCAAATCAACCTAGGGTTCAATTGAACATAAATTTACAAGGGTTTAGTGGCTCTTACTTTCTCCAACAGATTTACTAGCAATAATCCAAGGCTAAGCAAGGATTAGAGCAAACCTAAACATCCAAAATCACAAAATTCATTTAATCAAAAACCCTATAAACTCAAAATTTTGAGGAGAGAAACTGAGAGGGATTCGAGCTTTTCTTACCAGTTTCTTATATGAATTTTGTAGAGCTCTTCACAAGAAATGCGTAGCCGTAAATAGTGCGGCGATCGGAATTCTCTAGCTCAAGATATGAGCTTTGGAAGATTAAGACGAATAGTAACCATGGGTTTCTCTCTTCTTCTATTTCTCAGCTGTGTGAGTGTGTTTGTTTAGGTGTTATGCTGAAATGGGTTCACTTATGAACCCTTTTATATGTTGGGCTTGGGCCCAACTTGGGCCCGGTCGAACCCGTTAGCATTTTTAGCCCGTTTGGCCCAACTTTGGGCCAAACCTTTAAAATTAACGCCCAGTTTTTCATTCCTAACATTTTTCTAAGGCTTTCGCCGGTTTTCACTTTTTCTCATGCGGTACCGGGCAGACTTGAACCGGTTCAACTGCCGATTTGCGGTTTTTTACAGTTTTTCGCAGAAAGCACATTTTCTGACTCAGACAGACCTACTGAGTCTGAAAATCACCTTTAAATCTTCAAATTCTCACTCTAACTTTTCGAAGCCTAATTTGGACAATATTAATTACTTAATTAACCGGTTGATTAGTTGCAGTTCTTACAAGAAGTCTTTTTGTCTATTACATGAAGAGTGCTTTTTTCACTAGTTAGAGGGAAACAAAAAATGTTTATGATCCATTACAGTTCATTAATGCATCTATATTATTTTGGCTTCTATTTTGTGCAAAAATTACCTAGAAGATGTGTAGCTTTTTAAGGCTCATATTCATTCTTTTAACTTATGAAGTTTATAGGCTATCTCATATAGTCATATACTCATATGTAATTTGTGAACAATCTATGCCAGGTTACCCCTATATTTTGGATTTCGACTACGGTGCACTCTTTCAACTTCAGCACTTCTCTATAAACAACCTGGGAGATCCATTCATTGAAAGCAATTATGAAGTCTACTCCCGGTAGTTTGAAGTTGGTGTTTTGGACTGGGGCTATATGACAAACTGTGGTACTGAGAGAAATCTCCAAGGCATCCTAGTTGGGTTAGTTTTAGTTTGACTCTGTTCAACATTTTGCGGTTGGTTTCAGCCTCTCTCGTCAAGTGTTGGTGGTCTTCTTCATTAGGATCAGGCTGCTTTTCTACATCAACACTGGCTGCTTCTGCATCAACTCCGATCCTTGCCTTTCTTTTACTCATTGGTGCTGGTTTTGGCAGAGCCGCCGTCACCCAGTTCTGCTGCAATGGCCGTCGCCGATTGGGGATGCTTGTCTCCACGATTCCCATCCCGGTGTCCCTCGTTGCCGCCGGCCAGTGCCTAGTTGTCTTATTATGTTCACTAAGTGACGGTTGTTGTTGTAGAACCGGGGTTTCATTTAGGGAGGGAGTGGGGAGAGGGGGGTCAGTTTGAATCTGGGGTAATGATCTTCCGGGTCGGGTCTGTCCGGCTCTACCCAAGTTTTTTTTTTAAAAGATAATTTTTGGAGCTAGCACTCTCGTTAAAATTTAATCAGTATTTAATCATCAAGAAAAGAATGTGTAACGAGGGCAATATCGATGATGGTGATGCCAACCAAACATCAGCACACACACACAATACTTGGCACTAACTTATACTACATGTTTAACCTCACCTACTTTCCTGTTATCCTCTGTTTGCCTAGTTTTCTAGCTGCTGAGTTTTTATTGCTACGTTTTTCTAATTATCCAGGTGGTTTAATTTGAACGCAACAAAATATAATTTAACATTTTTTTTAATTTTTTCTTCCAAAAAACAAAGTGCGTAAAAATCATAATTGAGATTTGATAGTGTCGGTGCATACAAACTTGTTCGTTGTCCAACTCACAATGTGCATTTTTAGTTATCCTTCATTTGTAGTTGAGATTGTTTAATGTTTAATATTTTGGTGAAGAATGAGATGCATTTGAGGCTGTGCCTGTGTGAGGAAGTAGATGAAGCATTCAATCATGTATAATAGAAGAAGTCTTTCTGTCTATTACATGGAGAGTGCTTGATGAATTTACATTTCATGGTATTTTTTTGCTCTATTTGGGTGGATTTTATCAACTTTTCTTACATTTATTCATTGAAATAGCATAGTTTCATGATTTCTTTTTAAATTGTGCTTGAAAGTGAAAATATGCTTTTTAGGCCTTTTAATTCCTAAATTTTATTCACTTTAATTCCATTTGGTGCCTTGATGTATTTGTTAGGTGATTTCAGGTTTCCAAGGCAAGTATGGGTTAGAGAAGTGAGAAAAGAGCATGCAAAAGAGAAGAAACCATGAGGAAATGAAGTTTGGAAGTTTCTGCAACCATGCATACGCATAGTGATGCGTGCGTATGCACAATTGTGACCTTGTGCAACCATGCGTATGCACAGTTATGCGTGCGTATGCACAATAGATATTTTGTGCAACTATGCGTACGCATGGTAGGTCATGCGTATGCACGAATGTAGGCACGTGAGCTCATTAATTGCAATTCGCTGTGAGCAATTTCTGGGTCTCCAAAGCCCAGTCCATCTCATTTCTGAAGCTATTTCAAGACAAATTGAAGAAAGATGGTGGGGGAGTAATTAGGTTTAGGTTTTTAACATGTTTTAGTTCATTTTTCTAGAGAGAGAAGCTCCCCCTTCTCTCTAGAATTTGGGTTCTTAGTTTAATTTTCTTTTAATTTTCCTCTTTAATTCTTATTTTATTGTAGTTTCATTTATATTTTCATGCTTTAGTAGTTTAATTCTCTTATTTCTTCTTGTTAATTTCTCATTTGAGCTACTTTTTAGTTTCATTAATGAAATTTTGATATTTTATCTTTCTTTAATGCTTATTTGAGTTTTTATTATTATTCTCATGCAATTGGTAAGTGTAGATTTATTTTTATTGCAATTTATGATATTTTTCTTTTTTATGCATGCTAGGTGTTTGATAAAATGTCTCTTATTATTTTTGTATAGTTTTTCATATTCTTGGCTTGGAATTGGGTAATTAGGTGAACTTGAGTCATAGATGTCCATTCTATATTGTGTTAGGATTTTAGTTGGTTTGGTTTCCACTAACACTAGTCTTTCACTAAGTTAATTAGTGAGTTGATTAGGACTTGTGGATTGAGATCAATTATGCTCTTTTGACTTATTCTCGATGTTAGGATAGACTAGTTGGGATTAATTCTACACAATTACCATGTTTGTAGTCTATGATTATGATAGGAATCCTTAATTCCCAACTCTTACCAAGAGTTCCTTTTTGCCACTTTAATTTCTATTTTCATTACTTTAATTGATTTCCATTTAATTCCTTGCATGCTTGTTTAATTTCTTGCATTTTCATTTCTTACCAATTGCCATCATAAACCCCCCTCTTCCTCATAGCCAATAACTGAGCACTTCATTGCAATTCCTAGGGAGAACGACCCGGGATTTAAAACTCCCGGTTTTAATTGTTTTGAATTGTGACAACTCTTGATTTAAACTTTAATTGAGAGTTAATTGTTGGTCTAGACTATGCTTGCAACTAAGTTCTTTTCTCTTGAGAAATATTAAACCAATAGTAATTCTTCATCAAGTTTTTGGCGCCGTTGCCGGGGAGTTGCAATGGTGTTACATTATTGGCTATTGTTAATATGTAAATATGTGAATAGTTTGCTTTTGATTGATTGCTTGTTTTTGTTAGTCTTAGGATTTTATTTTACTTGTTCTTATTGTCTTTTGTTTTTATTTTCTTTTTCTCCTATGAATTCTCACCCATTGCACTATGAGTTTGGTTGCTATTGTGTTATAGAAATTTGGAATTTCAAGTGTTCATCACCTAGATGGAATGAAGAAAATCAACAAGATTGGGTGCACAAATTTTGGAATCTCAAAGGCCATGGAGAATGCAAGCATGGGTGGACATTCAAGAAAGAGTGGAAACACAAGCCTCCTTGATAAGAGCTTCCTAAAAAGTCCAACTTAAGGACTCTAAATATAAGTGCTAGGTGGGAGATACCCCACTATGGTAAAACTTTCCAACTTCTCTCCTTTATTTCATTCTTGTAAATATATCTCTTGATTGGTAGCTCGCCTCATTAGATTTTTGGTTTTAAATTGCAATTTTGAATAATTAATAATTTTGTTTGAATTTTCCTTTTTATCTTGGATTGCATGTTTAAAGTTTTTTTTTATTAGTTGAGGATAGTTGAAGTAGTTTTGATAGATTTTTGTTTGTGCATATTTCAAGTATTTTGAATAGTTTAAAAATTTTTCTTTTGGAAAATAAAATTTTGTTAGTAAAAAAGTTGAATGTAAATAGTGATATATTTTTGTTAATTTTTATGTGAATATTGGGTTGTAGGTCAAATAAAAAAAAAGGTTCACTCCGTGCATACGCGCATGCCTGGTGCGTACGCACCATATCATACACGCCCCTTGCCCATGGCGTGCGCACACATAGGTGCGCACGCACACCCCCAATACACACTCCCTACCCGCAGCGTACGCACGGTCTGGTGCGTACGCACAAGTCCATTTCCTACATCCGTGCATACGCACGACTACAAAACCACAACCCTTTAGTGCGAGCCCTACCCTTTGGTGTGAGCCCTCTTCCCTCTTCTCCAACGTTCACAGCTCCTCTTCTTTTCTCCAGTTTCAAATCCCTCCATTACCACCCAAGTCCACCACCTCCACCTCCGCCACTGAACCCGCCGCCGACCACCCACCACTGCCGTCATCTACCCCTTTCCCCCTTTCTTCTTCCTCTTCTCTCACCTCTATCTTCTCCTAACCCCCTGTCACCCCAACCGCCATGGCATCACTATAATCGCCGGCGTCCCCTCCAGCAACCACCACCTTTCACCATTCTCCCTCCATATACCACCACCTCTTACTTCATTTCCCTCTTCACTGTCTGGGACACCCAGAACAGGGCAAGGCCCCTGTTTCACTACTGCCTTCCCACCGCTGTCCCTGTGCCGCCGCACCACTGCTCCTGCTCCGGCCACCCGCTTCTCTCCCTTCACCTTTCTTTCCCCTTCCCTATTCCAATTATCTACTCACCAGATTCTCTTTTCGTCTTATTTTATTTTATTTCTGTTTGATTAATCTGGTTTAGTTTATTCTGTTTAGCTTGATTAGTTAGCTTAGTTAGTTTAGTTAAATTAGGTGGTTAGAGAATCTGTCATGGTTAGTGGATTTAGGGTTGTCTTGATCAATAATGTTGTTTGGAAATGTGCTATTTCTTTCATTTTGCTGTTTGGTTTGTTTGTTGTTGGTGATGAATTGCCCTTGCATTTGATTTGTTCGATGCTGCTACATAATTGTTATTGCTGCTATATCCTTGTTGAGTGATGATGAGTTCTTACTGCAATTTGAACTTCACTGTGTTGATTCAGTGATGCTTAATTGTTTGAATCTATATTCCTTACTTGTAATTGACTGTTGAATTCAATGAAGGAATGCTGACTGAATCAATTACCTTTGTTTATTGTTGCTGTTTGATGCTTATTTTGTCCATTAGTTCTATTTGTTTATTTTAAAGTGTTATTGATGTTTTGTTATTGGATGATTGGCTTATTTGCTTAGCTTATATGAATTCAATTATGATTTTTGTGTTTTTAATTGTCAAAGAATTCATATGGAATTTGAATTGAGTGATTGAATTTGGGAAAATAGGCCAATTTACTACTGAAATGCTGTCAAATTTTTTCTAAACTTATTTTATTAAGTGATATTGTTTTATTTGGTGCAACAAGATTCTATTAGACGGATTTCTGTGTCAATAGAATCTTGGTTGCTAAAAGATTTTGGAAATGTCCTCAAGAACTTCAGTACAAGTTTTGGTCAATTCTTTAACTTCTTTGCTTGTTTTAAATTGTGTTATTCTTTAGCATTGAATGAGTCTTAAATGAATTTTCAAATTGACCACAAACTTAAAATTCTTTCAAAGGAAAAGCCTCTTTTACATGCTCTCACAAGGTTGAGGATTTTCTTTTACTCTGTGATTAAGTTGATTCATTTTCTCTATACTTAAATTACCTTGAGTCACATAGGGCATAAAGTTTTCAATTCTTGTCTCAACCTTGTGACTTTCATGCCTCATTGGAATTTTGAATGTTCCTTGGTTAACTTGTTTTTCTATATTTTTAACTTGCCAACAGCAAATTGCTTTAACTTATGCCAATTACTTGTGATTGATATATACTTAATTATGTGTTCTACACATACATTTGCATTACTTATTTTGGCATTTTGAATTTTTGAAAACTGAATAGAGACTTGCTTGTTTTGAAACTTTGAAAACTTTTTTGGAATTAAGGGACTTTTGACTATGCACCTAACTTTTAACATTTCTTTCATTTCTTTAACTAACTTTTTCTTTCTTTTCACATAACGTTTAACCTTTGTTCTCTTTTTCAACTAACTTTTTCTTTTTCTTCGCCTAACTTTTAACTTCTCTTTTCTTTTTCAACTAACCATTTTCTTTCACTTACATAACTTTTAACTTTCTTTTTACTTTTCAACAAATATTAACTTTTAACTTTTAACTGTTTTATTTTTCTTTGTGCATGGTAACAACGCTCGTTTCTTCTCTTTGACTTTAATAAACAAGCAAGTTAGTTTTCTTAAATTTTTAAATTTGATTGGAAGCTGTTTATGTTGCATTTAATTTGATTCTCATGCGTGCTTCCATTCAAATTTCCATTTTCTGTTCACTTTATTTATATGTTGTTTGGTGATTCAGTTTCTGCTTTTTATTTGTTTAAGATACTTCCCTGTTGTGTGCCTTTAGATTGTATTCATATCTCCATTCTCTTTCTTGTTTTTGAGATGATTGACAGAAAGGGAACAGGTAAGGCACGAGCTCCAGAGAAAGAAAGAGGACTTCTCAGTCCGTTGATACCTCTGACGCTGCGTTCTATGCAAGATGTATCAGTGGGAGTGACAGAAAGGCTCAGAATACACCTCTCACTGATAAACATAAGTTCAGCAATTTGTATTTGGAGCAGAAGTTTGAAAAGTTCCTAAAATGGTACTTGCATGTTGAGAGGGAACTCCATATCCCGAATGAGCTGAGCTAGTATACTGATGATAGGATTGCTCAACAGGGTTGGAGGTTCCTAAGTCAGGAGCTTCCAATGGTGAACGCATCATGGGTCAAGGAATTTTACGCGAACTACTATACTGGGGCCCTTGATGCAGTTCACCTGAGAGGCCAGCAGATTCTGGTCACTAAAGAGGCGATTGAGCATGCCCTCCACTTTTATCCCGGATCGAGCGGAAAAGATGCATTTAAGGAGGCTGAAAGTGAGAGGAATATGAAGACTTTTGATTGGGACAAAGTCTTAGCTTTGATTGTTGAGCCTGGGAGTCAGTGGATATATGGTTCTGATAAGACGACTCCCCAAGGGATTCGTGTCCGTTCTTTGACATATGAGGCCCGTATTTGGTAGCAGTTGCTGTCCAACTACGTGATGCCGAGCACCCATGAGACCAAGGTTACTGCGGATATGGCGGTCATGGTCTGGTGTGTCTTGGAGGCTAGAGAGTTGTACCTCCCACGGCACATTAGACGATCCATGGGGCGGGCTCACTTTGTTGGCAACCTAGCCTTCCCGTGCTTGATTACTCAGCTAGCCACGGAGGCTGGGGATCTTAGGATGGCCACTAATGAGAGACCGACAGTCGCCGGCCACAAGAAGATCATTCCACATAGCGACTGGCCGGGACTTGAGCTAGTACTTGGGCGACGCGCCAGACAGCAGCCGACATCATTTATTGAGGCAGGACCTTCTGCCTTAGCTCCTTCAGCTGCAGCACCTTCTGAGGCAGCACCACCGGCATTCTTGCAGCCCCTCTACCGTCTCATCCACCGATTATCTGATGACATAGCACGTTTGGAAGGCCGCTCCAAACATCGCTATGAGCACTTAAGGGGGATGATCCTCTCCGGCGGCGTTGACATCCGACCTGAGCCAGACACTCCACCCGAGAATTATCGGGAGGAGGCCCAGCATGACGAGCTGGAGGAGGTACGGGACGGTGGAGGCGACGGCAGTGACGACTCTTTCTACTCCGCATGATCCGGAGCACCGAGGACGGTGCTACATTTTAACTGTAGGGAGGTTGTCCATATTCAGCAAGTATATTTTGGGTGAAATTTCATTTCTGAACACTTGTAGTTTAGTTTTTTGTTTTCATGCTTTTTAGTTGCTTTGTATATATTTTATCCTTTTGAAACCTTTTTACTTAGTTTGTTGCTTTTTATTTAGCTTATTGTACTTTTTAATTTTGCTTGTATATAACCTAGTATTATATGGTAGTGACGATCGGATTTCTGCCGGTAAAAAATTTTATAAAAATAATCGCGTTGTAAGTATAGTTTCTAAACTAACAGAGAATCCTTTCGTACAAAAGTTTGGTTGTCACAAGTAGCAAAACCCAATAAAATTTATAACCGAAGTATTTAAACTTCGGGTCATCTCTCAAGGAATTGCAGGGAGGTGTAGTTATTATTGGTTATGAATTTTCTGAGAAATTTTAAGAGTTAAATAACAGAAAAGTAAAGGATTGTGAATTAAGGCAATATAAATTAAAAGAGATTTATATAATTAAATAAAAAGCCTTGATTGGGGGAAGATTAATTGAAAGTTCTATCCTTGTTGGATTTTCTCAAGTGTAGTATCAAAAGGTTGTTGTTTTCACTTAGTTAACCCTTACTAAATAAAGGAAAGTCAAATGATTGAGCTAACTCTTATTCGCAAATCCTAGTCCTCTCCCTTGGGAAGGTCTAGCGTTAGTAAATAGAGGATTAGCCAACAACTTCTAATTTAACTAATCACTTGAGCATTCCAACTCAAGTGTCTCCTTTTAATCAACCCCCATGTTAAGTTGGGAGTCTACTCTGTCATCATGCATACCATCTTCGTTGTTGGGATTTTGGAAAAGAAAAGAGACATGATAATGAAAATAAAATTGAAAGTAATTAAATAAATAATAAAATTGAGAAGAAACAAATTAAATTAGAAGAGAAATTAAATTAAAGGAACATTAAACCTGGAATTGAGAAGAAGCAATCCTAAAATTAAGAGAAATCCTAAATCCTAAATCCTAAGAGAGAGGAGAGAGCCTCTCTCTCTAGAAAACTACATATAAAACCTAAAATTGTAAATTATGGAGTTGTCTTGATGAATGAATGGATTCCCTCACTTTATAGCCTCTAATCTGTGTTTTTTGGGCCAAAAACTGGGTCAGAAATAGCCCAGAAATCGTTGGGGACAAAATCTGCCACGCTGGTTTTTCTACAAAACGACGCGTCCGCATGATTCACGCGTGCATGTCATTTTTCTGTTCGGCCCCTATAGCAAATTTTATATCATTTCGAATCCCCGGACGTTAGCTTTCCAATGCAGCTGGAACCGCCTCATTTGGACCTCTGTAGCTCAAGTTATGACAGTTTGAGTGCAGAGGTCAGGCTGGACAGCTTTGCAATTTCTTCAACTTCTTGTATTCCTTCCATTTTTGCATGCTTCCTTTCCATCCTCTAAGCCATTCCTTCCCTATAAATCCTGAAATCACTTAACGCACATATCAAGGCATCGAATGGTAATAAGAGAGAATTTAAACATAGGAAAATAAAAGCCAAAGAAGCATGTTTTCAATCATAGCACAAAATCAGGAAGGAAAAATGTAAACTCATGCAAATCATATGAATAAGTGAGTAAAGAATTGATATAAACCACTCAATTGAGCATAAGATATACCATAAAATAGTGGTTTATCAATCTCCCCACACTTAAACATTAGCATGTCCTTATGCTAAGCTCAAGAGAAGCTATAAAGGAGTGAAGAGGAATGGCAGAATGCATGAGATGCAACCTATCTATATGAATGTAATTATATGCTAAGATGATTTTGCCTACTTGGTTAAAAGTAAATAAGTTCTTCAAGACAAATATAAATCAAATATCACTAATTAAAACACAGTAAAAATAAGTAAACTTGTAAGAAGACAGCTCATGAAAGCAGGGAACATAGAATTAAGCTTTGAACCCTCACTAGTAGTGTATATGCACTCTAATCGCTCAAGTGTCTAGGGTTAATCACTCTACTCTTCTCTAATCATGCTTTCTAAACTTTGTTCTTCATCTAACCAATCAACAAATATTTAGTATACCAATGCAAACATCATGAGGTCTTTTCAGGGTTGTAATGGGGCTAAGGTGAGGGTGAGTATATATGTATGGCTGAGTGAGCTATAGTATGAATCTTTGACTAACCTAAGCTCTTCACCTATACACACACTCTATGTACTTCTAAAATCATGCCTAGCTACCCAAAATTCTCACTTTTGCATATCATACTCATGTATCAACTTTTCTTTAATTTTATCACAAATGCATTGATTTTTCATTAACTTAACATTGGGGTAATTTTGTCCCCTTATTTAATTACTTATTTATTCAATTATGCTGGAAATATATATTTTTATTATATATATATATATATATATATATATATATATATATATATAAAAGCAAACCATAACATATCAATGCACATGGATATTTAATTTTTCTGGTTTCACATAAGTAGGTACCCAAATTTCTAATATTTTATCATTTAAACACTGTACACTTTCATTAACCCAAGTACCCACAGTTTCCCCACACTTAGTTAACACACTATCTTAAGCTAACCAAAGATTCAATTGGGGTATTTAATTTGTTTTTCTGCTTAAGGCTAGTGATGTAGTAAAATATAGAATAAATGGGATTAAAAAGGCTCAAGGTGGCTAACAAAGGTAATTAAAAGGGTAGGCTATTTAGGAGAAGTGAGTTAATAATCAAATAATGGCCTCAATCATATCCAAGCATGTAAATACACTAAACATTGGACATATAGAATGAAACAAAGTAAAGATTGCAATCACAAAGAAGAAAAATACACAAGAATAAAATATTATGGTTAAATAATGTAACCATGTAATTAAGCTCAAGTCTCACGGGTTGTGTGTTCTTAGCTATAATTCATGTTCCAATTTACAGTCTTCAAACAAGTTTATCACAAATTTTTCAATTTAAATTAGTGAAATGCTATAAAATAAAGTCTTTGAAAAGAAATTTATTATTTTAACCAAGTAGTAACTAAATGCATGCAATCAAACATGTAAATGCAACAATGAAATAATAAAGAAAATAAGACATTGGTGTTGGGAAGAAAATAACTAACCCATGGAGATCGGTATCGACCTCCCCACACTTAAAGATTGCACCATCCTCGGTGCATGCAGAGATGTACAAGTGGACGGGTGGCTCCGCAGCTAGTGCTCTTTTTGTTCCTTTCCTTACCGGTGGTTTGGGAGTAGCTTTATTTCTCTTTACCCTTCTTGGTGGCCATCCTGAAAAGGGAAAAAGAAAGTAACTTTTAAACCTAAGGGTTAGAGCAAGGAAGGGGATGGTACAAGTGATAATCAATGCAAGGTAAAGAAGGATGTCGTTAACACATGGTCGCGACTACATGTGAGAAGTTCATTAATGGAAATATAGCAAGTGCATGTGATGGCAAGTAGATGCAAGATGTTTATTGGCATGCTGGCAAAGGCATGAGTAGCATAGATCAAGCATTAAATGTCCAAGTTTGATTATCAACTCTTTCAAACTAACAATCTGTTTGTATTGACAATTATATTTAATTAATAAAATATAAAAAGGGGTTTTGTAAAAGAAAAAACAGGCATTAGAGTAGTAGAATAGCATAAAAGTAATGCATAATGTCATACGGACTTTTTCACAAACACATAGCATGCATAGTAAATATGTTATCAAAAGTATTAAATTGAACATGCAAGCAACCCTTCAAGAAGTAATATTAATTGTCAAACAATTCCTTAATATACTCACAAGCAAAAATATAGAAGAAAACAATCACCCAATTAAATTTCTAACACCAATTAAAGGAATAAAGAAAGAAAAAATAAAAATATAGATAATGAAAGTAAAAAAGAAAAGAAGAAGAAAACATAAATAAAAATAAGAATAATAATAGAAAAGTAAAAAGGGAAGAAGAAAAGAAAAGAACCTTGATAATGGATGTGAAAAAGAAGGGGAAAAAGGTAAAAAGTAAGAAGGAATAAAGAAGAAAGAAGGAAGAAGAAATAAATAAGAAGTGAGAAGGAAAAATTAAGATTTGGGGAAGAAAAGATAAGATATCTGGCGCTGATTTGGATAAACTGTGCGTCGCATGTGACGCGGACGCGTGGAGCACGCATTCGTGCAATTGGCGCGATTTTCAAATGACGCGGATGTATGGGTCATGCGTTCGCGTGAAGTGAACTGTGCCATTGGCGCGAGTGCAGCCCCGCGCACGCGCAACTTTCTGTTTCGTTCGCATATTGTAAAAATTTTGGGTGACGCGCCCGCGTGAATGGCCTCTTTTTGAAGAATGACGCAGACGCGTGGAGCATGAGTTCGCGTGATAGGACTTGTGCTTCCAGCATCATTCCAGCCCCACTCCATCATAACTCTCTGCCATACACCTTTTTACGTCGATTTTGCAAGGTCACGCGTGCGCATGGGCGACGCGCACGCGTGGGAGGTTGATTTTTCAAATGACGCAGACCCGTCAGCGATGCTTGCGCGTCGCGTGCATTTTTTTTAATGCAGAATGCAAATGCTGATGCAGGCACTATGAATGAACACTAAGAAAATAAAATAAAATAAAATAAAATAGAACTAAAAATAAAACAAAATAAAATAAAACTAAGACTGAAAAAGAAGGATCATACCATGGTGGGTTGTCTCCCACCTAGCACTTTTAGTTAAAGTCCTTAAGTTGGACATTTGGTGAGCTCCTTGTCATGGTGGCTTGTGCTTGAACTTGTCTTGAAACTTCTACCAATGCTTGGACTTCCAATAAGCTCTATCAATACCAAGTAAATTTCTCAAGCTTTGATGGAGTTCTTCACAAGCTTTGAGCTCCCAAATTTGATCCTCATATATTCCTAGATCCCAAATATTGTTTCTGCACCCGTCTTCAAGTGGAACATGATGATTCCATCTGGGTGGTAAGCAATTCGAATTCTCACTAAGGCATCCAAACAGCTTCCTAGACCCATTCAGTTGAGCTTTACACCAACCCTTGCATTTAAACTTTGAGCTCCCAACCACAACAAACCTAGGATTGTGTTGCCAACCACTAACCATCTCCCTCTTACTCTTAAGGCCACAAAGAGCTCTAAGCTGACCATCTGTCTCAAGTAACCCATATTCAAGTAGGAAGGTAAAGGTTAAGGATAAGTGTTTTACCCACTTGAATGTTGTATTGGATGGTAATGGCTTTGGGAGAGGTGTTTCTAATGATCTTGCAAGTTCCACTCCCTTGTGCTCTTCTTTGAATTCTTCCACCTCCTTGTAAGCTTTTTCAATTTCAACCTCTTCCTCTTGGTAGCTTTCTTTCAATTCAATCTCTTCTTCATTACTCACCAAGGGCATGGGAGGTTGTGCGTCTTCTTCTTTAATCTCCATCTCTTGATCAACCTCTTTAAAGTCTTTATCCATGATATGCCTTGGAGGTTGTACACCCTCTTCAACATCAAATTCAAACGTCTTGGAAGGAGGTTCTATGACTGGACTTTCTGGTGCGGTATTTACAACCACACTTACTAACCGGCAAGTGCACCGGGTCGTACCAAGTAATACCTTACATGAGTAAGGGTCGATCCCACGAGGATTGATGGATTAAGCAACAATAGTGTTTGATAGGATTAGTTAGACAAACAGAAAAGAGTATTTGAATATTCAATCGTGCAGAAATTAAAATAGTTAAGTAAATAAATTGGGAAGAAAATATGGAGAAAATAGTTAAGGTTTTAGAGTTATCTAATTTTCTAGATTAACTTTTCTTACTAACTAATTTAATTATGCAGGATTTAATTTATGGTAAACTGTATGTGACTAAATCCTAATTCCTTAGACCTTCCTAGTCTCCTCTAAAATTCATTAACTGCCAATTCCTTGGTCAATTAATTCCAATTAGAGGGTGATAATCAATTTCTAGTTTATATGCCACAAAAACTCTAATTATCCAAGAAGTAAAAGGATTATATGTCACATATCCTGTTAAATTCAGATAATTAAAACTTAGGAGAAATTGTTTTCAAGCTGTTGTTCAAGCAAAGAGCTTTTCCAAGTTTTACAAGAACTCAAATAGAAAGAGGGTCATACTTCCGTTCCACCCAAATTCATAAAATAAAGAGCGAAAACAATTCTTAAATTATAAATCCATACATAAATTAAAATAGAAAAAGCAATTAAATCAATCCATAGAAATAGACAGAGCTCCTAACCTTAACAATGAAGGATTGGTTGCTCATAGTTCAGAGAAGAAAACTAGGATTCTGGTAAAATGTACTGAGTTCCAATCTGATGGCATCCGATCCCTTTTTATAGCTAATCCTAATAAATTTAAAATCTAATATTTAAAATTAAACTTAAAATAATATCTTTTCCTAATTTAAGATTTGAATTTAAATTCGAATTAATTAACAAGTCTTCAACTGATGGGAGGGGACCACTTGATTTGTCCATTTTGCAGCTTCTAATCTGTGTTTTCTGGGCTAAAAACTGAGTTAAAACAGCCCAGAAATTGCCCCTAGCGTTTTCTGTCAATTCTGCAGATCGCTCATTTGACACGCCCGCGTCGTCCACGCGTTCACGTCATTTGTGCAGATTCCAGTCCACGCATTCGCGTCAGGCACGCGATCGCGTCATTGCGGTTTCCTCCATTCCGTGCGGTCGCGTGAGCCATGCGTCCTCGTCGGCATTCATTGGTCATCTCCTTGGCTTCTTCTCTTTCTCTGCAGAAACTTCATCAAATCCATCCGAATGCTACCTAAATTAAATAAAATTGCACAAAACTCAAAATAGCATCCATAGTGGCTAAAATATAATTAATTCTTAATTAAACTCAACAAATTAGATGCAAATTCACTAGAAAAAGATAGGAAAGATGCTCACGCATCACAACACCAAACTTAAACTGTTGCTTGTCCTCAAGCAACCAAAACTAATATAAGCTTAGGATGTGAATTTGCATGAGAATGAGAGTTCGATTAAGCCCATGTCTTCTCTTATAGTGGGTTTACAACTGCAATCATGAACAGTTTTGGCATCTCACTTTATCCTTTGAAGTTCAGAATGATTGGCATCCATAGGAATTCAGAATTCAGATAGTGTTATTGATTCTCCTAGTTCAGTATGTTGATTCTTGAACACAGCTACTTTATGAGTCTTGGCTGTGACCCTAAGCAATTTATTTTCCAGTATTACCACCAGATACATAAATGCCACAGACACATAACTGGGTGAACCTTTTCAGATTGTGACTCAGCTTTGTTAGAGTCCCCAGTTAGAGGTGCCCAGAGTTATTAAGCACACTCTTTTTGCTTTGGATCACGACTTTAACCGCCCAGTCTCAAGCTTTTCACTTGACACCTTCACGCCACAAGCACATGGTTAGGGACAGCTTGATTTAGCCGCTTAGGCCAGGATTTTATTCCTTTTGGCCCTCCTATCCATTAATGCTCAGCCTTGGATCCTTTTTACCCTTTGCCTTTTAGTTTAAAGGGTTATTGGCTTTTTCTGCTTGCTTTTTTTTTCTTTATTTCATTTTATTTTATTTATTTTTTTTCGCAAGCTTTGTGTTTTTCACTGCTTTTTCTTGCTTCAAGAATCAATTTTATGATTTTTCAGATTATCAATAACATTTCTCTTTTTCATCATTCTTTCAAGAGCCAACAATTTTAACATTCATAAACTTCACTATTAAAAATATGCACTGTTCATGTCATGCATTCAGAATCACAGGAAATACCACCACATTTAAGTAAATAAGACTATTCTTCAATATAGACCCACTTTCTCATGAAATATATCACTCCTGTATTTTTTATTTGAATTTAAGCTCAGTGAGTAATACATGAGACGTCTTTTCTAAAGAAATAAAGAGAAAACTAAACTAGACCTAGAATTCTAACTAATAAAGGATTATGCAACAAAGCAAAAATAGCAGAAAACCAGAACATAACATAGACAAAGAGGGGAGGAATAAAAAATGAAAGGAACTCAACCACCTTAGTTATCCTAGTGATCGTTTATTCTTCAGGTTGTGCTCCTCAGTGAAGATGATTCGCCTCCCTTTTGGTGCCACAGGAATAAACAGAAAACCTATAAGCGAAGCGTCAACACCAAACTTAAAGGTTTGCTTGTCCTCAAGCAAAGAAGAACTGAAAATAAAAAGAAACAAATATTAGAATGAAATAAGAATAAAAGGATAAAAGAACAAGAGAGAATTAAGATTGGGAGAGGGAGAAAGAAAATTAAAACTGGGCAGCAAAGGCGATGCGTTCGCGTACGGCACGCGTACGCGTGGGTCACGAGTTTTTCATAATGACGCGTAAGCGTCAGGCACGCGTCCGCGTGCTCTGGGTTTTGTGCGATTTGTGCGAAGCCAGCAGCGCGTCCGCGCGACTTTCTGTTCGCATAGCTTGGGAACCAAATTTTTATACGACGCATGCGCGTCATGCACGCGCTCGCGTGAATGGCCGTATGTGCAACTGATGCGAATGCGTCAGTAGCGTCCACGTGACCAAATTTGTGCTTTTAGCACACTTCTTGCCCCAAGTCGGCATAACTCTCTGCCTAAATGCTCTTTTACATCGAATTTGCAGGTCACACGTTCGCGTCAGTGACGCGCCCGCGTGAATGGCGAAAATCACAAACGACGCGAACGCGTGGGGTACGCGTTCGCGTGGGATCGTTTGTGCAAAAGGCATGAGTCCAGCGCCACTCCCACGTAACTCTCTGTCAATTTTTATTTTTTACGCACACATGATTGACGCATTCGCGTCAATGACGCTTGCACATCATGTGCCCCCCCCCCCCTATTTTTTTCAAATAGCTTGAGGTGTGCGGTTCCTGTGATAAAATAGTTGCATGATCAGAAAATTAATAATAACTTAATAAAAACCAAACAAGTAAGAAAACTACTACTACGAAAAATAACTAAGGATACGAAATTATCGGGTTACCTCCTGACAAGCGCTTCTTTAACGTCACTAGCTTGACGGTCAGTTCTGCTAGTTCAGCAGATGAGTGGACCTCTGTCGATCGATCTCGCCTCCAAGGTAGTGCTTCAGCCTCTGGCCATTCACTGTAAATTTTCTGTCAGAATTCTCTTCCTGTATTTCCACATGACCGTACGATGAAGCTCTGGTAACCACAAATGATCCTGACCACCGGGATTTTAGCTTCCCGGGAAAGAGTTTGAGCCTTGAATTGTATAGAAGCACTCTCTGTCCTGGCTCAAAGACTCTGATGGCTATCTTCTTGTCATGCAATAGCTTAGTTCTCTCCTTATAGAGCTTGGCATTCTCATAGGTTGAGTATCTGAATTCATCAAGCTCATTCAACTGAAGCATTCGCTTAATTCCTGCAGCTTCTGAATTAAGGTTCAGGTACCTGATTGCCCAGTAAACTTTATGCTCCAGTTCGACTGGCAAGTGACAGGCTTTGCCATAGACCAACTGATAAGGGGACATGCCAATAGGAGTCTTGTACGCTGTCCGGTATGCCCAGAGAGCATTATCAAGCTTCCTAGACTAGTCCTTTCTTGAAATACTGACGGTCTTCTCTAAAATTCTCTTAAGTTCGCTGTTGGAAACTTCAACCTGTCCACTTGTCTGAGGGTGATAGGGGGTTGCCACTTTATGACGGACTCGATATCTATGCAGAAGAGAGTCCAGCTGTCTGTTACATAAGTGACTTCCTCCATCACTAATGAGTGTCCTTGGGACACCAAACCGGCTGAAGATATATCTCTGAAGAAAGCTCATTACCACCTTGGCATCATTGGTGGGCAAAGCCACAGCTTCTACCCACTTGGACACATAGTTGACTGCCACTAGAATATTGTTGTTTGAATGTGAGGGTGGGAAAGGTCCCATGAAATCAATACCCCACACATCAAACAACTCAACCTCAAGAATCACTTGCTGTGGCATTTCATGGTTGGCAGGGAGATTCGTGGCTTTTTCACATCTGTCACAGTGCTTTACAAATGCTATTGAGTCTCTGAAGAGAGTCGGCCAGTAAAACCCGCTCTGAAGGACCTTTGTAGCTGTCCTTTCACCACCAAAGTGGCCTCCATACTCAGAACCATGACAGTGCCAAAGAATCTACTGTTTTTCTTCATCTGGGACACACCTCCGGATAATTCCATCTGAACACCTTTTAAAAAGGTATGGTTCCTCCCAAATGTAGTACTTTGCATCAGTCAATAGCTTCTTCACTTGTTGCCTACTGTACTCCCTTGGGATAAAATTCATGGCCTTATAATTTACAATGTCTGCAAACCATGGAGCCTGCTGAATGAGGAACAATTGCTCATCCGGAAATGTCTCAATTATAGCTGTGGGTGGTTGCACTCCTGCTTCAGGCTCAATTCTGGAGAGATGGTCAGCTACTTGATTTTCTGACCCTTTCCTGTCTTTTATCTCAATATCAAACTCTTGAATGAGCAACACCCATCTGATTAATCTTGGTTTAGAATCCTGCTTGGTTAGAAGGTACTTCAAAGCAGCATGGTCAGTATAAACAATAACCTTAGAACCAAGTAAATAAGACCTAAACTTATCAACAGCATACACAACAGCTAATAATTCCTTTTCTGTAGTTGTGTAATTCTTTTGAGCATCATTTAACACATGACTGGCATAATAAATGACATGTACAAGCTTACCATGCCTCTGTTCTAAAACAGCTCCTATAGCAAAATCACTAGCATCACACATTAATTCAAATGGTAAATCCCAGTCAGGGGGAGCTATAATGGGAGCAGAGGTAAGGTTTGCTTTCAGAGTTTCAAAAGCATGCAGACAATCAGAATCAAAGACAAAAGGAACATCAACAACCAACATGTTGCTCAATGGTTTAGCAATTTTAGAAAAATCCTTTATAAATCTTCTATGAAATCCTGCATGACCCAAGAAACTCTTGATTGCCTTAACATTGGTTGGTGGTGGTAATTTTTCAATTACCTCCACCTTTGCTCTATCAACCTCAATCCCCTTACTTGAAATCCGGTGTCCAAGAACAATGCCTTCCATAACCATAAAATGGCATTTTTTCCAATTTAAAACAAGGTTCAATTCTTGACACCGTTTCAAGACAAGAGATAAATGTTTAAGACAGGATTCAAAAGAATTACCAAAAACAGAAAAGTCATCCATAAATATCTCAATAAACTTTTCAACCATATCAGAAAAAATTAAAAGCATACACCTCTGAAAAGTTGCTGGAGTATTGCAAAGTCCAAATGGCATTCTCCTGTAGGCAAATACTCCAAAGGGGCATGTGAATGCTGTCTTCTCTTGATCTTGAGGGTCCACTGCAATTTGATTATATCCAGAATATCCATCTAGAAAACAATAAAAAGCATGACCAGCTAACCTCTCAAGCATCTGATCAATGAAAGACAGGGGGAAATGATCCTTCCTTGTAGCAGTGTTGAGCCTCCTGTAGTCTATGCACATTCTCCATCCTGTGACTGTTCTTGTAGGAATAAGCTCATTCTTTTCATTCTTGATCACTGTCATCCCTCCTTTCTTGGGAACTACCTGCACAGGACTTACCCAAGGACTGTCAGAAATAGGGTAAATAATACCTGCTTCCCATAATTTCATTACCTCTTTTTGGCCACCTCTTTCATAGTTGGATTGAGTCTCCTTTGTGGTTGCACAACTGGTTTTGCATCATCTTCAAAGAGGATCTTGTGCATACACTTGGTTAGACTAATCCCTTTCAAGTCACTAATGGTCCACCCAAGAGCTGTTTTATGGCTCTTGAGCACTGAAACAAGCGCCTCTTCCTCTTCAGGCTTCAGGGAAGAGCTAATAATTACTGGATATGAATCATTTCCAACCAAGAACACATATTTCAGAGAAGGGGGTAAGGGTTTGATCTCAAGCTTGGGGGCTTTCTCCTCCTTGATTGGCATGTTCATCAGCTCCTTTTGGGGTGGTGAATCGTCAACTTTAACTAATTCACACTCAGAAATAGGATCCAGAACATCATTAAGTACCTCAGTTTTCAGTACTTCTTGAACAAGTGGTTCAATAACATCTATTTTCATACACCCCTCAGAATCATTGGGGTGCTTGAGGGTTTCAAAAATATTTAGGACCACCTGTTCTTCATTGACCCTCAGGGTTAATTCACCCTTTTGCACATCAATCAGAGCTCTACCTGTAGCTAAAAAGGGTCTACCAAGTATAATAGAGGGTTTTACCTCCTCTTCCATGTCTAATATAACAAAATCAACAAGGAAAATAAATGGTCCTACTTTAACAAGTAAATCTTCAACCACACCCACAGGTAATTTAATAGAAAGATCAGCAAGTTAAAGAGAAATACGAGTGGGTTTTACCTCCTCAATTTGAAGCTTTTTCATCACTGAAAGTGGCATGAGGTTGATGATAGCTCCAAGATCACATAAAGCTCTCTGAATGCCGACTTCTCCAATGGTGCAAGGAATGATAAAGCTCCCTGGGTCTGGCATCTTCTCAGGAAGGGTGTGTTGAATAATAGCACTGTATTCCTTGGTTAACACCACGGTTTCTTGCTCCTTCCAATTCCTCTTGTGGGTCAACAACTCTTTCATAAATTTAGCATAGAGAGGCATTTGCTCCAGAGTCTCTGCAAAAGAAATGTTAATCTGTAGCTTCTTGAAGACATCTAAAAATTTAGAGACTTGCTTTTCTTTGGACGCCTTCTGAAGCCTCTGAGGATATGGCATTTTTGGCTTGTATTCAGGGGCCTTTGGTAAGGTGGGATAAGTGTCAAGAGAGTCAGGAAACTGGTTGTCTGCCCGCTTAGGAGGGGCGTGCTCCACTTCTTCCTTCTTCTCCTCTGGAGCTTCCTTTTCAACTAGATCTTCATTGACCTTGGTCTTAGAACCAGCCACCTTACCACTTCTCAATTGAATAGCCTTGCAATCTTCTCTTGGGTTCACCACTGTATCACCAGGGAATGTATTTGAAGACCTTTCAGGTAATTGCTTGCTCATTTGACCCATTTGCACCTCCAAGTTTCTAATGGAGGCTCTGGTTTCTTGTATGAAACTCATCATCATCTTCCATTTAGAATCTTCTTGGGATTTAGAATTTGTCTACTGAGGTGGTTGTTGTTGCTGAGACTGAAATTGGCGGTTATTATGGTTGTTCTGTTGAAAACCACCCTGAGAACTATTGTTGAAGTTCTGAGGTCTCTGAGGTTAATCTCTCTACCCAAAATTTGGGTGATTCCTCTATCCCTGATTGTATGTCTTAGAATATGGATCATTATTGGGATTTCTAGGACCACTCCCCATGTAATTCACCTGTTCAGAAGAGGGTTGAGCATAATCATAATTATCATTTTGCATAAAGTTACCTGTCATGTCATAGGAGGTATCTTGGGGTGGATTTTGAGTGTTGATAGCTGAGACTTGCATGCCACCCATCTGTTGAGTAAGTAGATTTATCTGTTGAGACATAAGCTTGTTCTGAGCAAGAAGAGCATTAACAGCTTCTACTTCCAACACACCTCTCTTTTGAGAGGTCTCAGAGTTCACAGGATTCCTGTTAGATGAGTAGAGATATTGGTTTCTTGCAACTAATTCAATCAGCTCAATAGTCTCCTCTGGTGTCTTCTTCTTGTGCAGTGAATCGCCTCCAGAAATATCTAAGCTCATCTTGGACATCTCACCCAAGCCTTCATAAAAGATATCCAGTTAGGTCCATTTGGAGAACATGTCTGGAGGGCATTGCCTAGTCAGTAGCTTGTATCTCTCCCAAGCTTTATAAAGAGTTTCACCCTCCTTTAGTCTGAAAGTCTGAACCTCCAACCTAAGATTAGTTAGCTTCTTTGGTGGGAAAAATTTAGTGAGAAATTCAGTAACGACCTTTTCCCAAGTATTCAGACTCTCCTTTGGTTGGGAATCTAGCCATAGCTTTGCTTTATCCCTCAGAGCAAATGGGAAAAGCATGAGTCTGTACACCTCTGGATTCACTCCATTTGTCTTCACAGTATCACATATCTGCAGAAAATCAGATATGAACTGATTTGGATCTTCATGAGGAAGTCCATGATACTGGCAATTTTGTTGCACCAAGGTGAGCAATTGTGGCTTCAACTCAAAGTTGTTTGCATTTATAGGAGGCACCACAATACTTTTTTCATAAAGATCCGCAGTAGGGGCAGAATAAGAGCCAAACACTCTCCTCTGTTGATCATCCCCATTCGGATTTACCACATTGGCATTAGCATTATTATTTGCCATAGTGGATTTTGCAGCCTTGCAAAGTCTTACTTGTTGTAAACGTCGCCTGAAAGTTCTTTCAGGTTCAGGATTAAAGTCTAAGAGATATTCTTTGTCTCTGTTCCTGTTCATAAACAACCAGAAGACAGGAAAATATGGGACTCTCTACGTCAGAGTGTAGAGAAGTCCCTGTGAGGTAACCTGTATAAAATAATAAAATAAAAATACTAAATAAATAAATAAAAATTCAAAAATTTTTAAAAATAAAATAAACAGAAAAATTAAAATAAGAATAAAAATAAATAGAGGACACCAAACTTAATTTCAGAAATTAAAGAAAAATATTAGTGCTATTTTTTTTATAAAGACAAAAATAAAACAAACTAATATAATAAAAAAATTAATGAAAGGAAACCAAAATTGAAAATAAAAGAAATTGAAAATAAAAATAAAATAAAAATGAAAATAATTAAAAAAATTAAAAACGGACGAAAGAAGGAAAAGAAAAAAATAAAAAAGTAAAATAAAATCGAAAGCAAAAAGGAAGTAAAAAGAAAACAGGGGAGGAGGCACGACTTAAGGAACGAAAGATCGAAGGAAATAAAAAAAATTTACCGTAATCAAAATAAACAAAAATGAAAAATAAAATTAAAAATTAATAATAATAAAATAAAACCAGTTAAAAGAAAAATTATCTAATCTAAGCAATCAAACAACGAGTAGTTGTCAATCACAATCAATCTCGGCAACGGCGCCAAAAACTTGGTGCGGTATTTATAACCACACTTACTAACCGGAAAGTGCACCGGGTCGTACCAAGTAATACCTTATGTGAGTAAGGGTCGATCCCACGAGGATTGATGGATTAAGCAACAATAGTGTTTGATAGGATTAGTTAGACAAACAGAAAAGAGTATTTGAATATTCAATCGTGCAGAAATTAAAATAGTAAAGTAAATAAATTGGGAAGAAAATATGGAGAAAATAGTTAAGGTTTCAGAGTTATCTAATCTTCCGGATTAACTTTTCTTACTAACTAATTTAATTATGCAGGATTTAATTTATGGCAAACTGTATGTGACTAGACCCTAATTCCTTAGACCTTCCTAGTCTCCTCTAAAATTCATTAACTGCCAATTCTTTGGTCAATTAATTCCAATTAGAGGTTGATAATCAATTTCTAGTTTATATGCCACAAACACTCTAATTATCCAAGAAGGATTATATGTCACGTATCCTGTTAAATTCAGATAATTAAAATTTAGGAGAAATTGTTTTCAAGCTGTTGTTCAAGTAAAGAGCTTTTCCAAGTTTTACAAGAACTCAAATAGAAAGAGGGTCATACTTCCGTTCCACCCAAATTCATAAAATAAATAGCGAAAACAATTCTTAAATTATAAATCTATACATAAATTAAAATAGAAAAAGCAATTAAATCAATCCATAGAAATAGACAGAGCTCCTAACCTTAACAATGAAGGATTAGTTGCTCATAGTTCAGAGAAGAAAACTAGGATTCTAGTAAAATGTACCGAGTTCCAATTCGATGGCATCCGATCCCTTTTTATAACTAATCCTAATAAATTTAAAATCTAATATTTAAAATTAAACTTAAAATAATATCTTTTCCTAATTTAATATTTAAATTTAAATTCGAATTAATTAACAAGTTTTCAACTGATGGGTGGGGACCACTTGATTTGTCCATTCTGCAGCTTCTAATCTGTATTTTCTGGGCTGAAAACTGAGTTAAAACAGCCCATAAATTGCCCCTAGCATTTTCTGTCAATTCTGCAGATCGCTCAAGTGATGCGTCCGCGTCGTCCACGCATTCGCGTCATTTGTGCAGATTCCAGTCCACGCATTCGCGTGAGGCACGCGATCGCGTCATTGCGATTTCCTCCATTCCGCGCGGTCGCATGAGCCATGCGTCCGCGTCAGTATTCGCTGGTCATCTCATTGGCTTCTTCTCTTTCTCTGTAGAAACTTCATCAAATCCATCTGAATGCTACCTAAATTAAATAAAATTGCACAAAACTCAAAATAGCATCCATAGTGGCTAAAATATAATTAATTCTTAATTAAACTCAACAAATTAAATACAAATTCACTAGGAAAAGATAGGAAAGATGCTCACGCATCACTTTCCCATGGAGGTTCAACATCTCCTAAGTCTTCAACCACTTCTTCCTCTTTAATAATTACTGCTTTGTCCAGTTGTTTTAGTATAAAATCGTACTCATTCTTGATGATTTTCTTTCCATGATAACTCCTTTCAACTATTCCTTCATCTTCAAGGGTCTCTCCTATCTCCACATTTTGGGCTCCTCTTACTCTAAGACAAAATCAAACTCCTCCTTAATGTCTTCCTTCACTAATTCTTTAACCACTCCTTCGACTTCAAGGGTCTCCACTACCTTTATCTGTAGGGCCTCCTCTAGCTTCTTATGAAGTATGGATTCGCAAAGATGATTCCTTCTTTCTTGTTCCATATCAATAGCATATATAATTAGGATCATCTTGCTCTTGAATTGATTGATGTGGGTGCTCTTCCATGGAGGGTGGTGATGGGATAGGAAGATTATTATGTGGTTGAAAAGGAAGCGCACTGAAACTTGAGGGTTGAATATTAGAGGTAGAGGGTTGGTCTATGCAGGATATAAGATTTTGGAGTGTAGAAGTGAGAACAATGATATTAGAGATGAGTGTGTTGTTATCCAATGGAGGTTGGGGTGGATAGGAGGGTTCATTTGGGAGAGAGGGCTCATAATACGGAGGTGGTTCTTCTTGATAAGGATATAGAGATAGTGAATATTTAGGTGGTGGTTCTGGGTGTGGTTCATATGGTGGTTGGTGTGGTGGATAAGGATTAGGGTCATATGGAGGTGAATGGTGTAAAGGGACTTGTGAGTTTGGTGGTTCAAAGGTATGTTGGGGAGGTGGTTCATAAGCATATGGTGGGAGTTGTTGGTAACTACAAGGGGGTCCACCATATTCATCATCTTGGTACGTTCCCTGGAATGGCTCTTGACCATAGTAATTTGGTGGAGGTGGTTTGTCACGAAAGGGTCCACCATAACTATTGTCTTGGTATGCATCACAGAATGGTTGTTGGTTATAGCGCATTGGAGGGGATTGTTTCCAAGAGGGTTGATCAAATCCTTGTGGCTCCTCCCATCTTTGATTCTTCCAACCTTGATGCCTATTTTCATTATAGCTTCCATTCCTTACAACAACATTGGAACCAAACTCAAAGCGACGGGGGTGAGAACTCATAGTAACTAATAAAAATTAAAATAAAAATAAAATAAAATCAAATAAACAAGTAAAAGAAAATATTTACAATAACCAATAATAAGGCACATGTTTGCAATTCCCCGGCAACGGCACTATTTTGACGATCGGATTTCTGCCGGTAAAGAATTTTATAAAAATAATCGCGTTGTAAGTATAGTTTCTAAACCAACAGAGAATCCTTTCGTACAAAAGTTTGGTTGTCACAAGTAACAAAACCCAATAAAATTTATAACCGAAGTATTTAAACCTCGGGTCTTCTCTCAAGGAATTGCAAGGAGGTGTAGTTATTATTGGTTATGAATTTTCTGAGAAATTTTAAGAGTTGAATAACAGAAAAGTAAAGGATTGTGAATTAAGGCAATATAAATTAAAAGAGATTTATATAATTAAATAAAAAGCCTTGATCGGGGAAAGATTAATTGAAAGTTCTATCCTTGTTGGATTTTCACAAGTGTAGTATCTAAAGGTTGTTGTTTTCACTTAGTTAACCCTTACTAAATAAAGGAAAGTCAAGTGATTGAGCTAACTCTTATTTGCAAATCCTAGTCCTCTCCCTTGGGAAGGTCTAGCATTAGTAAATAGAGAATTAGCCAACAACTTCCAATTTAACTAATCACTTGAGCATTCCAACTCAAGTGTCTCGTTTTAATCAACTCCCATGTCAAGTTGGGAGTCTACTCTGTCATCATGCATACCATCTTCGTTGTTGGAGTTTGGAATAGAAAAGAGACATGATAATAGAAATAAAATTGAAAGCAATTAAATAAATAATAAAATTGAGAAGAAACAAATTAAATTAGAAGAGAAATAAAATTAAAGGAACATTAAACCTGGAATTGAGAAGATGCAATCCTAAAATTAAGAGAAATCCTAAATCCTAAATCCTAAGAGAGAGGAGAGAGCCTCTCTCTCTAGAAAACTACATCTAAAACCTAAAATTGTAAATTATGGATTTGTCTTGATGAATGAATGGATTCCCCCACTTTATAGACTCTAATCTGTGTTTTCTGGGCCAAAAATTGGGTCAGAAACAGCCCAGAAATCGCTGGAGACGAAATCTGCCACGCTGGTTTTTCTGCAGAACGACGCATTCGCGTGATTCACGTGTGCGCTTCATTTTTCTGTATGACCACTATAGCAGATTATGTATCATTTTGAAGCCCCGAACGTTAGCTTTCCAACGCAACTGGAATTGCCTCATTTGGACCTCTGTAGCTCAAGTTATGACTGTTTGAGTGCAAAGAGGTTAGGTTGGACAGCTTTGCAATTTCTTCAACTTCTTGTATTCCTTACATTTTTGCATGCTTCCTTTCCATCCTATAAGCCATTCCTGTCCTATAAATCCTGAAATCACTTAACGCACATATCAAGGCATCGAATGGTAATAAGAGAGGATGTAAACATAGGAAAATAAAAGCCAAAGAAGCATGTTTTCAATCATAGCACAAAATCAGGAAGGAAAAATGTAAACTCATGCAAATCATATGAATAAGTGAGTAAAGAATTGATATAAACCACTCAATTGAGCATAAGATAAACCATAAAATAGTGATTTATCAGGTAGTAATGCATGTTTTTTAGATTTCCTTTTTATCTTTTAGTCATGATTGTGATTTGGATGATGTGATTATTGCACCTAAGTTTGATTTCCTATATAGTTGCTATTTTAGTTTGATTGAAATTAGGAATTTAACTTAGGATTTTTTACTTTTTCCATCCAATCACATTATATACATATATATATATATATTAAATGTTAGTCAATTAATAAAATTTCTAAGAAGCTTAGTCTTTATATAGGGCTTTGAAATTCAAATTGATTTGAGTTTAAAGTTTTCCATTGAAACTTGCAGGATTTGTACATTGTGAAATATGATTTTCTTGAGTTAAAGAACATACACCTTGTGAGCTTTTGAGCCTTATTGTGTGGTTACATCATTTGACCACTTATTTCATTCTTGTGTGTTTTTCTTCTTTATGAGTGCAATCTTTGGTTTGTTTAATTCTATATATCCATTATTTAATGTATGATTATGCAAGTATGTGATTGACGCCATCACTTCATTATAGCTCACTTTACCCAAATAGCCTACCATTTCATTTACCTTTGTTTGCCACCTTGACCCTTTTTAATCCCCTTTTTGTTCTTTATTTTGCCACATCATTAACCTTAAGCGAAAAACAATGAATGTCCCTTATTTGAATATTTGAATAGCTTAAATTAGTGAGAGTGTGTTATGTTTTAGTGTGGGGAAAATGTGGGACTTTGGTTGATAAAAATGTGTTTTATGCTTATTGAGAAATATTGGAAATTTGGGTACATGCTCATGTAATATCATAAAAACTGATAAACCACTATTTTATAGTTTATCTTATGCTCAATTGAGTGGTTTATATCAATTCTTTACTCACTTATTCATATGATTTGCATGAGTTTACATTTTTCCTTCCTGATTTTGTGCTATGATTGAAAACATGTTTCTTTGGTCTTAATTTAGCTAATCTTAATCCTCTCTTATTACCATTCGATGCCGTGATATGTGTGTTAAGTGTTTTTAGAGATTACAGGGCAAGAATGGCTTAGAGGATGGAAAGGAAGCATGCAAAAGTGGAAGGAATACAAGAAACTGAAGGAACTGCTAAAGCTGTCAAGCCTAACCTCTTGGTACTAAATCGACCATAACTTGAGCTACAGAGGTCCAAATGACGCGGTTTTAGTTTCGTTGGAAAGCTAACATCCGGGGCTTCGTAACGATATATAATTTTCCAAAGCTGCACTGAAGCCAGGCGAAGCACACGCGTGGATCACGCGGACGCGTGACCTGGCAAAAACTCAATCCATGCTAACGCGTGGACGACGCTCTCGCGTGACTTTACCGCGACCTGTACATACCAGAAATTGCTGGGGGCGATTTTTGGGCTATTTCTGGCCTAGTTTTCAGCCCAGAAAACACAGATTAGAGGCTATAAAGTGGTAGAATCGATCCATTCATTCACACAACGAAGAAAACATTCATTATTCATAATTTTAAGTTTTAGATGTAGTTTTAGAGAGAGAGAGAGGGGCTCTCTCCTCTCTCTTAGGATTTAGGATTAGGATTTCTCTTAAAGGTTAGGTTTACTTCTTCTGCATTCCAGGTTCTATGTTCTTTTAAATTTAGTTTCTCTTATCTACTTATATTTATTCTATTACTTTAGTTGCTCTATTTCACTTGGTAATTACTTGTTTGGCCAAATTGGCTTATGAACCTTCCCATGTTAGATTTGAATTTTTGTTTAAATGCAATTTGAGGTATTTCAGATTTAAGATTGCTTTCTTTTATTTATGATATAAATAATTTGAATTTTTCCCTTTTCGGCTTTGGTTGAGTAATTGGTGACACTTGAGTTGTCAAACTCAGCTGTTGATTGAAAATTGGAATTCTTGCTGGTTGATTTGGATCCCTCTAAAGCTAGTCTTTCCATAGGAGTTGACTAGGACTTGAGGAATCAAGTTGATTAGTCCACTTGACTTTCCTTTATTTAGTAAGGTTAACTAAGTGGGAGCAATAAACAATTCTCATCATACCTGATAAGGATAACTAGGATGGGATTTCCAGTTCTCATACCTTGCCAAGAGTTTTTCTAATTATTAATTTATTTTTTTCTTGCCATTTAAATTCTCGTTCTCTATTTCAAAAACCCAAACAATACCCTTTTCCATAACTAATAATAAATCATACTTCCCTGCAATTCCTTGAGAGACGATCCGAGGTTTCAATACTTCGGTTATCAATTTTATTGGGTTTGCTTAAGTGACAACCAAAATTTTTGTACGAAAGGATTCTCTGTTGGTTTAGAAACTATACTTACAACGTGATTATTTTTATAAAATTCTTTCTTTCTTCACTTTTTACTTTTCCATTATTTTTATTTATGTTTTCTTCTTTTTCTTTTTACTTTCATTATCTACGTTTTCCTTCTTTTTCTTTTTATTCTTTTATTTGGTGTTAGAAATTTAATTGGATGATTATTTTCTTCTATAATTGCTTGTGGATTGTTTAGAAGTTGTTTGACAATTATTAATTATTTTAGGGTTATTTGCATGTTCAAATTCAATATTTTTCATAACATATTTACCATGCATGCTAAGTGTTTGTGAAAAAGCTCGTATGGCATTTTGCATATTTAATTATTTTATTCTTCTACTCTAATGCCTGTTTTTCACAAAACCCCTTTTTATATATATAATTCATTAAAAATAATTGTCAATACAAACAGGTTGTTAGTTTGAAAGAGTTGGTAATCAAATTGGGCATTTAATGCTTGATCTATGCTACTCATGCCTTTGCCAGCATGCCAATAAACATCTTGCATCTACTTGCCATCACATGCACTTGCTATATTTCCATTGATGAACTTCTCACATGTAGTCGCGACCATGTGTTAACGACATCCTTCTTTACCATGCATTGATTATCACTTATACCATCCCCTTCCTTGCTCTAACCCTTAGCTTTAAAAGTTACTTTCTTTTCCCCTTTTCAGGATGGCCACCAACAAGGGTAAAGAGAAAGCTACTCCCAAACCACCGGCAAGAAAAGGAACAAAAAGAGCACTAGTTGCGGAGCCACCCATCCACTTGTACATCTCTGCATGCACTGAGGCCGGTGCAATCTTTAAGTGTGGGGAGGTCGATACCGATCTTCATGGGTTAGTTATTTTCTTCTTAACACCAATATTTTATTTTCTTTGTTTGTTCATTGTTGCCTTTGCATGTTTGGTTGCATATTTGTTTGATTTTGTGCATATTTTACCACCACTTGGTTAAAGTAATATTTTCTTTTTCAAGAAACTTTTTATAGCATTTCACTAATTTGAATTAAATTTTTTATTGAACTTGTTTGAAGAAATATTATACTAAAATATGGTTTTGAGCTCGAACACACAAAACCTATGAGATTTTGAGCCTATTTGAATTGGTTGCATTCTATCAACCAATATTTTATTTTTGGTGTGTGTTTTTATCTCTAAAATTGTGATCTTTGTCTTGCTTAATTCTATATTTTCATAGTTTGATGTATGCATGTACTTATATGATTGAGGCCTTTGTTTCACTGAGCTTACATACCCATATGGCCTTACCCTTTCATTATTCTTTGCAAACCAATGTTGAGCCTATTATACCCTTTTGTTCTTTACTTTAGCTCATCACTAACTCTAAGCGGAAAACAATAATGTCCTTAATTTGAATCCTTGGTTAGCTTAGACTAGTGAGAATGCTTATGATTTAAGTGTGGGGAAATTGGGTTTGGAAACGTTTGGTTTTGGAAATTAAGTATGTTAAACTTCTTTATGAAAATGTGAAAGAAATGTTTAGGACATGTTCATGCATTCAATAATTTAATCATATGCATTGAGAAAAATAAAAGGAAAAAAAAATATATATATATATATGTAAAATAAAAAGAAGAAAAAGGGAAAAAGAAAAGAAAAAGAGCAAATAAATAAAAGGGGACAAAATGCCCCAAAGTAAATGGTGAAAGCAATGCATATGGGTTGTACTCAAATTCGGATGCATGAATATGTGGAAAACATGGTTAATGGATAGTTAGATGTGGTATTATAATTACATGGATTGTCTAAAGTTAGGTGGAAAGTTTAAGTTAATTAAGGATTCAGATTTTAGTCCACTTGGCCAAATACAATCCTACTTTGACCCTAACCCCATTACAACCCTTAAAAGACCTCTTGATATGTGCATCTGTGCATTAATTCTTTGTTGATTGGTAGAAAAAGAGCAAGCCTTAGAAAGCAAGGTTAGTAGAGAATTGAGAGAGTCGAACCTTAAACACCTGAGCGATTAGAGTGTATACACTTCCGGTGAGGGTTCGATGCTCGATTCCTTGTTCCCGGCTTTCATGAGCTATTTTCTTCTGCAAGTTTACTTGTACTTTATTTTGAGATTTGAATTAGTGAAATCCAGTTCATATTTGTTCTTAAAAGATTTGTTTACTTTTAACCAAGTAGATGAAAGCATTTTGCATATAGTTGCATTCATATACATAGGTTGCATTTCATACATTTTACCATTCCTCTTCACTCCTTTATAGCTTCTCTTGAGCTTAGCATGAGGACATGCTAATGTTTAAGTGTGGAGAGATTGATAAACCACTATTTTATGGTTTATCTTCTACTCAATTGAGTGGTTTATATCAATTCTTTACTCACTTATTCATATGATTTGCATGAGTTTACATTTTTCCTTCCTGATTTTGTGCTATGATTGAAAACATGTTTCTTTAGTCTTAATTTAGCTAATCTTAATCCTCTCTTATTACCATTCGATGCTGTGATATGTGTGTTAAGTGTTTTCAGAGATTATAGGGCAGGAATGGCTTAGAGGATGGAAACGAAGCATGCAAAAGTGGAAGAAATACAAGAAACTGAAGGAACTACTAAAGTTGTCAAGCCTAACCTCTTGGTACTAAATCGACCATAACTTGAGCTACAGAGGTCCAAATGACGCGGTTTCAGTTGCGTTGGAAAGCTAACATCCGGTACTTCACAACAATATATAATTTGCCATAGCTGCACCGAAGCCAAGTGACGCGCACGCGTGGATCACGTGGACACGTGACCTGGCAAAAAGCCAATCCACGCTAACACGTGGACAATGCTCTCGCGTGACTTTGCCGCGACCTGTACGTATCAGAAATCGCTGGAGGTGATTTCTGGGCTGTTTCTGGCCCAGTTTTTGGCCCAGAAAACACAGATTAGAGGCTATAAAGTGGGAGAATCGATCCATTCATTCACACAACGAAGACAACATTCATTATTCATAATTTTAGGTTTTAGATGTAGTTTTAGAGAGAGAGAGAGAGAGGCTCTCTCCTCTCTCTTAGGATTTAGGATTAAGATTTCTCTTAAAGGTTAGGTTTACTTCTTCTGCATTCCAGGTTCTATGTTCTTTTAAATTTAGTTTCTCTTATCTACTTTTATTTATTCTATTACTTTAGTTGCTCTATTTCACTTGGCAATTACTTGTTTAGCCAAATTGGCTTATGAACCTTCCCATGTTAGATTTGAATTTTTGTTTAAATGTAATTTGAGGTATTTCAGATTTAAGATTGCTTTCTTTTATTTATGATATAAATAATTTGGATTTTTCCCTTTTCAGCTTTGGTTGAGTAATTGGTGACACTTGAGTTGTCAAACTCAGCTGTTGATTGAAAATTGGAATTCTTGCTGGTTGATTTGGATCCCTCTAAAGCTAATCTTTCTATAGGAGTTGACTTGGACTTGAGGAATCAAGTTGATTAGTCCACTTGACTTTCCTTTATTTAGTAAGGGTTAACTAAGTGGGAGCAATAAACAATTCTCATCACACCTGATAAGGATAACTAGGATGGGATTTCCAGTTTTCATACCTTTCCAAGAGTTTTTCTAATTATTAATTTATTTTTTTCTTGCCATTTAAATTCTCGTTCTCTATTTCAAAAACCCAAACGATACCCTTTTTCCATAACCAATAATAAATCATACTTCCCTGCAATTCCTTGAGAGACGATCCAATGTTTCAATACTTCGGTTATCAATTTTATTGGGTTTGCTTAAGTGACAACCAAAACTTTTGTACGAAAGGATTCTCTGTTGGTTTAGAAACTATACTTACAACGTGATTATTTTTATAAAATTTTTTACTGACAAAAATCCGTTCGTCAGAAACCATATGCATTGATGTTTTGGTATGTAAAAAAAGAAAAGAAAATAAAAATAAAAATAGAAAATAAAAAAGGGGACAAAATTACCCTAATGAGAAATTCAATAAAAATCATTGCATATGTGATGGAATTTTTGGTGCATGAGTATGTATATGTAAAAGTGAAGTTTATGGGTAGCTAAGCTTGATATTAGAAGTTTATAGGTTGTGTGTATGTTAGGTGATAACTTAGGTTAATCAAAGATTTAAATGCAAGCTCACTTAGCCATATATATATCCTTACCTTTACCCTTAGTCTCATTACAACCTTAGAAAGACCTCATGATATTTGCATATGTGCATTAAATATTTGTTCATTGGTTAGATAAAGAACAAACTTTAGAAAGCATGATTAGGGAAGAATTGATTGAATTGACCCTAAACGCTTGAGTGATTGGAGTGCATATACACATCCAGTGAGGGTTCAATTACTCAATTCCATATTTCCACCTATGATCATTGCTTATCTTGCAAGTTTGGTTAAATTGTTTTATACGACTCAATTCAATTATGAATAGGATTTGGTTATGATTGTCTTAGCCCTTGATTGTGTATAGATGCTTTCTTGGAAATTGATTTATGTGGACTAATTAAATACATATAGATAGTTAGATAGTATAAGTTAGGATAGTTATATGCATATAGATAGATTGTACATAGATAGTACATTGAATAATTGTTGATTCCCCTTCTTATCTTCCTTTGGTATAGCATGAGGACATGCTATTGTTTAAGTGTGGGGATGTGATGAATCCACATTTCATGGTATTTATTTGCTCTATTTAGGTGGATTTTATCAATTTTTCTTACATTTATCTATTGAAATAGCATAGTTTTATGATTTCTTCCTAAACTGTGCTTGAAAGTGAAAACATGCATTTTAGGCCTTTTAACTGCTAAATTTTATTCACTTTAATCCCATTTAGTGCCTTGATGTATTTGTTAGGTGATTTCAGGTTTCCAAGGCAAGTATGGGTTAGAGAAGTGAGAAAAGAGCATGTAAAAGAGAAGAAACCATGAAGAAATGAAGTTTGGAAGTTTCAGCAACCATGCGTACGCACAGTGATACGTGCGTACACACAATTGTGACCACATGTGTGTGCTTTCGCTCTTTTCGCACGTGCCTGTTTTTCGCTCGTTTCCCACATGTGTTTTTTGCTCATTTTGCACGTGTGTGTGTTCTTTTTTTATTTTTTATTTTTTCTGTTTTTCGCTCTTTTCGCATGTGTGCGTGTTTTTCGCTCGTTTCTCACGTGTGCGTGTTTTTCGCTCCTTTCGCACGTGTGTGTTTTTCGCTTGTTTTGCACGTGTGTGTCTTTTATTTGTTTACTGACTTATTTTTGTATTTTTCGCTCATTTCACATGTGTGTGTTTTTTTATCTTTTTATTGTGTTTTTCGCTCGTTTTGCACAAGTGCGTATTTTTTGCTTATTTCGCACGTGTGTGTGTTTTTTGCTGGTTTCGCACGTGTGTGTTTTTTTATTTTTTTTTTTTGTGTTTTTTGCTCGTTTCACACGCGTTTGTATGTGTGTTTTTTTTTGTGTTTTTTGCTCGTTTGGCACATGTATGTGTTTTTCGCTCGTTTCGCACGTGTGCGTTTTTCGCTCATTACGCACGTGTGTATGTTTTTTTGTGTGTTTCGCTCGTTTTACACGTGTGTGTGTTTGTTTTTTTTTGTGTTTTTTGCTCTTTTCGCACGTGTGCGTGTTTTTTGCTTGTTTTGCACGTGTGTGTGTATGTGTTTTCACTGGTTTCACACGCGTGTGTGTTTTTTATTGTGTTTTTTGCTCGTTTCGCACATATGTTATTTTTTGCTCGTTTGCATGTGTGTGTGTGTATTTTGCTCATTTCGCACGTGTGTATGTGTGTGTTTTTATTTATTTATTTATTTATGTATTTTTTGCTCGTTTCGCATGTGTATGTGTGTTTTTTATTTTTTTATTCTTTTATTGTGTTTTTCGCTCATTTCGCACATATGCGTATTTTTCACTCGTTTCGCACGTGTGGGTGCTTTTCACTTGTTTAGTAGGTGTGTGTGTCTTTTTTGTGTTTTTCGCTCTTTTCGCACGTGTGCGTATTTTTCACTCTTATCGCACCTATGCATGTTTTTCGCTCTTTTCGCATATGTACGTGTTTTTCGCCCATTTCGCATGTGTGTGTTTTTTTTTTCGCTCGTTTCGCACATGTGTGTATTTTTTTGTGTTTTTTATCGTTTTGCACGTGTGTGTTTTACGCTCATTTCGCACGCGTATATATGTGTTTTTTCATGTTTGTGTTTTTCGCTCGTTCCGCACGTGTGCGTGTTTTTTGCTCGTTTCGCACGTATGTATTTTTTGCTCATTTCGCACGCGTGTGTATTTTTTTTTGTGTTTTTCGCATCTTTCGTATGTGTGTGTATTTTTCGATCGTTTCGCACTTGTGTGTGTTTTTCGCTCGTTACGCATGTGTGTGTGTGTGTTTTTTTTTTGTGTTTCGTTCGTTTCGCATGTGTATGTGTTTTTTTTGTGTTTTTCCCTTTTTTTGCACCTGTGCGTGTTTTTCGCTCATTTTGCACGTGTGTGTTTTTCGCTGGTTTCGCAAGTGTGTGTTTTTCACTTGTTTCCCACATGTGCTTTTTTTTGTTTTTCGCACGTATGCGTGTTTTTCACTTGTTTCGCACGTGTCTGTTTTTCGCTCGTTTCGCACGTGTGTCTTTCGCTGGTTTCGCAAGTGTGGGTGTGTGTTTTTTGCTCGTTTCACATGTGTGCGTGTTCTTCGCTTGTTTCCCACATGTGTGTTTTTTTTATGTTTTTCACTTGTTTCGTACGTGTGTGTTTTTCGCTGGTTTCGCACGTGCGGGTGTGTGTTTTTTACTCGTTTCGCACGTGTGCGTGTTTTTTTGCTTGTTTTCCACATGTGTGTTTTTTTTTTGTGTTTTTCGCTCGTATCGCACGTGTGTGTGTTTTTTTTATTTTTGTGTGTTTTTCGCTCGTTTCGCACGTGTGTGTATATTTTTCGCTCGTTTTGTACGTGTGTGTTTTTTTTTGTTTTTCGCTCGTTTCGCACGTGTGCGTGTTTTTCGCTCGTTTTACACATGTGTTGTGTTTCGCTCGTTCGCACAAGTGTGTGTGTGTGTGTGTGTGTGTATGTGTGTGTTCTTCGCTCGTTTCACACGTGTGTATGTGTGTGTGTTTTTATTTATTCATTTATTTTGTGTTTTTCGCTCGTTTTGCCACGTGTGCGTGTTTTCCGAACATTTCGCACGTGTGTGTGTCTGTTTTTTATTTTTTTATTCTTCCATTGTGTCTTTCGCTCGTTTCGCACATTAGCGTATTTTTCACTCGTTTCGCACGTGTGTGTTTTTTCCTCGTTTAGCACTTGCGCGTGTTTTTATTGTGTTTTTCGCTCTTTTCGCACGCGTGCGTATTTTTCGCTCTTTTCGCACATGTGCGTGTTTTTCACTCGTTTCGCACGTGTGAGTGTTTTTTGGTGTTTTTTCTCGTTTCACACGTGTCTGTATTTTTTTGTGTTTTTTGCTCGTTTCGCATGTGTGTATTTTTCACTTGTTTCGCACGCGTGTATGTGTGTTTTCTCATTGTTGTGTTTTTCACTCTTTCCACACGTGTGCGTGTTTTTCACTAGTTTCGCACGTGTGTGTGCTTTTTTCTCGTTTCACAAGCGCACGTGTGTGTGGTTTTTTGTTCTTTTTGCTTGTTTTGCACGTATGTGTTTTTCGCTCGTTTCGCACATGTGTGTGTGTGTGTTTTTTTTTTTGTGTTTTTCGCTCGTTTCGTACATGTGCGTGTTTTTTGCTCGTGTCGCACGTATGTCTTTTTAACTCGTTTTGCACATGTGTTTGGTTTTTTTGTGTTTTTCACTCGTTTTTCACGTGTGTGTGCTTTATTTTTTATTTAATTATTTTTGTGTTTTTCACTCGTTTCACATGTGTGCGTATTTTTCGCTCGTTTCGTACGTGTGTGTGCTTTTTTAATTTTTTATTCTTTTATTGTGTTTTCGCTCATTTCTCACATGTGCGTATTTTTCGCTCGTTTCAAACGTGTGTGTGTGTGTTTTTTTTTCATTCATTTCGCACGTGTTTTTTTGTGTTTTTCATTTGTTTTGCACGTGTGCATGTTTTTCGCTCGTTTCTCACGTGTGTTTTTTGCTCATTTTGCACGTGTGTGTGTGTGTGTGTTTTTTTTTTGTGTTTTTCGTTGGTTTCACATGTGTATGTATTTTTCGCTCGTTTCGTACGTGTGTGTTTTATTTTTTCATTTATTTATTTTTGTATTTTTTGATCATTTCGCAGGATTGCATGTTTTACTCAGCTGTCACTTTTCTCCTTCACTTCTTTTTCCCACATCTAAAGCCTCCATGGCTCCATCCCTCTACCTATAACCTCCGTGTTACGCTACCTTACCTCCCCCTTTTTGCCACTATATCACGCTTAGTGCTAGCCTCATCTCCTCCCAGTAGCACGTGATTTGCCGACATCGATGCATCACCTCTTCCTTACTGCGTTGTCGTTTGCCTAGCTTCACCGTTGCTCTCTGCACTTGCTAGTTGCAATTTGCCACAACTCGTCACATATCGTCGGCATCACCCGACTCACCCCTTCCTTGCTACTTCGCTTGCCGGCATGACTAGAAGCTCCTCCATGACCAGAGGCTCCACGCCTATTAAGCTCCTCCATTTTCTCTGGATTTCTCTCTTGGAGGATACAAGGTGAATAATCTATCCTTTATCTTATGAGGAGTCTAATATATTTAATATATTTATAAGATACCATACAGTGAAAACATGAATCAATCATATTTGTAAGAGTATTACTATTAGATACTTCAGAGATTTGGTACTAAATTAGTAAATTATGATGAAAAGTGTAATATAAGACATATAAATTGACAAATTTCAATACTTTTTACACTACTTATGCTTGGCAGCTTATAATTAAAATATACTAATAAGATGGTAAAATTACTTGTATTCCTATAATTATCTAAGTACTAGCATACATATATCCTGACTCAAGGCATTATTATTGAAACTTTAGCCACGTACCAATAAGATGGAAATGGTATTTTTAAAGTTCATGTCAAGCGTATTTTTCAGGGACTAAATTCTTAATCTGATCTTTAAGTAACTTAATAATTCTCTTTAAATGAAAATTGTACAAAAATCAAACATAGAAATTTTAATGATTCATTAAGCTTGAACGCTTTTCGAAAAATAGAACCATAAAGATAAAATTGTTAGTAGAAAATTTCATCACAGAATAGTAACAATCCATAATGAAGTCACCTTTTTAAAGTTGGGATGATCCACGAGACTATTTCAGTTTTGACTATGTAACATCTACTATCAATAGCCATATTAACCAATGTCTTGAGCTTGATCTCCAAATAGTTCTATTTATAATAAAGTTGAGATTTGCTATCAAAGAATAAAAATCAGAAAGATAACAAAGATAATAATAAAATATAATAAAATAACAAAGACCCAACAACAAATTAAAAGTAAACACCTAGAAACTAATTCTAATTATTAATTATAAAAGTATATTGATGCAAAATACTCTTGATTGAAAGCATTAAATGTTTTAGAGTAAAGAAGTATTATTATCTCTATGTAATAAATGTAATTTGTGTACATTTCATATCACTCACTACACTGACTTCTACTATTTTTTGAATGAGTAATCTAACAGAAACGAGCAAAAAAATATAATAAAAGAATAAAAAAATAAAAAACACACACACGTGCGAAACAAGCGAAAAACACAAAAATAAATAAATAAATAAATAAAACACACACACACGTGCGAAATGAGCGAAAAATAACACATGTGCGAAACGAGCAAAAAACACGCACACGTTCAAATCGAGTGAAAAACACAAAAAAACACACGCACACACGCGCATGAAACGAGCGAAAAACACGCACGCGTGCGAAACGAGCGAAAAACACGCACACGTGAGAAAAGAGCAAAAAACACAAAAAAAATCACACACATACGTGCAAAACGAGCGAAAAACACACACACATGCAAAACGAGCGAAAAACACAAACACGTGCGAAAAGAGTGAAAAACAAAAAAAAGACACACACACACGTGCAAAATGATCGACAAACACACACACGTGTGAAACAAGCAAAAAATACACACATGTGCAAAACGAGCAAAAAACACAATAAAAGAATTAAAAATAAAAAAATACACACGTGCAAAATGAGCAAAAAACACGCACACGTGCAAAACGAGAGAAAAACACACACACGTGTGAAACGAGCGAAATTTCCTGATCGAGAAGAGACGAAACAAAATTTTTCCCTAAATTCATACTTGACAGACACTTCAACAACCAAGTTCACCTTTCTAGTCAGAAGTAAAAAGGCAAAAGAAGTACAATAAGCAGGCCTTAGATTTAACCCCCTTCTCTAGGCCATTCTAAAACCTTCACTATGTATCCTTCCTATAGTCCTTGAGTATTCCCAAACAAGAGCATTTGATAGCACACTGACAGTTTGGAATAGGTAAAAAATTCTATAGTTACTCCCAAACCGCCATCAATTTCATAAAATAAAAGGTGACACTGAGATCTCCTTGCTTCATAGAGAAGGGTTCTTCATCTAATTCTATAATTCGATACTTATCTCCTTGATAAAACCTCTTCTTCAAATCTCGCCACAAATTAGATGCAACACTAATCCACATAACACTTTGAGCAATTTCAGCATTCAATGACACATTCAACCAAAAAAGCACAAATGTATTACACCTATCCCATGCATTAAAGTTAAGATCCCCTTGCTTTAGTTTAGGTAGTGAACCATCAATAAAACTGATATTGTTTTTTACATTTAATAGCTCTCCACATTGATATATACCATGAATCATAATTGTGATGATCTAACAAACTAGCAATTAGAAGAGTACCTGGACTCTCTGTTGGATGAAGGTAGAACTCACTCGAAGGATCCATATTCGGATTCACATGAATCTTTGATGCAGAGGCTTGAATCACGTTGATTTGAGCTATTAATTGAGCCAATGTTTGAATATCTAATCCTCTAACTATTGCATTAAAACTCTCTCTACTTGGATCAGCCATCGCTTGTAGCAAGAATCAAAGATTACGTCGATTCGTTGAGCGAGAAATTAAAACCCTAGCGAATGAAACTCGATCTCAGATATCCACTACACTATGACTCTACGCTCACCGCACTATGATAAAAACCTATGTTCCGAAGCCATTTGGTGAGCTTAGCAATAAATCAAGTAAAAGATGATGAAGAACGTAACACAGAGGATGAGAGAAAGAAAAAAGAGAAAAAGAGCTTTTTGGAATATTGGTGGCTCAATTGAACCAACTACAATTACGACAGGTTATTAAGCTTATATACAATACTTGTCTAACCAATTATCTACTACCAACTAAGCTAATATGCCTAACTAACATAGCATATAAATAATACAATTTCTCTAACTTAGCAAATGAATACTATCAATACCCATCCCATGAATACTCGTATAATACCTATTATTATGAAATTACAAAAATATTCCTCATATATATATATATATATTGACAAATCTCTAATTTCTTTAACCTTAAACGGCCTCCCTCTCTGCCGCCACTTTCATCAATCACTCTCCCATACTTACCGGCGAGGTGTGAGCTCCTGTTCTTCCAGTTCCTCATTCCTTCAGTATTTTTCCACTTCGAGTTCCCATGTTGTCGCTGGGCGTCGCATTGTCACCGCAATAGAAGCCTTTTCACCGCCAGATCGTCGTTGGCACTACATTATCATCGGCGCCATACTGCTACCCTGCTTGGATTTTAGGTGTAGCAATGTTATTTGCATATGATTGAGGATTATGTTTTTCTAATATTTTTAATTATTTTTTGCAATTGTTTTAGTTTTTCAGTTTTTATTTTCTTTTAAAAATCTGTGGGGATATGGGACAGGGGGATGGGGGCTTTTTTAGACATGTGGGGTAGGGGTATATCCCCGTCCCCATGTGGACCTATTACCATCCCTATGTATTATGTATATTTATACATTCAATCGTATTTTGTGTACATAAAAAATCAGCCATTAATATAAAATACATATTGAAATACAAATACACGATAAAAATATGTAAAACAACATATACACAGATACATAGTGGCCATTATTAGGCAATCCAGTAATTGATTTTTTTTATGCATATAATATTTTCGTTATAAAAAGGTCTAGGTAGCTAACTTTCCTTCTTGCCAACATTTTAACAAACCAACCAACTTTATAACAATAAGAAACATCCAAAATTATTGAAAAAGAATATCCAAAACTTAACAAGAAGAAACATTTAAAATCATTGAAAAAGAACATTCGGATTTGCAAAAAGCTATGGCTGGAGGTGAGAACAACGTATTTGATTGTGAGCGATAGCAGCGTTGTTCTGGTGATGAACCATGACGCTAGGTGAGGACAAAAATAAACATCTAAAATCATTGAGAAAGAACATCCAAAACCTAACAAAAGGAAACAGCCAAAATCATTGAAAAAGAATATCCAGATCTGAGAGAAAAGCGTATTCGATGGTGAGAGGGTGTTTCTTGCACTATGGCAGCGACATTGTTCTGTTGATGAACAACGACACAAGTAAGGAGCGACGATGGTTGCCATTCGGACCTGTGCTGATTGCGGCAGGAGGCAGAACACCGTCGTAGATGCATCAAGGATGGTGAAGGATGGACGATGGCTACAGTAGCAGTGTTGATCCAGTGCAACATTGTGAGCAGTCGAGAGCTCTGAGCATGCGTGATGGCAACGCTAGACGGAGGGTTCTACCATGGGCCGAGTAACTGCGAGGCAAGGGAAGGAAGAGTGAAAGTGAGTGAAGATGGATTAACTTGGAGTGATTTTAGATATATATTTTTTTTGCTTGTTTGCAATCCAATTACCTAATTGGTTGAAATTGACTGCTACTCTAGTTGGTTATCTAATTATTTTGTTATATATATTAGTTCACACTTTTTAACCAAGTAATTAATTATCGGAATAATCAAAATTGTTATAGTAGAATAATCAAATTTGCAAGAGTTAGATCAATAATCAAATTTGTTTACGGTAATATAAAAAAAAATATAAGACGCCTCGTATGTATTTCTGTGCACAATGGTTAATTGGTGTTTGATTTTTGATATATATATATATATATATATTAATTAATTTGCTAGCTGATTTTTAATATACACGCTGCACATTTTCTTATTTGTCTTTATCACTCATTTTTGGTCTCTCACCTAATTTATCTCACGAGCTACAAAATTAATTTGCTCTTTTTCACAAAATTATTATTCATCTCACTAATTTCACTAAATATTAATCATAAAATAATAATTTTAATATTTAATTCATAGATTATTTTGATGCCTAATAAGAATGAAACAAGTGACCCAATAAACACCATATATGGGACGCTAGTGCTAATAAGGAATATTTGATTAGAGATCATGAGGACTGTAATAAGGATCGGATCATGATCAACTTATTAAGTAGTGCCATCAATCTTATATTCATGGAAAATCAAATCAAAATAGCAGTAACTTACACAGCTGAAAATGAAAGGCAATATGCAAAGAGTTGATAGGACAGTCATCACTCCAAATATTACATATAGTAATCCATATGAGGCAAAAACATCAAATCCTATTCAGAAAAAATTACTAGCTTGCATCATATGTAGCTATCGAACAATTTATAGTTTTATACAATATGTACAATAAATGATTTCCGATTCCAATTGGGGCAAGAAAAGCAATTGAAGCTATAACAAACAAACAAGCTTGAGATAGCTATAGTCACCAAAAAAAAAAAAGGCTTGAGATAATTATGGTTCGTTCTTTGTGCCTTATTATTAGCCAATGGGGTTCATTAGATAAAGGTAGCTTTAAAGTTTGAGAATTAACGTGGGGACCTTCTTCAAAGAAATATTACTAATCACATCTTCTAACTTCTATAGGGCTTTTTTGGAAGTATATGAGACTAGCGAGAACGGAGCTAATAACTAATAAGGTATAAAGGTTTTCAATTATTTTCAGAAATTAAAAGAGTAGTGACGGGTAAGTAAAAATCAGCCAAATTTTTTAAAGTTATTTTGTTTATCTTAAATTTTATATTTTAAATTATAAAATTTTAATTTTAAATTATAAATTTAAATATTAAAACTAGTATTAATTAATTAAAAGTTATTTTTTTATAATTTTTTTTATAAAAAATTAGAATGGCTGATAATTTAATTTTTAATCTGTCACAAATTAAAATTTTATTTAATAATTTATTACTGGTCAATAAATTATTGCATGTACAAAATAAAATTCGAATTCAAACACTATTCAAATGAAAGGATAAACTAACCATTCAACTAATCTAAGTTGATCTTTCAAAAGTCTTTTTAATTTCTTTTTTAAATAAAGTTTTGAAACCTAACACAAGTAGGTCAAAATCTAGGTACTTTAAGTTATGTTTAAATTGCGACTCTAAGACAAAAATATGGAAATAGAGATCAGAAAATTGTAAATAAATATTTATTATATGGAAATAAATAAAGAAAAGAATTATGTTTTCTGATAGAAAAGGTTTGTATACCTATTTTTTTAATCTCCACAATCAAATAAGTTCTTGCTTGTGTCTATACTATAATTTTTTAGTAATGCAAATAGAAAGAAAAAAGTTTCATTGGGGATGAGATTTACTCCCCTAACAGGACCCGAGATTCTATCCTCTTTAATTATGGAATTGTTTCGTTTCATTTTTCTAAATTTGATATAGGTGTATGTGGAATCAAGTTTGTATTAAATATTTTAATTCGAAGAATAGATATAACTTTTTTGAAAATAAAATTCGACTTGAGATTTACTAAAAGTATCGAAAGTATCTTAAGAAGAAAAATCAATAATAGAAATATGAATTGCAAAAAATAATGTAATCGTAACATTTTTAACAAAAGAAACTGAATAAAATAAAAGTAAGAAATTAAACTTACAAGAAAAGAAATAAAGAAAAAGATAAATGGACTAAAAAAAAAAGTCAGGTTGACTTCAGATACTTACATGCATTTATACTATATTTCATGATTTTTTTTTTTTTATGTCAATGTGACTTGAAATTTGTAGAATTTTAGTATAATTTTAAAGTTTTTTTTACCTTAAAATCTCCCTATTCTTCTAAACTTCTCCTGTTTATAGATTATGTTTCTTTTTTTTACAATCTAATGTTACTTTTTTTTTTTTAGGTTCTCACAATCCAAGACCTTGTCTTGACCATAAAAGACGTTGCTCTTCAAGTTAAAAATTTCACATCTTTTTCTTTATCATGGTCATCAAACCTCTACTCTACATTTTTTATTTACCATGTGCCACCGAAAAAATCCACATGTGATTAGCAAAATTTGACTTGAACCGTTTTTCAATTCACATCATGCACGGTGAACATCGACGTTTTAGCCCTTGCGGTCGAAGATTATAAAGTGTCGAATTTTTGCACTAACAAAAATATATCATTTTTACTCAACATTTGATTTTATTAATCTTTTTTAATTATATATTTTACTTTTTTTAATTATTTTTAATAATTAATTAATATGAAGAAAGATTCATAATTTTAAAATCAGATTGAACTGGTCAATTTAACTAGATTAACAGAAAGCTAATCACCTAACCTATCAACTAGTTTAGACAAGAAACCTATTAAAAAAGTGGTTAATAAAGATCTATGAAAAAAATTAGTGTAATAGTTAAACTAGTTTGGTTTTTGTTTGAAAAATAAAAAGCTAGTTAAAAATTACTTTTTTAAACAATTATATTTTAATATATATAAAAATATATTATTTTATTATATTTGATTTAACTTTAATTACTTTTTAACTTTTTGGATCCTTATTAATTTTGCCAATTTAATTATCAATTCAGAGTGTTAGCAGTAAAGTCAAGACAAGCTGCAATTGATTGACAGCTAGGAAGTTAGTTACAAATAGAATTTACAAGAAGTCTCTAGAAGTAGTTAGTTACTCTGTTAATTAGTTAAGACAGTTACATTTCTAATTATATATTAATGACAGCTGTAAAAGAAGGCTAGGCAAAATTCATTTTCTTCACTTCACAAAATATTTCAGATTAGCTTTTTTTCTCTTTTTTCTCTGTCTTCTCTCTGTTCTTCACTTTATCCTCACATGGTATCAAAGCTGCTTCAGATCCATGAAACATGCTTCACAATTCACCACCACAACACCTTCAGGCGCACCGAACCAAAATGCGTTCGCTGCCTTCTCTACAATCAAACTCAATGAGAACAACTTTAAAGTATGGAAGAAACAAGCCCTAGCATGCATCAAAGTCAACAAGCTGCAAGATCACCTCAATTCTACAAAGATTCCAACAAGGTTCAGCTCAAAATCAGATCGGATAAATGAAATTGAAAGTTAAGAATTCACAGAATGGGAGATTCAAGATCAATGGCTTGTCGTCATGGAGCCAAATTTTGTGAATAGAGTTGTTGAATGTGAGTACGTGTAAACCCCGGTTAAATTAGTAAATAATTAGTCAATAAATTAGTTTTTAATAAGAAAGATCAGAAACGCGAATATTATATCAAATTAGGGTAGAACTCATCGAAACGAGAATTTTGACACTAATTTCGAAGAAAACGGTCCAATATTGGACCAAACGGACCAAACTGGGCCCAAACCGGGCCCGTTGGCCCAACCGGGCCAACCCTTAAATAAACCCAATCTCCTTCATTACCCCATTATAGCTGAATTAGCGTTGCAGTAATAGGGGAGAGCAGCGAAGGAAAATTCCCCATAACCTTACGTTGATTTTAAATCACCGTAACTTCTCCGTCCGAGCTCCAATCGTCGCACCATTTGCGGCCCGCGTTCACCGCATCGAACTCTACATTTCTACCGGAATAATTTCATTGGTAACTTGTTTAATCACTCTTAGCCCTCTTTTTCCCCACTTTTCGAATTTTTAATGGGAATGTTGAATTTCTTTGATTTCTGATGTTTTAGGATCCAATTAGCTAGAGGAAAACGTTCACTCTTGATTATGTGAAGCTTAGGTAAGGTGAGGATACGATAATTCTATTTTATTTTCATTGAATTTGAGCTCTGAGTATTAAATTTGATATATATGTGTTATGAATATGTATTAGGTTGTGAATAAATAATTGGAGCTTGAAATTGTGAATACTGGAACTTGGAGGAAGCGGATTAGTTGAGGTTTTGAGGGCTGTGTTCTTTTAGAAAAATTATCTTGGAATAATACTTGGGAATCGACTAAGGTATGGTTTAGGTTTCTTGTATTTAATATATAATGTTCTGTAAAAACTTAGACTAGATGATCATAGGATAAGTTGGATTGCATGTGTATATTTGATACTTAGTATCTTGTTGATGAACATGATTGGTTTGGTGCTTGTTGATTAATTGGTGATTTGGTGAATTATTGATTTGAGGTATAACTATTGTGAAAGTTGTTTTGATAATGAGAAAGGTTATTTTGCGTTAAAAGCCTAGGATTTATGAACTACGATTCTTAGTTGAATTTTGGTTGTTGGATTTGAATATTGTATGAGTATAATTTTTTATTTGAGGTAGATTTATTGTGGTGATTGTTATGATGATGAGGAAGGGTATGTTAAATTGAAAAGAATGCAGGTTTGGACCCGAAAAGGGTGGCAAAGTCCGAGTTTTAGAGGAGATGCTGCCGAAGTTTTATAAAAATTAGAGATTTTGTTTATATGATTATTTAAAAAGATTTAGATTCAAAGGTTATATGGTTGGATTTTGAGTTATTAAGAAAATGAGCATGTTTTAAGTTTGATTCATTTGGAAAAGAATGAATTATGTTTTGAATTGGAACTATTGATGGACGGAATGGGAGGTGTGATAATGAAGGAATAGGGATTGAATATGATTGACGTATAATGATGAATGAGATGCGATTGAGAATGATGTGGATGTTGATGAATTATAATTGAATTATTTATATGGCTTATGAATTTGAATAATCTGAGATACGAGATTCCCTGGATTAAGTGTTGTGGCTTGCCACCACGTGTACCAGGTTGAAAACTCGATACTCTGTTGATCCTACGACGTAAGTGTGACCGGGAACTATATAAATTCCCGGGAATGTTACCCCCATTAAGCAATATTGATTATTTGAGAAAAATCTATGCATAGACTCTTGGGGATGCACGTCGAGGGACAGTCTAAGGACAATTCAGACTTGTCGGGTTAGCTGGATAACCGACAGGAGCCTCATCAGCCATAGGACAGGCATGCAACATATGCATATTACTTGAATTACTTGCTTGTGCTTTAATTGGGTGTGCCTATCTGTATTTGCCATGCTAAATGTGTATTTGTTACCTGCAGTAGTTGTAACCTTCTTGTGTTTGCCTTTATCTGTCTATTTGTTTGTGAAAATGCATGATGGAGTTGGAGGTATGGAGGGATGGCAGTATAGGACTTAGATTTAAGGTTAAGTTAAGTTAGGTTTAAATATTCTTAGAAAACCACCTTTTATGGCTTCTGTTTAATATTTTAAGCTCTATAATCTGAGTGTCGGCGTTCTAGGATTGTCTCTGGCATTCCCAGGACCTTATATATTATGTGTGTGGCACCTTTACCATACTGAGAACCTCCGGTTCTCATTCCATACTATGTTGTTGTTTTTCAGATGCAGGTCGAGAGACATCTCATTAGGCGTCTTGACTCTTGAAGCGGAGTGGTTACTGGGTAGTTTTACTGTACAGTGATGTATATATGTGTATTTAGTTTTCTCTCCGCATAACTTGTTCTTTTTTATTCTTTTAGAGGTTTATGGAGAGACAGGATTGTGTATATGAACTTTTGGGTTTTGGATATGTATATATATGTATATATGTGTGTATGTTCTCTGGCCAGTCTTGACTTCGCAGGCTGAGTCAGGAGCTCGTTATTTTGTATCATTGACTCTCTGTTCCTGTTTTGGGTTACTTTACACTTGACAGCTGTAGCTTTCTTAGCACGCAAGTTAACTCATTTCTCGAGCGTTGTGCTTTTATTTTGCGATTTTTATTTCCCCTTTTCTTCAAGGCTCCTAGCATATTACAATCTTTCTACTATTATATGTACACATTTTATTTTAGAGGTCGTAATACCACACCACCTCTGTTTTACGGCTTAAGCGTAAAGCTTTGTGTGGTAGGGTGTTACAGTACGCATGTCAGATTTGGTCCACACTTGAAGAATACTTTGCAACACGAACAAAAACAAGAATCAAACAATTAAAAACTCAGCTAAGAACGCTCAAGAAGCACGGGTCAACAGTAATTGAGTATATGTCAAAGATCAATCAAGTGACAGATTCACTAAAAGCACTAGGTGCACCTCTCTCAAGAGAAGAATATATCGAATCGGCATTGGCAGGTCTTGGAGAAGAGTACAACACGTTACCGTTGCGATGACAAGGATAGATCATACCACCGAAAGCGAGTTTGAAACACAACTCTTGACTCAAGAAGAGTTAATTGAGAGGTTCAGAAAAATTGAGCTAGGTTCAATACAAGCAAACATTGCTCAAAATGGTGAGACTCAAAATGCAGCTCAAAGGAGAAACTATAGCAATCACAGCGGCAGAGGCAGTGGCTTCTGAAGCTCCAGAGGCAGAGGCCAATTCAGAGGAGGACAGTCCTCATGGTAGCAAGGAAGTATACCACATTGTCAACTCTGTGGCAAATTCGGCCACATAGTCGTCCAATTCTACTATCGCTTCGATCAGGACTTTATGAACCCTCACCTCCAACCCTTAAACATAGCTTAACCACCATCCCTTGCCTTTCACAACAACTCAAGCCCAAACACCCTCAGCAGCAACAACAATTTCCAACCACACTACAACCTACTCATCCCATTCCTCAGGCCCTTCTAACAATGCCTTCAGCAGTACCAGACACGGCATGGTACCCAGACTCGGGAGTCTCTCATCACATCACATATGATCCAAGACACCTAACCACGGGAACAAATTATGAGGGTACAGAACAGGTCTTTGAAGGTAATGGCCAAGGTATGAAAATTAAGCATATTGGAAGTACATTGATGGATGCATCATTATCAAATAAACCCTTTCAATTACAAAACCTGCTCCATGTCCTTAACATATCCAAAAACTTAGTAAGTGTAGCCAATTTTGCATTAGATAACTGTGTGTATTTTGAATTCTGACCTTACTTGTGCAATGTGAAATGCCAAATCTCGAAGAGAATGCTTCTTCAAGGACTGCTTAAAGAAGGCCTATACAAAATTGAGGGAGTTCAAATTGTTCCAAGAACCCTCAGCCTCATTAATCACAGTACCCCAACCTGCTACAATACAATTACCTTCCCTTACACAAAAGAAAACCACACAACCAATCCCTCTATTACACAAGCCACCAAACCTTACCCACTCATGCCCCCCACATTATCACCCATATCAGTACCTACTGTTGCAAAAAAAATCAAAAGAAAACACTTTCCTTCACACTAATACAATCCACACAACCAATCCTTCCATCCTAGTTATGACACATTCCCAAACCACCAATTCCAACCCCCTTACCCCTCTCAAATTCTCATCCATACCAGCAACTATTACACCAGAAAAACTAAATAAAGTCACAATTACCCACACCAACCCACAACCAACACCAAAACTAACACAGCCACAAGACAAACCATCAAACAATCACAGTCCAGTTCAACAAGCAAGAAAAGAAACAGAATCACACTTTCCTAGTGATATGTCTCCAAATAGTATAAATGTAAATAAACTAGCTAGGGATGCAAATGTCTTAGAAGCAAGTGTACTATTAGCTTGTAAGAATTTAAGTCCTATTGCACAATTGTGGCACAGAAAATTGGGCCACCCATCTGAAAAAGTCACCTCTATTGTAATGAAACAGTGTAATGTCACTGACAACAATCCCAGCAATAAAAATAGTTTTGAAACCTCATTGTGTCATGCTTGTTGTACTAGCAAAATTCATCAATTATCTCACTTTGATTCACATACCAGCTATGCACCTTTAGATCTAATCTTCTCTGACCTTTGGGGACCTGCACCCGTGTATAGTAGAACTGGCTGCAGGTACTACATCTGCTTCATCGATGCAAGCACAAGATATTCCAGCATCTACCTGCTACAGACAAAAGGACAAGCTTTTGATGCATTCCAAAAGTACAAGGCAGCAATGGAACTCAAAATAGGACTAAAGATAAAAGCCTTGCAAACTGACAATGGAAAGAAATACCTCTTTACAGCCTTCACCCAATACCTTGAAACTAATGGCATCCAACACAGACTCACCTACCCTTACTCCCACCAACAAAATAGAAAAGTAGAAAGAAAGCACAGACACATCACAGAAACTACCCTAACCCTCTTAGCCCAAGCAACCCTTCCCTTAACCTTTTAGGGTGAAGCATCCTTCTCAGCCACCTACCTCATCAATTTACTACCAAATCCAAAGTTGAATAACATTTCTCCGTATGAAGCTCTCACCAAAATTAAACCCGACTATAGCTTTCTTAGACCTTTTGGATGTACCTGTTACCCTCTCCTAAAACCCTACAACCAAACCAAATTCAACCACAGATCCCAAAAATGTATCTTTCTTGGCTATGCCCCAAACCACAAGGGATATATCTGTCTTTCTCCAACTGGCAGAGAATACACCTCAAGGGATGTCATCTTCAATGAACATGAGTTTTTCTACAACCAACTCTTCCCCTCTCAAACCAACCCGAGCCTAGCTTCCCCTCCAACCCAAACCTCCCTACCCCTGGTCTATCTACCCCTAGCTGGCACTCCAGCACCACTACCAACTCACACTATCCCACAACCTCCCCTCCCCACCTCAACCCAACCCCCCAGCCCTCCTTTACCTTTGCATTCATCACATGATACATCCAATATAATTAATATAATACCTGAATCATTATCTACTTTACCTGTCTCTTTGCCTGATAATTTTGTTTCTAACACTACTGCTGCTAATGTCTCTGCTAGTGCCTCCTCTGCTTCTCTAGGTGCTCTCCAGCCTGCCCGCATTGAAATTGTACTGCCATTCCCCCCTCCTCCTCCTGCTGTCGTTAACCAGCATCCGATGCAGACTCGCAGCAAAATAGGAAGCCTCAAACCCAGAACCTATGTAGCAGTGCTCGCCACCCCTGTCTCTAATCTCACTAATCACCTCACCCATTCTCTGCCTCAGTATGTCTAACAAGCTCTAGCCACTCCCCATTGGAAGCAAGCTATGCAAAAAGAGTATAGCGCTCTAATGCACAATAGCACCTGGCAACTAGTTCCCCAGCCCCCACCACACACTGCAACAGTGATTGGCTCCAAGTGGGTGTTCCGGATCAAGAAGCACCCAGATGGCACCATTCAGAAATACAAGGCCCGACTCGTTGCAAAGGGCTTCCACCAGCAAGAAAGGGTTAACTATGACCAAGTGTTCAGCCCCGTTGTCCGTCCGCCCACAGTCCGGGTCATGCTCAGCCTAGCACTCTCCAAGGGGTGGCCCATTTGGCAGTTCGACTTCAACAATGCGTTCCTAAATGGCGACTTATAGGAGATCGTTTTCATGTCTCAACCCGAAGGATTCATTTCTTTTGCTCAACCCCATCATGTCTGCAAGCTACAGAAATCCTTATATGGCCTGAAGCAAGCCCCCCGTGCATGGTTCACTAAATTGAAGGAAACCCTAAATCGATTTGGCTTCACCAAAACCAAATCGGATACCTCACTCTTCACCAGATTCTCGCACTCCTCTGTCGTCTACGTCTTGGTGTATGTGGACGATATTCTGGTTACTTGGTCATCCCAAGTTGAAATCTCTGACCTAATTGTGCAACTGAATGCGGTGTTTGCACTCAAGAATTTAGGGGAAATGAGCTACTTTTTGGGTATTGAAGCTGTGAAATTCAATGACAGTGACATACTCCTATACCAAACCAAGTACATTAAGGACCTCCTTACCAAAGCGGGAATGCGCGACGCCAAAGCCGTACCAACACGCATGGTCTCCAATCTCAAGCTATCAGCTCATGGTGATGATGTCCACCACAACCCAGCGCTGCACAGATTCATAGTTGGTGGCTTCCAATATGCCACAATCACCAGACCCGAAATCACCTTTGCCATGAACAAAGTCTCTCAGTTTATGCACACCCCTTTGGAAAGCCACTGAAAAGCAGTTAAGTGTATCCTACCATACCTGGCAGGAACAATAGACTTTTGCCTAAGGTTTCAAAGAACTAATGAATGTCGAACCTATGGCTTCAGTGATTCAGATTGGGGCAGTGACATTGATGACAGAAAATCTACCAGTGGATTCTATGTCTTCCTAGGTCCAAACCTGGTCTCATGGTCAAGCAGAAAGAAAAATGTAGTCTCAAGAAGCTCCACAGAGGCAGAGTATCGAGGGCTAGCTGCAGGCTTGACTGAAATCCTCTGGATCCAAAACTTGATGAGTGAAATAAAAATTCCATGCTCCACCACACCAAATTTCTACTGTGACAGCCAAAGTGCAGTTCTAATGGCTGCAAACCCAGTTTTGCATAGCAAGAGCAAACATTTTGAACTTGACCTGTATTTTGTAAGAGATCATGTAGCACAAAAGAAGGTTAACATATTGCACATCCCCTCTCAAGACCAAATAGTTGATAACTTCACCAAACCCACCTTCAGTCTCAACTTCCTCAAATTCAGATCCAAACTCAGAGTTACACAACGAGTGCCAGCCAACAACAATTCTAACAAGAGCATCATCTTCAAAGAAAATCCTAAGGAACAAAGTAGTAGGGTTGATGTCAGCAGTAAAGCCAAGGCAAGCTGCAATTGAGTGACAGCTAGGAAGTTAGTTACAAATAGAACTTACAAGAAGTCTCTAGAACAAGTTAGTTACTCTATTAGTTAGCTAAGACAGTTACATCACTAACTATATATATCAATGACAGCTATAAAAGAAGACTAAGCAAAATTCATTTTCTTCACTTCACAAAATATTTCAGATTGACTTTTTTCTCTTTCTCTTTGCCTTCTCTCTGTTCTTCACCTTATCTTTAACTCTGGCCTGATACCTCACACAGAATTCAGTTCATAATCAATTGAACAATGTGATTTTTCTCATATATATTTAAGGCAGTATATTAAAGAGTCATCTATATATGTACATAAAAATAAATGAATATTGAATTAGTATATGTTTAGACTAAAGTTTGTAAAACAAGATTTATATCAAATTGATTTTTTAAATTTGATTTTGATGAAAAACAAGTTAGTATTGATATGATTTATGTTTGATAATTTTTATATGAAAATAGATTATAATAAAATGAATGTTATTTAAATTATATTATTTAAAGTTATGTTTAGATAAAATTACTAAAAAAAGATATGAATTTATATTATTCAAAATCACATTTTTTTCAACATTTTGTTAGTTATAATTTTTTTGAAAATAACTTAAATTTATGTGTTGAAATTTAATATTCTTTTAGTCAAAATTTTTCAATACTCTTTTTGAATACTCCTTTTTTTTATTTAATTTGTTCTTGTTAATAAGATTAATAATTCATATTATAAAAAATTAACAACGATAAACAAAGTATATTTTAATTCAAGAATTCAATATAAAAGCTATACAAAATCAAACAAAAAATAACAAAGAAAAGTTTCATAAAAAATTTTTTGTATTAGTAAAAATGATTAAAAATTTTATATAAATAATGAGTACTAAAAATTCCATAAAAGAAATAACAATATACATTACATAAGAAGGAAGGACAAAGTTGACAAAATAATAAATTTCTTTAATTATAACTTTTAAATATAAAAGTTACAATTTGTTGTTTTAAGTAAACAGAAATTGAAGTATAGAATTACATTTGTGTTTTAAAAGAAAAAAAAAACAAAACAAAATATTGAGACTTTTTAGAGAATTAAACTTGTATCTGTGACCTAAATGCTAAATAACCAAACACATTAAACGTGTATATGTAACCCAAATGATAAATAACCACATACACCCGTAGTTGTTGTGCGCTTAATTAATCATTATTTCTAAATATTGTGTTGAGAAGATTTTTTTTTTTTAAGGTTAGGAGTGTAACTCGAATTCGCGATCTTTAGGTAAATATGAGGAAATTATACTATTTGAACTATAATTCATCTGTTAAAAAGCATTATTACTACTAATAAACTATTAATGATTCATAAAACCTCTCAACTTTGTTGCCCATAAAAATTATATATTATTCCATATTCAAGCTAAGCTTAATTAGTTTGCAAATTAAAGTTCATAATAATTAACATGATCGGATTAATTCATAGTCTCATTGGAAGTAATAACAATTTCTTGGAAAATGGGCGTAATGGGTGTTGAAAATCAATTCCATAATCTGCAAAGAGCCAAAAGAATACAATTAAAGGAAAATAAAATGGGCAAATTAAAGCAAGCTGTGTTTGGCAGTTATGTTATTGTCAGTGACACATTCCATTTGCCCAATTATGATTGTTGTTCTCATTGGAATTGAATAGTAACTCTTCATCATTAAACTTGAAAGAAACTGAATAAGAAACTACGAGGAAGCTAATAAGGTACTGTTGTCATTTCGTACAATCTAGAAAATCAATTAAATAAATTCATATGTATGTGCCGCCTTCAAATCCAATTTGATCATGAACCAGCTAATAAAACCCTTCACAGTTACATACAAAGAGACATTTGGTTTTGATTTGTATAGATTTCTTTCTCTTCAAGATAACCAATAGTTTTATACGGTCGAAAAATTATTCTCTTTGATTTGATTATATAGGATATATATGTACATTGATGATATATAAAAAATATTAAAAAAATTGTCAAAAATTATTATTTTTTATTTTATTTATTATATATATAAATATTAAATAAAATAAATTTAAATTATTTTAATGAATTATTTATATATATATCTTAATTAGTTGGATTATATTGGAGTTATTGAGTTTAAACTTTGAATGAACTAAGACCGAGTCATTTAGTGATTTAATTGATGAGTTTAGTCATTACTTTATATGATGACATGTATACGTAAGCATCGAATCGAAAATAGGTTAAACCCTAACTACTAGCTACTACACTATCGATGGATGATGCTAATAATAAGTTCACAATATCACATGTCTCTTCCTTTTGAAGTAGGGCTAGAAAGCTCACGCAACTTGAATTCAAGTATATTACTAGCTAGCATTAACCTAAATATATATATCAAGAATCAACAATTGTTTTCAAATAGGGAATATGAAAATGACATTTATAGAGATACTTCAACGCGTTTTTCTGTTTTCATGTTCACACTCGTTATATAATGTATAAAATAATATCATATACCCTCCAACCCATTTTTCATCACTTGAGTGTATAATATATATTGGGGGAATATCTCCGTATATTATAAATAAGAATTGCGCCGCAAAAAATGTGATCATGCAAAACTAATTAATTAAAATTAAAGGGTAAAATGCTCACACTTTTTTAATTAATCTTTTTATCCACATACGTAATTTATTATTTGTTTATAAGTGCTAATAATAATCACTTCAATAAACCAAAGTTTACTTGTAGTTCAATATCATTTGGAGACATGACTTAGTTTTTACAAGTGTTAAAAATAAATAACTACTCTTATTTATTTTTGAGATTATTTTTAAAATTAAATTGTTAGCTATATATAGTCCCATTAAATTCTATTATGATCCTTCCATTGCTATGTTTGAAAATTAGTTTCAACTTTCAAGGGCATCATGTATGAATAGACCAAAATGATGTACATGCCAAAGAAGGAAAAAGTAAATCAAAGTACTATCTCACTTCTGTTTTGCCAAAATAGAAAAGCGCACACATAAAATTAAAGCAAGTTAGTTGATAAATGATAACTATGACACAAAGAATAAAAGAATGAAAACAATCAAAACGCATTCTTAACATTGTGCTTGGTTACAATTATAAGTAAACGAGAATCAGTCACATTGACGCGGCAAGAAAATTGAAGAAAGTTATGATAAAGGAAAAACTACCCCATAATGAAAAAAACATAAGCACAGCAAAAACGCTTGTAAATAATTAATTTGAACAAGTATATGTTTTATGAACTCTATATAACAAGCTCAAAATAATTATAATAGTATATTTTATTTTTTTATAATTATCATGTATATAGTTGTGAAAAATAATTATATATGAAATAAAATTATATACACAAATTAAATATTAAAAATATTTAAAAATGTGAAGTGATTAATATTTTTTATATTTAAATTTAAAAAAAATTGTCGGCACTAATAAAGTATATCCCAAGACAAATCAGAAGCCATAAAAGTAATTAAATAAAAAATAGGGTGAAGGTGTAATTTAAAGAAACCCAAGATAAAGAGCCGGCCAAATGAAAATCTCATGAGAAAACGCCAAAAAAAAATATGCACACCCTCTTTTAATATAATAATCATATTAGTGTAACTAAAATTAATTATTAATATAAGATATATTATATATTTATTTATAAATATATAATAACTCATTTTAATAGTTGATTTTTATGTATAAATATTATTTTTTGTTAATATTAATATATAAAACCAGACATTATAGAGAGAAAAAGCACTAACGCCACATAGACTCATTCAGTCCTTTTCTTCTTGTCTCTAATTGAAACGTCTCTTACGTTACATTGTCCGTTTCCTCAATATATATATAAAACCCTTTTCCATCTTCAATTCTTACTAAGTATATATCATCACAAATTAAACTTGGTTGTGAATTGTGAGAAAAAAGAAACAATAAGCATGAATTCATCAGAAGTTGAAGAAGAAGAAGAAGCACAAGATCATCATGGAAGCAAAAAGTCTTATGATTGCACATTCTGCAGAAGAGGCTTCACAAATGCTCAAGCTTTAGGGGGTCACATGAATATTCATAGAAAAGATAGGGCCAAGAACAAGCCTCATCTTCTTCATCACTCACCAAGTACTAGCAACAATAATCATCAAGTGGGAGAATTCATGTCCCTAAAATTCTCATCATCATCAACCCATGCTTACTCTTACTCCGCTTTCGATTCTCAAAGGACCTATGACAACATGTATTTTCATCCACCTCCACCACCACCACCTAATGATTATCAAATTAGGAACCATCAGCAACATGAACCACCATTTCAATTAGATCAATTTCATCATCAGCCTATGATGAATCTCAAGAATCAAGAGCTTCAAGGTGCCAATTTGAGTCTACAAATTTGCCCTACTAGTGATGATGAACATGTTATTAGAAGAAGAATTCACCAGCAAGATAGTGATGAAGTGGACTTGGAACTCAGACTCGGCCACCATGATCCATAATTCTCAATCACAAACTCAAACCTAATAATGAAGGTATGTATACCTTAACATTTCTTTTCTTTTTTTTTTCTTTTCAACATGTCATTATATTATGTATGTGAAGAGAACATATATACGAATCTTAATTTCACAATAGTACCCCTAAGCACATATTAAATTTTGATTAATTACACTATTTATGGACATTAAATTTTGGGCCAACTTTATATTCTCCTAATTAAGACATGTATGAATATAAGCAGAAGAATTGGATGGCATATTGTAAATGAAGCCCAGAATGGTGAACTGATCAATGAAGTATATCAGAACTAATTAACTATGAGGTACATAATAAATTGTATTATTATTATTATTTAAGAATTAGTAGCATATAGAAGGCTGGGTTATGTTAATGCCTAACCTTTATTTTCATTGTATCAGCAGATATTAACCTAGCTAGGTTTTCTTCTTTCATTTGGCTTGCAATTAGCATATATATATATGGATGGATGTTTTAGATTCTTATTATCAATGTATATAACAGTACTATATTAAATTAAAGATCTTCTATGACTAGTAGAACTTTATGATTAATCCTTTTGCTTACTCATTTTAGGTTTTAACTTGACTTTAAATTACCTATAATTTTATTTCTTGGTTTTGTTCATTTTATGGATCCAATTATGATTGATTCACATTGTTTTATCTTTCAAAAGATTGTTTCTGATTTAAAGCACAGTTAAGATACTATTGTCTCATATACTCTCATGTCAAATTCTATAACCAAGTATATACATGAATCAGATGACAGACAGAAAACACATGCTATATCACTGTCATTGGCTATAGACCTGCATTTATCACGATACAAATGAAACGGCTCAAGAATTTTGATTTGAAAATTAAATATAATATATAGTAATGGAAATATTTCAAATGTGTCATACTCTCGGCTACTCTAATGATTTTAGTTATTAATCTCAATTATGAATATATTTTATAATTAAAATCAATGATTAAATTTAATTTTATGATTGAGATTAATAATTAAAAATACTAAAACATCTAAAATTATAGTATATTTAAAATATTTTCTAGTTAAAACTTAAAACTAAAGATAGAATGTCATAACCCCCTCTCTCTCTCTCTCACACACACACATATATATAAAAGAAGTGAAAGGTCATTTAAATGCTACTAGCTAGTTTCATGCTATAGTTTCATGAAAAAATATTTGTAACACTACTAAAAATATTATTTTTAGTATTTATTTATTTTATTTTTAACGATAATAAAAATAACTACTAATATATTTATCAGTGTTTAAATATTAGTTGTCTTATGATTTATCACTAAAAAAATTTAACAATAATTATATAATTACTAATAAAAATTTTATTAATAACCACAAAAAATATATAATAATAATAATAATAATAATAATAAATATATAATTACTATAAAAACTTAAATTCAGCATGTTATTGTCACTAAAAATTTACTAACAAAAATCATTTATGATACATATAGTGCTTATATATAGATCATATATGATACATTGTTGCCATTCTTTAAATTTAGGTTGTCCACTAGGCTACTAAATGAAAAAGAAAGAAAAAATTATCATGAGAAAAAAGTAGAACAGGGAAGAAAGAGCTAGGATGGGGAATCGGATGGTTAAAATGATGAATACAATCCGGTAAAAATAAAAACGAGATCAGAATCACATGGGCCATTATGGCTTAGCTTGTTACTCAATTTTTTTCCGGTAAAATAACATGGACAACTTGCTTAAAAGATATAGAAACAAAAAAAAAAGTTAAAATGGTAATACTTATGACATGATTTTGATACTATTCACGGCTAATAATAAGGATAGAGAACTTCAATAATTGTGTACATCATTTTTATTTGAAAAATGCTATTTATACACCAAAATCAGCTACTAAAATCAGCCACCAAAATATTTGTGTATAAATACATATGTGGTTTAATTTATTTTTATAATGTATTTGTATTCCAGCATATATTTTATATTTGTGGCTGATTTTGGTGGCTAATTTTAGTGCACACGTAGCATAACCTTTAAATTTTATGGCTACTTTTGGTGTATGAAGGTAAAAAGAAGAGAAAAAATAATTAAGTGTGTTGTTTCTTTTATAACTAAGATAAAACAAGAAATTCTATCCAACAAATTATAAAAATTTACCGTTACCCTCAGCTTGTCTTCTCAAGTCTCGTCACTTATTTACTCTCTGAATTAAACCTTGTTTCTGTTAATGATTTGCGTCTACAATGGTACGGATGATGAACATCAAAATGCTCTTGTTATTATATAGTCTGAATTGAACTCCAGTATTTGGCCACGATTCAAACGAGGATTTAACAACTTTTGCCAAAACAACTTTGATTTTTTTTTTTTTTGAAAATTAAGGAGAGAAAACTTCAGACGATTAGTTAACGGTTTGCTTCATTAATTATTTTTCAGAATTTAATTTTAAAATACTATCATCATAAAATAATTTTACACGTGCATTCAATTACGTAAAGTCATATCAGTAAAAATAATTACTTTTATATGGCTGATTTTTGGCTGTTTTTTACTGATTTTCTTTGGTTACCAAACATTTTCGCAGTAAAAATAACTACTTTTATATTAACCGTATGAATGGTCATAAAAAAGAACGGATATAATCTGTGTAAAATATCTTATACTGTCAGTGCATCAAAATTAATCTCAACCACACATATATTTATACACAAATATATTATTAGTGGCCAATTTTAGTGAGTAATTTTAGTGTACCAATATTATTTTTGAATATTCCAATATGTTAAAATTTTTCTCAGTGAATTTCGATTGATTGTCAAATATGTCTTTGTCATTAAATGTATATAAGTTATAAAGTGATTAAGTAATCTACTTTATGTTTTAGATGGTTATTATACATTATTAGACTTGATCAATATACATAATAATAATAAGATAAGATAATAGTATAACATGCTTAATTGTAATTTGAGTTTTTTTATCAATATACATATATTATAAGAAAAAGATTCACGTTTTTACTTAATTTTTTTTAATTATTATTGAATACTTCCGGAAAATTAAACATAAGATATGTTCTTAAATACTAAACTCTTATATAAATATTATCCTTCAACCATTTAGTTTTACTGTAATTATAAACTCCAGAGATATCATATATAATTATCTCTTTTGATTATGTTCCAAATTTTTAGTATTAGATCTGGAATGTCTGTCACAATAGTCCAGCTGTGATATCACTAATACAAAACTAGGACTTCTCTTCTGCTATGATTTTTAATAACCATTTGAACATATAAATAACAAACATGCATACGTGCATGTATATGTCATGTGGACTGTTAGTTAGTTGTTAGAATAAAAAAGCATTACTGAAATTGAATGTTGTTTACAAGATTTCCGCGAGTCTCAATCTCTAAAGCTTTGTTATTACTTAGATGGTTCTCATTTAAGTTAACTGCAAGTAGTTAGAGTTAGTTACTATAATAGTTGGAAGTTGGAATCGTTTTTCTGTTAGTTACACTTTTTTGGAGATAATCGTTTTTGAATGCTTAGGCCACATTTATAAGAGTTGCCTCGGGCAAAAGTGTGCCTGCAGGTAGCTAGCTCTTTACAATTTGCATGATGTATGTTGGATGGTTGGCTTAGTATACTTTTCCAGTAATAAAACAAAAGTTACTTGCATTAAATGTAGCTGCATATGTATACGAGGTTCACTTGGGTTGCATCCAACATGTTCCAGTAGAAAACGTTTTCTAAGCGCATACATCAAGTATGTGCATTGTGTGGTTGAATAAGGTTGAAGGTGATTGTCTCGTCCTTAAGAGCAGCAGCAACAACAACTTTCTGGCGAGGCAGGGGCAGAACGGGAACATCATAGTATCAAGGAAGCAGAGCATCAGCAACACAGCAAAGCTAGGACAACAATGCAGACAACCAAATTCCTGAAAGATTCATACACTAAATAAAATAATTCTAAAAGTTGAAAAATGATATTGTTAGAGTATAATTAAAATCAATTCAGTTTGATAGGCTGATGGAAAATAAAACACATATACATATATATATATATATACAGTACATCTGTGTTTATTCGGATTGGTATCTTTTATATTTGATTCTTATAATTTTTTTATTTTTTAAATAACACATTATATTTTTTCATTAAAGAAAATTAGTCTTCTTTTTCATTTTTGATGCGAAAAAAAAAATTATAAGAATCAAATATAAAAGATACGAATTCGAACACACACAAATACTATATTAGAGTATAATTAGAATTAATTAGATCAATTAATAAATATTTAAATATATTAAATAATACTAATTGATTCTAATTATACTTTAGCAAATATAAAACTTTCAAAAGATAGTATTATTTTTTTTTTTTTTTGGTATTTAAAGATAGTATTATTTTGATAAAACAACAAAATAATGTATATTTACGGAAGGGAGGAAGAATATTCGGTAAGCGGATGCAAATGGGAGGCAGAATATTGGGTAAAAATATGAGAGTGGCTGATTGGCCCAAGAAAAAAAAATGGGCTCAGCACCACTAAAGATGATGGTGAAGAGAAACAAATTGGTCTCTGCTCAATTCAAATAACCAACTCGTCACCTTAATGTAACGGCTAAGCATTTTTTGTTTCGAGTTGACCGTTGCAATGATGGAAGAGCCACCTTGTCTCACAAAAAATAGAATTAGAGACTAAAGTGGTTTTTTTTAATTAAAAATATTATTTATATACCAAAATTAGCTATCAAAATTAATCAATAATATATTTGTAGTTTAATTTATTTTTAGTGTATATTTATATTTTAATATATATTTTATATTAATGACTAATTTTAGTGGCTGATTTTGATGTACACATAACATAATTAATTTTTTATATAAGAAATCGCATTGATTTTCTTAAAAATGGACAAAGATGGAGATGGGTCTTATTTCAAAATTTATCTGCATACACAAATATTATATAAAAAACCTTAAGATTCTAATTCTAAGCCAGACCTAGTACGAAATATTAGAAAAGATTAAAAGAAAAAAAATGGAGTTAGACTTTTTTATTCCAAAAGATCATAATGGCCCAGTCATATGTTTGTTTTCCTTCATACTAAGCATATATCTGGAAAGCCCATTTATGGAGAACAGAAACAGATGTGGTAATAAACTAATTGCATCTGGTGATTTCAATTTTATAATTCAAAAAAGAGCCGTTGTAAAAGTCACTCTCCGTACAGTTTTCGTTTTCTTGAGTTGTGACCACCGTGATGAGCGCGGTGAAGGGAGCCCAAAAAGGCATCCTCATGAGCGCCAGCCCACTGCAGAAGAACAAAATCAGCTGAACAGGAGTATAAAGAAGGTCAGAAAGGATGGAGAGAGATTCACAGGAACTCAGATCTTAGTTCCAAGAGAAAAAGAATGGATGATAGACAACCCAGGTGCTGAGAATAGTTTGAGGACTAGAAAAATCTTTGTTCAAATGGTCAAGGGAGGTCCTGCAGAACATCATATGGAAGAAGATGAGCTTGAGGCAGAGGAGGAAGAAGAAGACTACAGAAGAAAGGAACCAGAGACAGAGCAACACAAACAAAAAGAAGACAATATTAACGACAAAATCAACTCAGAGGGGATAAGAGTTGAAAAGGTAGAAGAAGGTTTATATAATATTGTTATAAGTGAGACTTTTGAGAGGAGACTATGAAGCCCTGGTGGAATACAATAATAGTAAAGCTTCTAGGAAGGAAAGTGGGATATGCAGCTATCAAAAGAAGACTTGAGAGTATGTGGAGCAAGAAAGGTACCATAGATGTCATTGACCTTAGCAATGATTTCTATTTAGTAAAATTTTATGCTAGTGAAGACATTGATTATGCTCTGTTGGAAGGTCCTTGGAAGATATTCGACCACTGAACGATTAAATTCTTGCCAGTAAATAAATTCACAAATAAATTCGCGTTGTAGGTATAGTTTCTAAACTGACAGAAAATCCTTTTGTACAAAAATTTGGTTGTCACAAGTAACAAAACCAAATAAGATTTATAACCGAAGTATTCAAACATTGGGTCGTCTTCTCAAGGAATTGCAGGGAGCTATGATTTATTATTGGTTATGGAAAAGTATCGTTGGGTTTTTGAAATAAGGAACAAGTAATTTAAATTGGCAAGAAATTAAATTAATAACTAGAAAAACTCTTGGCAAGGTATGAGAACTGGAAATCCCATCATAGTTATCCTTATCAGGTGTGATGAGAATTATTATTGCTCCCACTTAGTTAACCCTTACTAAATAAAGGAAAGTCAAGTGGACCAATCAATTTGATCCTCAAGTCTTAGTCAACTCCTGTGGAAAGATTAGCTTTAGAGCGATCCAAATCAATCAGTAATTTTCAATTTTCATTCAACTGCTGAGTTTGATAACTCAAGTGTCACCAATTACTTAACCAAAGTCAAAAGGGGAAAATCTAAATTATTTATATCATAAATAGAAGGAACAATCTTAAATCTGAAATACCTTAAATTGCATTAAATAGAATATTCAAATCTAACATGAAAAGTTCATAAGCCAATTTGGCAACATAAGTAATTAACAAAGGGAAAGAAATAAACCAAAGTAATAGAATAAATAAAGGTAAAAGAGAACTAAATTAAAAGAACATTGAACCTGGAATTGAGAAGCAATCATAAAATTAAGAGAAATCCTAAATCTCTCTCCTCTCTCTCTCTCTCTAAAACTACATCTAAAACGTAAAATTATGAATAATGAACGTTGTATATGTTGTGTCTTGTTGTGTGTATGAATGGATTGATTCTCCCACTTTATAACCTCTAATCTGTATTTTCTGGGCTGAAAACTGGGTCAAAAACAGCCCAGAAATCACCCCCAGCGATTTCTAGTACGTACAAGTTGCTGCAAAGTCACGCGTCGCGTGATTCACGCGTGTGCGTCGCCTGGCTTCGGGGCAGCTATTGAAAATTATATATCGTTGTGAAGCCCCGGATGTTAGCTTTCCAACGCAACTGGAACCGCATCATTTGGACTTCTGTAGCTCAAGTTATGGTCGATTTAGTACCAAGAGGTCAGGCTGGATAGCTTTAGTAGTTCCTTCAGTTTCTTGTATTCCTTCCACTTTTGCATGTTTCCTTTCCATCTTCTAAGTCATTCCTGCCATGTAATCTCTGAAAACACTTAACACACATATCAAGGCATCAAATGGTAATAAGAGAGGATTAAACATAGGAAATTTAAAGCCAAAGAAGCATGTTTTCAATCATAGCACAAAATCAAGAAGGAAATTGTAAAACCATGCATTTTGAATGGATAAGTGTATGAAAGATTGATAAAATCCACTCAATTGAGCACAAGATAAACCGTAAAATAGTAGTTTATCAACCTCCCCACACTTAAACATTAGCATGTCCTCATGCTAAGCTCAAGAGAAGCTATAAGGGTGAAGAAGAATGGTAGAATATATGAAATGCAACCTATCTGTATGAATGCAGCTAAATGCAGAATGCTTTTTCCTACTTGGTTAAAAGTAAACAAATCTTTTAAGAACAAATATGAACTGGATTTCACTAATTCAAATCATAAAAATGAAGTACAAATAGACTTGCAAGAAGAAGATAGCTCATGAAAGCCGGGAACAAGGAATCGAGCATCGAACCCTCACTGGAAGTGTATGCACTCTAATCGCTCAGGTGTTTAAGGTTCGATTCTCTCAATTCTCTACTAATCTTGCTTTCTAAGACTTGCTCTTCATCTAACAATCAACAAAAATTTAATGCACAGATACACATATCAAGAGGTCTTTTAAGGGTTGTAATGGGGTTAGGGTCAATGTAGGATTGTATTTGGCCAAGTGGACTAAAATCTGAATCCTTAATTAACTTAAACTTTCCACCTAACTTAGACAATCCATGTAATCACAATACCACATCTAACTATCCATTAACCATGTTTTTCACATATTCATGCATCATAATTTTGAGTACAGTACATATGCATTGCTTTCACCATTTACTTTGGGGCATTTTGTCCCCTTTTACTTATTTGCTCTTTTTTTTCTTTTTCTCTCTTTTTTATTTTTTATTTGTTATTTTTTTTGTTTATATATATGCCTATTTTTTTTTCTTTTGTTTTTCTCAATGCATATGATTAAATTATTGAATGCATGAACATGTCCTAAACATTTCTTTCACATTTTCATAAAGATATACAACACCCAATTCTTAAACCAAATGTTTCTAAACCCACTTTTCCCATACTTAATTTATGAGCACTCTCACTAGTCTAAGCTAACCAAGGATTCAAATTAAGGACATTATTGTTTTTCGCTTAGAGTTAATGATGTGCTAAAGTAAAAAATAAAGGGGTAAAATAGGCTCAAAATTGGTTTGCAAGGGATAATGAAAGGTAAGGCCGTATGGGTATGTAAGCTCAGTGAAACAAAGGGCCTCAATCATATAAGTGCATGTATACATCAAACCATAGAAATATAGAATTAAGCAAGACAAAGATCACAATTTTAGAGAGAAAAAACACACACCAAAAATAAAATATTGGTTGATAGAATGCAACCAATTCAAATAGGCTCAAAATCTCCCAGGTTTTGTGTGTCCGAACTCTAAACCATGTTCCAGTATAATATTCCTTCAAACAAGTTTAATAAAAAGTTTTAATTTAAATTAGTGAAATACTCTAAAAAGTTTCTTGAAAAAGTAAATATTACTTTAACCAAGTAGTGGTAAGATATGCACAAAATCAAACAAATATGCAATCAAACATGCAAATGCAACAATGAACTAACAAATAAAGTAATATATTGGTGTTGAGAAGAAAATAACTAACACATGGAGATCGGTATCGACCTCCCCACATTTAAAGATTGCACCGTCCTCGGTGCATGCAGAGATGTACAAGTGGATGGGTTGCTCCAACTGACGCTTTTCTCTCTAAGGAATATGTGTAGGAACTTGTTTGTCGCCCCATATAGAAGTTTCTCCCTTTTTTCTTCTTCGGTGGCCAGCCTGAAAGAAGAGAAAAAGAAGAACAGGAACCCAAAAATAATGATAGAAAACAAATAAAATATGAGTGGGTAATGCCAAATAATAAGAGTCTCAATTACATGGTAGCTACAACATGCAATGAGAAAATAGTAGAAGCATACGGCATATAAATAGTGCAAGAATTGCAACAAAGGAGAAGAGAGTGTGGGTAATGCAAGATAGTATAAGCTCATGTCAATGCAAAAGGAATACAAGTATCAGAAAAGATCAACATTGACTTAAATAATATTACCCAACAGTGGAAAACAAGTCATGAAGCACCAGAATAATTCAAGAAAAGATGCAATAGTTTGAATAAGAAAATTTTAACACCAATGGAAAAATAATAAATTTAGAAAAGAAAATAAAAATATGCACAAAATTAAAATGCAATGAATGAAAGTATTCAAATAAATTGAGTAAAATAGAATGAAAGTGAAGAAAGATGAGAAGTTAAAGAGATGAAGAAGAAAGAAAGTAAGAAAGAATGAAGAAATAAGTAGAAAAGATAGAAGAAAGAAGAAAGAATGATAATAGAAAGATAAGTAGGATTGGAGAAGAAAATATAGGAATTCTGGTGCTAATCTGGATAAACTGTGCGTCTCATGCGAAGCAGACGCGTGGGTTGGGCTATTTTCAAGTGACGCGGACGCGTCAAGGACGCGTTCGCGTGACCTGAAGTGTGCTATTGGCGCGAGAGCAGCCTCGCGCACGCACAACTCTCTATTTTAATGCGCACATTGCCAAAAATTGAATCGACGTGTGCGCGTGAGGGACGCGCACGCGTGGATGGCCTGGAGGGGAAAATGACGCGTTCACGTCAGGGACGCGCACGCCTGATGTTGCTTGTGCTCCTAGCACCATTCCAGCACCACACCATCACAACTTTCTTTCTAAACACATTTTTACGCCGATTTGTAGGGTCACGCGTACGCGTGGGTGACGCGATCGCGTGAATGGCATATTTTGAAAAACGATGCAGCCGCGTGGGGTACGCGGTCGCGTGATAGGGCTTGTGCTTCCAGCATCATTCCAGCCCCACTCCATCTTAACTTTCTGAAATACACCCTTTTACGTCAATTTTGCAGGGCCACGCGGTCGCGTGGGTGACGCAGTCACGTGGGAGGCTCTTTTTCAGAATGACGTGGTCGCGTAGGCATGTTTGTGCCTAAGGCACGCCTCCAGCCACGCTTTCGCGTGACTCTCTGCTTCTTTTCTTCTCGTGTCCAAGGCACCTATGACGCGGACGCGTCAGCGACGCGCAAGGGTCGCGTGCGATTTTTTTTATATAGTATGCAAATGCAAATGCAGGCTATATGCAGCTATATGCAGAGATTATGAGAAGAGTCATTAACAAAAATAAAAATAGAATAAAGTAAAATAAAACTAAGACTGAAACTGAACGATTATACCATAGTGGGTTGTCTCCCACCTAGCACTTTTAGTTATAGTCCTTAAGTTGGACATTTGGTGAGCTCCTTGTCATGGTGGCTTGTGCTTGAACTCGTCCTGAATCTTCCACCACTGCTTGGACCTCCAATAAGCTCTATCAATACCAAGTGAATTTCTCAAGCTTTGATGGAGTTCTTCACAAGCTTTGAGCTCCCAATTTTGATCCTCATGTATGCCTGGATCCCAAATCCTGTTTCTGCACCCGTCTTCAAGTGGAACATGATGATTCCATCTGGGTGGTAAGCAATCCGAATTCTCACTACGGCATCCAAATAGCTTCCTAGACCCATTCAATCGAGCTCTACACCAATCCTTGCACTTCAACTTGGAGTGTGCAACCATATTGAACCTTGCAGGGCAACTCCTACTACTAACCATTTCCCTCTTACTCTTAATGCCACAAAGAGCTCTAAGTTGACCATCTGTCTCAAGTAAACCATATTCAAGTGGGATGAGAAAGCTAAGGGATATAACTTTTACCCACTTGAATGTTGTAAAGGATGATGGTGACTTAGGCGGAGAGGTCTCCAACAACTTTGGCAAGGTGATTGCAAGCTCCACTCCCTTGTGCTCTTCTTTGACAACTTCCACCTCTTTGCAGGCTTCTTCAATTTCAACCTCTTCCTCTTGGTAGCTTTCTTCCAATTCAATCTCTTCTTCATTGTTCACCAAGGACATGGGAGGTTGTGCTTTTTCTTCTTTGATCTCCATATCTAGTCCAATGGGAGAGGATTCAAATATAGACAAGAATTCATTAATGATTGAATCCATCTCTTGATCACATCCCCTTCAAAGTCTTCAATCATGATATATCTTGGAGGTTGTACACCCTCCTCAACATTAATTTCAAACATCTTGGAAGGAGGCTCTAGGACTTGACTTTCCCATGGAGGTTCAGCATTTCCTAAGTCTTCAACCGCTTCTTCCTCTTCAATAATTATGGCTTCCTCCAGTTGTTCTAGTACAAAATCAAACTCCTCCTTGATGTCTTCCACTTCATGACAATTTTTCTCAAGGGTGATGGTGCATGGATGTTCTTCCATAAAGGGTGGTGGTGCACCAGAGCTTGAGAGTTGAGTATTCGAGGTGGAGGATTGGTCTATGCGGGATATAAGTGCTTGAAGAGTAGAGGTGAGACTAGTGATAGAGGTAAATGTGGTATGAAGCTCTGTTTGCCCTTGGTGAATAACACCAAGGGTGTTGTCATCCAGTAGAGGTTGGGGTGGATATGGGTTAGGGTCATATGGAGGTGAATAGTGTAAAGGGACTTGTTAGTATGGTGGTTCAAAGGTGTGTTAGGGAGGTGGTTCATAAGCATATGATAGGGCTTGTTGGTAACTACAAGGGGGTCCACCATATCTATCATCTTGGTATACACCTCGGAATGGCTCCTGACCATAGTAATTTGGTGTATGTTGGTTGTCACGAAGGAGTTGGAAGGTGTTGTCCATGGTATCTTGGAAGGTGTTGTTGTCGAAAGGGTTGATCAGATCCCCGTGGCTCCTTCCAACTTTGATTGTTCCGACCTTGATGTATGTTCTTGTTATAGCTTCCATTCCTTCCAACAACATTAGAACCAAACTTGAAACCAGAGGTGTGAGAATTCATAGTAGTAAAAGAAAATAAAAACAAAAACTAATAAAAAAAATTAATGAAAATAAACTCCTAAAACTAGAAACACTGACAACAATATAAGATAAAGATTTGAAAAAGTTTTAAATTTTGAAAAGGTTTGATTTTTAAAATTTTAAATTTAAATTTTGAAATTTGAATTTTGAATTTTGGAATTTAAATATTGAAATTTGAAATTTGATTTTGAAATAAGATAAGATAAGATTTTGAAAAAGATATGATTTTTGAAAAAGATTTGAATTTTGAAATTTAAAACTAAGATAAGATAAGATAAAAAATTTTAAAGTAAAAATCTAAATTTTTTTTATAATTTTCGAAAAAATCAATTAAAATAAAGAGAAAAGATATTTTTGAATTTAATGAGGAAAGAGAAAAACAATAAAATGACAACAAACTTAAAATTTTTAGATCAAAACGAAGAAAACAACCAAGAACAACTTGAAAATCAAGAAAGAAAAAGGAACATTATTTTCAAAAATTTTAATAACTAAATAAAAACCAATAACCTCTTAACTTACGAAAAAGCAAAAATAAAAAACAAAAATAAAAACAAATAAACAAGTAAAAAGCAAATATTTACAATAACCAATAATAAGGCACACGTTTGTAATTCCCCGTCAACGGCGCCATTTTTGACGAACTGGATTCTTTCCAGTAAAGAAATTCACAAATAAATTCGCATTGTAGGTATAGTTTCTAAACTGACAGAAAATCCTTTCGTACAAAAACTTTGGTTGTCACAAGTAACAAAACCCAAAAAATTATAACCAAAGTATTCAAACATCGGGTCGTCTTCTCAAAGAATTGTAGGGAGCTATGATTTATTATTGGTTATGGAAAAGTATCGTTGGATTTTTGAAATAAAGAACAAGTAATTTAAATTGGCAAGAAATTAAATTAATAACTAGAAAAACTCTTGGCAAGGTATGAGAACTGAAAATCCCATCCTAGTTATCCTTATCAGGTGTGATGAGAATTGTTATTGCTCCCACTTAGTTAACCCTTACTAAATAAAGGAAAGTCAAATGGACCAATCAATTTGATCCTCAAGTCCTAGTCAACTCCTGTGGAAAGACTAGCTTTAGAGTGATCCAAATCAATCAGCAATTTCCAATTTTCATTCAACTGCTGAGTTTGATAACTCAAGTGTCACCAATTATTTAACCAAAACCAAAAGGGGAAAAATCTAAATTATTTATATCATAAATAGAAGGAACAATCTTAAATCTGAAATACCTCAAATTGCATTAAATAGAATATTCAAATCTAACATGAAAAGTTCATAAGCCAATTTGGCAACATAAGTAATTAACAAAGGGAGAGAAATAAACCAAAGTAATAGAATAAATAAAGGTAAAAGAGAACTAAATTAAAGGAACATTGAACCTAGAATTGAGAAGCAATCCTAAAATTAAGAGAAATCCTAAATCCTAAATCCTAAAACCTAAGAGAGAGGAGAGAGCCTCTCTCTCTCTCTAAAACTACATCTAAAACCTAAAATTATGAATAATGAATGTTGTATATGTTGTGTCTTGTTGTGTGTATGAATGGATTGATTCTCCCACTTTATAGCCTCTAATCTGTATTTTCTGGGCCAAAAACTGGGTCAAAAACAGCCCAGAAATCACCCCCAGTGATTTCTGGTATGTACAGGTCGCTGCAAAGTCACACAGAAGCATCGTCCATGCATTAGCGTGGATTGGGTTTTTGCCAGGTCACACGTCCGCGTGATCCACGCGTGCGCGTCGCCTGGCTTTGGAGCAGCTATGGCAAACTATATATCGTTGCGAAGCCCCCGATGTTAGCTTTTCAACACAACTGGAACTACGTCATTTGGACCTTTGTAGCTCAAGTTATGGTCGATTTAGTACCAATAGGTCAGGCTGTACAGCTTTAGCAGTTCCTTCAGTTTCTTGTATTCCTTCCACTTTTGCATGCTTCCTTTCCATCTTCTAAGCCATTCCTGTCCTGTAATCTCTGAAAACACTTAACACACATATCAAGGCATCGAATTATAATAAAAGAGGATTAAACATAGGAAATTTAAAGCCAAAGAAGCATGTTTTCAATCATAACACAAAATCAAGAAGGAAATTGTAAAACCATGCATTTTGTATGGATAAGTGTATGAAAGATTGATAAAATCCACTCAATTGAGCACAAGATAAACCGTAAAATAGTGGTTTATCAACCACTATCTCATAGTGAGACTCTGGGAACCCAACTTTAATCCTATGAAAGCCACAATAGATAGAATCACTGCCTGGGTGAGACTTCCAGGATTACCTATAGAACTCTATGACAGAACCATACTGAGGAAAATTGGAAATCTGATTGGTAGGATAGTTAAAGTCAACGACAACACAGCCAAGATGAGCAGAGGAAAATTCGCTAGATTATGTGTAGAAGTTGACTTAACGAAGCCATTGATGGGAAGATATATGATCAATGGAGAAGACTACCAGGTGGAATACGAAGGGATACATCAGATTTGCTTTACCTGTGGAAGAATAGTCCATGATCAGAATAATTATACAATGAAAAAGCAACAAATAGAAATAGCAGTGAATCAAAATGATGAGCAAAAAATAGGAACTAGAAAAGATAAGCAAAATGACACAAACATAGAATCATCAAAAGGAAGTGAAGAAGGAAATAGGAACACAAACATGAAGGATAAAGGAAAACAAATAGTGGTAGATAGTAAGGACAATTATGGCACTTGGATAGTCGGTCAAAGACCAAAAAGAGGAAAAAAAGGAGGCAAAGATGAATTTAAGAAATATGGGGGAGAAACCAGCAAATCAAAAGAGAACCAAAACAGCAGAGAAAATCACACAAGATTTGGAGTTCTACAAATAGAAGAATCAACAATGGAGGATGAAGGGAAGGAGGAGAATGAAAGCCAAGAGAAGAACGGAGCTAAAGGCGAAATTATAGGGAACCAAAATCCAACAAACAAACAGAAAAAAGAAATTGAAGGCAAACAAGTGCAAGCAACAGAAAAAAACTCACAAGGCAGCATCGAAAAAGGAACAAAAAACAATACAACAATCAGAGAAGAAACACAACGCAACCAGAAAAATAACAAGGAGCATAACAGAAGTAAGGGAACACAATCCCACAAAAAGATCACCAAGAATATATCCAAGACCCATTATGAGGAAAACTGGGTTGAGAACGCTATAGCTACTCCAACTCAAATGAAGGAGGAAATGGAATACTCAACCCAAACAATGCTACAAGAAGGGAAACCACCTGATCCAACAGCTATGGCTGAGGATGGAAAGGAAGATATAGAGATGGAAAATGGGGAGAAAAACCCAACTGAGAGTTTATTAGAAGGAGTGGATTTCACTACACCAGAAATCAGTGTTCTTAGAGACACAGAGATGCAAATAAACTGACCTGATTTGTTGATCGGGTGAGGGTTTTTTGTTTCCCTTTTCTTATCCTTTTTTAGTCTCTATGATTAGTCTAGTTTGGAATGTAAGAGGTGCGGCTAGTGATGCTTTTAGGCGTACCTTCAAAGATATGATGAAGCAACATAAACCAGATTTAGCTATTTTGTTGGAAACTAAATGCAGCGGTGATACAGCAAAGAAATTTATACAACATTTGGGTTTCATTAATTCCATCATTGAAGAAGCTCAGGGTTTTGTAGGGGGTATTTGGATTTGCTGGAATAGAAAGGACCTTAACATAACTAAAGTCGAATCACATCGACAATACATTCATGTGAAAGTCCAGTATCAAAGAGATAAGGAATGGTTTTTGATGGTGGTGTATGCTAATCCACACAACCAAATGAGAAATCAGCTTTGGCCTAAGCTCCTAAACATAGCAAACTCGATGGATGGAGATTCGTTGATAGCCGGTGACTTTAATGAAATTAAGGATGCTTTGGAAAAAAAGGGGGGAGCGGCTTTGGATATAAGAGCATGTAACAACTTTGCGAATTGGATCAACAGATGTGGGCTGATTGACTTAGGCTTCATAGGATCAAGATTCACGTGGAAGGGTCCAAAATGGGATAATTTATCAGTTTTGATGCCTAATTTCAGTACCTCTGATTGTAGGAAACTCATAGCTATGCCGACAGAAATGGAGATAAGAAGAGCTATTTTTAGCATCGGATCGCTCAAGGCACCAGGAAGTGACGGACTTCCGTCTCTCATCTACAAGAATAACTGGGAGATAATGAAAGGGAAGCTGTGCAATTTCATCTACTCCTGCTGGACCGAACCAAAACAGATAAAACAAAGCAACACTACCCTCTTGACACTTGTCCCTAAGCTCAACAACCCTGAGTTTATAAGTCAATTCAGACCTATTACTCTTTGCAATGTGTGCTACAACGTTATAACCAAAATCCTGGTTGATAGAATAAAGCCTCACCTTAATGACAGAATTGCAGCTCACCAATCTAGCTTTGTTTCGGGAAGGAAAATCCAAGACAACATTGTGATTGCCAAGGAGATGATGCACACCATGAGAAGAATGAAAGGAAAAAAGTAATTTATGGCCATCAAAATTGATTTGAGAAGGCATATGACAGAGTAGATTGGAACTTCATGATGAGAAGACTTCAAGAATTTAATTTCCCAAGCCATCTAGTCAATTTGATTATGAACTGTGTCCAAATGGTTTCTTATAGTGTCATTTGGAATGGTAATAGACCGGAAGAGTTTGTGCCTAAAAGAGGCTTGAGACAGGGAAACCCTATCTCTCCCTACCTGTTTGTTATCGGCATGGACAAATTTTCCCACCTCATAGAAGACCGGGTTCAGAGAGGTTTATGGAAGGCAATTAGAGTGGGAAGGGAAGGACCTGACATATCCCACCTTATGTTTACGGATGACATTCTCTTGTTTGCTGAAGCAACAATAGATCAGATTAAGGAAGTGACAGGGGTGATTGAAACCTTTTGCAAAGCATCTGGACTAAAGATCAACATAGAAAAATCCTCCATTGTTTTCTCTAAAAGAACCAATATGGACATCCGGGATGAAATCACTAAATATTCGGGCTTTAAAGAACAAAGGGACTTAGGCCGCTACCTGGGGGCTATGATCACTAGCAACAGAAAAGGGAAAGAGAACTTCAAGGACATTCTAGAGAGAGTCCATAACAAATTGAAAGGGTGGAAGAGTAAGTGCTTATCACTTGCGGGAAGACTTACACTAGCTCAATCAGTGTTAAGCCCAGCTCTCAATTTCAGCATGCAATATGAAAGAGTACCAAGAGGAATCTGTTTAGAGGTAGAAAAACTGCAAAGAAGCTTCATATGGGGAGATGAACCAGATAAGAAGAAAATACATCTCATAAGTTGGAAGACCCTTTGTCAACTGAAATATTTGGGAGGACTAGGATTCAAAAGGCTCAACACTATGAATGATGATTTCCTACTAAAAATTATTTGACAAGCTATGGAGAATCCGAAAGCACTTTGGGTTTAAGTCCTTTCAAATAAGTACTGCAAAGGAAATAGCTTGAATAATCTTATGCAAGCAAAACAAGGAGACTCACCCTTTTGGAGAGAAATTATAAAGCTATGGCCTACGTTTTTAAACTGCTCTATTCACTACATTGGAAATGGATTATCTATATTATTTTGGAAGCAAAATTGGTTAGAGAATAAAGGGATCCTCATAAATAAAGCGTTAAATCTGGACATTGTGGATGCTGAAAGCCTAGTGTGGGAATGGACTAAGCAAAATGGCGAATGGGACATAGACAGACTTAATCAGAACTTGCCTCCTGAGATTGTGATGGAAATTATATGCAAACCACCACCTCAGGCAGAAAATGATGACGATAGAAGAGGGTGGAGACTGTCTGACAATGGAAATTTCTCTATTAACTCTACCTACAAAGAACTCAGAAATTGGCCAAGTGAGGAGAAAACTGTTTGGAAACAACTTTGGAGTTGGAGAGGTCCATAAAGAGCAAAAATTTTCTTATGGACAGCCATGCACAAGAAATTGATGACAAATCAGAGAAGAGCCAGAATTTTTGGAGGATCAGGGGACTGTACGCTTTGTAATGGAGGACAAGAAGACATCTTTCATGTGCTGAGAAATTGTCCGAAGGCTTCAACAATTTGGGTGAACCTAGTTAAAACAGACGAAATCCCTAATTTCTTTCAATTGGAATGGGATAATTGGATAGAACAGCAACTGGAAAAAGATGAAGAGTTAGACTGGAGGGACGTGTTTATTACAGCTTGTTGGAGAATTTGGCAATGGAGGAACAAAGAAATTCATGAACAACAGTATAGAAAACCAATGCAACCATATGCAAAAATTAATAAAAAGCCAAGGAAATTAAAAGAGCGCTTGAGAAAGCTTACCTCATCGGACAGAGAAGAGGAAGAATTGAGAGGAACGTTCGATGGAACCTCCACCAGCAAGATGGATCAAATTAAACTCTGACGGAACAACTCAGGGCAACCCAGGAACTATCGGTTGTGGAGGAATTCTATGGGATGAGGAGGGGCGCTGGATAGCGGGCTTCTCTCACAAAGTTGGAGTCGGAATAGTTTTCATGGCAGAACTCTGCGGTGTGAAGAAGGGATTAGAAATAACCTGGACAATGGGTTTTCAAAAAATTGTGGTAGAGATAGATGTTGGAGCAGTGATAAAACTCCTCAACAAGGGAGAAAGTTTGGCCTCCCACCCTAATGCTGTAGTCAGAGAGATATATGAATTAAAAAGAAGAAATTGAAATATTCATTTTGTTCAAATATATAGAGAAGGTAATATGTGTGCAGATTACCTGACAAAAAAGAGTTTAACAATGGAAGCTGATTTTATTTTTTGGGATATACCTCCTTCTGACCTTAGGAGGATTCTTAGTGATGATGAAAGAGGGGTTACCTTACCCCGTTTAGTTTGTATCTAGGTCTTCTCTTGAGCTTTTTAGATCCGTTTCATTACCAAAAAAAAAAAAAAACTAATTGCATCTAAACAAAAAAAAAGGACTAATTGCATAAGACCAAAACGAAAAAAGTTGATTACTTTGGCACGATTGTTAATTTATATGCGGCAAATAAAAACGTATTATATGAATTATATTATCTCTATCTGCATTTATTTTTTATTTATTTTTTAAAAAATATTATATTACTATATATAAAAATACTCTCATAAATAATTATCAAAAAACAAATATATTCTTATAATTATTTTTGTTAAATGATTAAATAATCCGTTTTATTTCTGTAATAAAAATACCCTTCTTCAATAACTAAAATTAAAATCAAATCAATCTAACAATTTAAAAAAAGAAAAAAAATAAAATCAATTAACTAAAAAAAATTCCAATTTAAAGATATTTGTGTTTGTTCTTATTCTTTTGCGCATCAGCTCCAAAATTGATAAACAAACTGTAACTCAGTCAGAACCATTCCTCTTCTGCTTCTCCCTACTCGCTTGTTGCTTCTCTAATCCTGTCTCCACTGCATGCTTCCCTGCCTCGTGTTTTCGTGTTATTGCCCCTCCCCTGTATGGTCTCGCCTTCGTTGCCCTGTGTCGCACCGTTGTGCTGTTGTCGCCCTGCCTCGCGCCATTGTGCTATCGCCGTCCTGTCTTGTAAAACTCGGTAAATTAATAAATAATTAACTAATAAATTAATTATGAGCCAAAGAAATTATAAAATTAAATTTTATATTTTAGAGAAGTAAAAATATTTAGAATGTATATTAAAATACTAATTTTAAAGATTTTGCCACAAAATTGGGTCAACAGACCGAAACGGTTGAACCAGACCCGTTTTGGGCCCAAGGCCCAACTATATATATATATATATAACTCAACTTAGCCACTCCTCCCTCTCATACAACTAATTCACGCTGAGATTGAAGGAGAAGAGCCAAGAACCCTAGATTTCCTTCCAACATAGTCTTCCATTGACCATATCTCTCAATGTGAAACTCCAGTTGCTGCATCATTTGGGCCATGCGACTGTCTTGCCGAGCTCTTCAAATCTATCCAGAACTCTAATTGCTGTATCGTTTGTGGCTTGGGACAAAATCAACCAAGGTATGGTTTTAGTTTCCTATAGTTAATATATAACGTTACCGAAAACTTAGACCAGTTGCCATGGATAGGCTTGAATGCTATGAATTGTGGATATAGTGGATTAAATATGTATAAATATATTATTGATATTGATTGATAAAGTTGGTGAAATTGTGTGTGAAAATGGTTTGAAGAAATTGATGAATTCATGTTTTAGAATGATTGACAATTGGATAAAGAGTATGTAATAGTGAGTAAGAGTAATTGGTATTGATTTAGCTGTGGTTGGTTTGGTTTTAGATTGAAAATTTTGAAAACTAAAGGAGTTGGCATAATTTGGTAAAAACAGAATTTTAAACAACTTTGGCAGGCCATAACTTGGTCCTTGGAGTTTAGAATTAAGTGAACGTTGTTTCAAATTGAAAACGGTTGTGAGAGCTTTAAAACAGTATAAAGATGAGGGGAATTGAAGTTTTGTAGATAAAGTTATAAACGTCGAAAGTTAGGTATAAAAAACTAAACTCTTTAATGTTGCAGAAAATCATAAATTTTGGTTTGTGTGCCCACGCACACTACCTGAGCACGCATGGTCCAAAGCGTGTATTAAGACTCGTGCGTACATACGAGGGGGTGCGCGTACGCATACCCTAGAAATTTTACAAGTTGTGCGTATGCACACTATGATATGTACGCACATGCTGGAAAAGTCGTCAGGTGCGTGCGTACGCACAGTATGATGCGTATGCATGATGCCCTGTTTTTGCACTAAAACCCTATTTTAAATTGTTTGACCTTCCCAGCAAGCTTGTAAACCTTTGTAACCCCTGTTTAAGGTCTGATAGCTAGTTTTTAGACTTCGAATAAGAGCGAACTTATGAAGGGAGTTAGGTTGATGTTAAGGGAGATTTGCAAAGTGGATGATCGAATTAATGAGGTGTTAATAATGCATAATGAGATATGAGATAAGGAAGATTAAGATAGTGGCTATGAGAATGATAGATGTTGAGGATTGATCTTAATTGTGATTTTTGAATGAATTGAAATGATATTGGAAATGAAATTGAATGATATATTACCAGGAAAGATGCAGTGGCATTGTCCACTTGCTCCGAGTAAAAGTTGATTCATCAGGTAAAGGTTCGAGACTCCAAGTAAGACACAAGAGTTGAGTTTTGCCACCCTTGCTCCGGGTTGAGAATTCTAATACCGCCTGAGTAAGAGGCAAGGGGTGAGGTTGTCCCCCTTGCTCCGGGTTACATAGGTAAGATGCAAGGGTTGCAGTTTTATCCCACTTGTTCCTTGTTATGGTGTCCTCTCCATATTTGTATTTTTCTTGTCTGTCTTGCTTGTATTTGCTTCTGAGAGATCCCTCTGGCGGGTGAAGGAGGTGCTGAAGGTTGTTCTACTCGGTGAATTGGAGGTTTGTAGGGAACGGGAAATGAAGAGTTAGATTAGAAATCCTTAGACATGGTTATCGTATGGATTTGAATTGTTGTAGTTTTGGAATGCATCTGGCTTTCCAGGACATTATTTATTATCTATATGGGCACCTTTACCATACTAAGAATTCTTGGTTCTCATTATATACTTATATTGTTGTTTTCAGATGCAGGACATATAGTACCTCGTTGAACGTGCTGGAGGCTTTGCTGAAGCGAAGATCTACTTTGGGATTTTGTATTTTGTATATGTATATAGGTAGTATTCTCCATCTTGTACATAAATGATATTTTGTACCTCTTAGAGGTCGAATTCAGAGAAACATGATTTATATTTTTGTCTTTTGGATATAATTTGGGTTATATACATGTATATCTATACTCTGGCTAGCCTTTGCTTCGTAGATCGAGTCTAGGGATTGATTATGTATTCTCTATTTTGGAGTGTGATACGTTTTTTGTCTTGCTTTGTTCATCTTTTCCTTCAAGGCTCATAGTTGAACTGTCTTTCACATATATACATATTTTACTTTTAAAGGTCGTAATACCTCATCACCTCTGATTTACGACTTAAGCGTAAAGCTTTGTGTAGTAGGTTATTACATTCCTTGCATTGTCGCGTCATCTACTCCCTTAATTATGGCTCGTTGCTCACCTTTTTCCCCTTGATTTCTTCTCTGCTATGGTGCTATTGGTTCAAGTAACAGATGTTACAACTCGATGAAATTCTACATATATGATGTTGGAAAGTGAAATTAAATTTGAAAAAGCATTTGACATCCTTAGTATTGTAGATGGAGCTTATAAAGATTGTTCGACAAATGAAGAATGGAGCTTAGCAAAAAATGTGTGAATTTTTAAAGCCATTTTATGAAACTACAAACCTCATTTCGGGTTCATCATATCCAACATCAAATTTATATTTTATGTATGTTTGGAAAATTGAATGTCTTTTGGAAGATAATTAAACTTGTGATGATGTTGTTATTATGAACATGGCTTTCAGAATGAAGATGAAGTTTGATAAATATTGGAAGGATTATAGCATTGTCTTGGCTTTTGGGGCAATTCTTGATCCTCGATTAAAGTTAAAGTTCTTGAGGCTTTGTTACAAAAAGCTAGATCCTTCAACCTTTGAATTGAAGGCAAATGAAGTATTGGAGAAATTTAAAAGATTGTATGGAGAGTATATAAATTCTTTTGGTGGTTCAACAATTTCTCAAAGTAGTAACTAATCTCCTAAGTCACCTGAAGAAGGAAGGCTTATAAAGAAGAGCAAAATGGTAATGAAGGTATTTAATTTTAGTATAGTATTATTTTTCTCTTATTATGCTTATTCGTTACTTAAATAATCTTTATACTACACCTTTTAAGAGTTCAGAGAATTTGACTGTGAAACCCAAACTTCCAAGGATAAAGATGAATTAGAGATTTATCTAAAGGAAGGTCTGATTCACACCAATGAAGATGATTTGAAGTATGATGTGCTGAATTTTTGGAAGATTAATGAGGATAGGTTTCCTACTTTGTCAGTTATGGCCAGAGATGTTTTAAGTATTCCCATCACTACGGTAGCATCTGAGTCTGCATTCAGTATTGGTGGACGTGTTTTAACAAAATACAGAAGTTCCACTCTTTATGAGCATGTCCAAATGCTTATTTACCCAAGGAGTTGGGGTTACGTGAATTTGTTCCAAATCATGATGGTAAACATTTATGTTATTTTTTTCAAATAATATTTTAAATTGATTTTGTAACTGTTTTTTAATTGGTTGATTTTAGATGATGAAATTAGTGAAATTAATGAAGAAGAAGTGTCAACAGAAACAATGCATCCCCCTCAACATTCATGATTTTAGATGATAAATTTGTGTCAACTTTATTTTGATTTTCTAGAGACATTATTGATTGTAGATGCTAAAGAGTAAGGAAAAGGGTGATGAGATAGTGAATGCCATGTTTGATTTCTTGATGTATATAGTTAAAAGTTGGATTTAATATGATCAATGCACATTATTAACATTTATTTTTCAATTTTTTTTATTTTCTACGCATAACAATGACAAAGGAATAGAACAAACTAATGACTTTTAATAAGTTTTATGTGTGTTGTTGAGATAGAGAATGTAAAAAAAAAAAAAAAAGGATTAGATAACCCATGGGTTGGGCCTAGGGCTTTTGGCCCATGAGAACTTTTAGCCCTGAGAACTTTCTAAAAATTCGACCCTATTAGTTATAGGATTTTTTATTCTTCTGGCCCTATAAAGTAGGGCCAAAGCCCTATAGGGCCAAACATATTGACACCATTAGTATTAAGCTATTTCTCTAGTAAACTACTCATTATTTTCCCTTTTACCTTACGTAATCATATAATATTGTCTTATGCATCCACAAAGCATGCTTTGGATATTCAAACTAAAAGTACTCTTCAATGCACACTCATTTTATTTGTTTTTGTTTGTACAATTGATATTGATTATGGAGCGAGTATGCTTTTTATTTTATATATCCATGCTTTTGTTATAGGATGATTCAATTAAATGAACTTGAAGAGTAGGTTGACTGAATATTGGAATTGTATCTGTAATGGGTTCGCATTCAAAATAATTCTCATTAGTGTCCCATGATCTTGATATATACATAATATATAGTAGCAGTGCTAAGTGCTAACTAATAATGCAGTATAATAATGAGGAATAAGGTTGAGCTTTAAATTACCGAGTCAATGTTGCAAAACTGACGAACTCAAAAAGGGACAGATTAGACTTCAGAAACCAAAAACATCGTCAATTTGTGGAGGTAAAGACTTATGAAATAGACCTGTGAACAAGAATTTTCTATACATAATTTAAAAAAATTAAAGAGAAAAAATTAATTAAGCAAAACAACAGAATGCAAGAAACCAAACACAAATATGAGCGTGACAGAAAGAGAGTTAAATTACAGAGAGACAGAGCGTGACAGAGCATCAAATCACGGCAACCCAGATTCCTACGACAGCGACGGATCTTCCTACGATGACGGTGGAGGCTGCGTGGGTGTGGGGGCTGCAGTGGCTGCGCCGCTGCGGGTCTGTGCGGCTATGGGGGTTGCGGGGAGCTGCAGTTGCTGCGGGGTCGGATGCGGGGCTGCGTGGCTGCAGTGGCGGCAAAGACTGCGGTGGCTGTGGGGGCTAGGTTTAGTTCATGCTTTGTAGTTTCGGAGAGGAGAGGATAGTGATGCTAGGTGAGTGGGTGTGTGTGGTTAGTGTTGGTTTCCTTAGCTTCGTTCTTTAGTTTTAGCCTTTTAGGGTTTTCACGTTTTCTTTTTCTAATTAAAGCACAAAGCTTAATAATCGATTTAATGGTTAAATTTTTAATGTACAAAGTTAATTTTTATATTGTTCCAATTATCTTATACCGTACCATAGCTAAAACTTAAACTATAATTAAAACGAATTTGGCATTATAAGTGGTCACTGATGATGGGCTAGTTTTTTATCCGTTATTACGTTATTAAATTATTTTTTATATTATTAAGTTCTAATTAATTTTTTAATTTAAAATTTTAATATTTAAAGTAAATCATATAAAATTATTATTAGTTTTTAATTATTAAAATTTTTAAATTTTAAAAAGATAAAATATTTAAAATTATAAAAAAATACATAAAAATCTTAATTAATTAAAACTCAAATGATTAAAATTGTGACCATAGACCCCTTTAGGTCATTCCCTAAAATTGTAACCATAAACTCCTTTAGGTCACCACCCAAAATCGTGACCATAGATCCCTTTAGGTCACCCTTCAAAACTGTTACCATAAACCCTTTTAGGTCATCCTTCTGAAAAATTGTGACCATAGACTCTTTTTGGTCACTGTAAAAAACTGTGACCATAGACTCTTTAGGTCACCCCCTAAAACCGTGACCATAGATCCCTTTAGGTCACCCCCCAAAACTGTGACCACAGACTCCTTCAGGTCACCCCCCAAAATCGTGACCAAAGACCCTTTTAGGTCACCCTTCCGAAAAACCGTAACCATAGACCATTTTTGGTCACCGTAAAAAACCGTGACCAAAGACACTTTTAGGCCACCCCCAAAACCATGACCATAGACCCCTTTAGGTCACCCCCAAAACCGTGACCATAGACCCTTTTTTGTGAAACCGTGACCATAGCCCCTTTTTGGTCACTGTAAAAAACCGTGACCATAGACCTTTTTAGGCCACCTCCCAAAACCGTGACCTTAGACCCCTTTAGGTCATCCCTAAAAATCGTGACCATAGACCCTTTTAGGTCATTCTTTTTTGAAAAACCGTGACTATAGACCCTTTTTTGGTCACTGTAAAAAATCGTGACCATAGACCCCTTTAGGTCATTCCTCAAAACCGTGATCATAGACCCTTTTAAGCCACTCTTTTTTAAAAAATCATGACCACGTGTACTCTATAGTCACCCTTTTTAAAAGGGTCTATGGTCACGATTTTCTACCATGACCAAAAAAACTATGGCCATAGACCCAAAATGTTGTAGTGAGGTGAGGCTCTCTCTAGCCAATGTATGTATTAATAACCTTTGTAAGTAACCTCTATCTTACAGGTGCGACCATCCCCTGAATTGGCTGATGTATCTTTGGAAAGCAAATCTCGGTGGGCTCACCACTATGTCTTTGCTTATCTCATTTTCTTTTCGTTCTTTCTTTCTTTCTTTTCTTTCTTATCATTTCACAATATAAATTGTCTTCGCATTATTCCCTCACCTTTCCGTAAGTGTCTTACGAAAAAAGTATCAAAGATTCTTAATTTAGATTTGTCTTTCTAAAACTTTTAGGACAATTTTCTGCTTACCCTTTTTGTATATCATAAATAAAATAATATATTTTAAATAAAATACTAATATATAATATATTTTAAAAATAAATTGATAATAATCTTAAAATAATAATAATAATGATTTTTTTTATTATCCAAAACTTATTAACTTAAACTTTGTTCTTAATCTTTTATAAATTATTCTATATCTTTAAGCTTCCTAAAATATTTATATTCTTACCCCAATACATTTTATAATTTATTAAAATATTCTTACATATTATATAATTACCGAAATAACCTTGCATCTTTTATAAAATACTCATTTTACCTCTAAACTTCTTAATTATTATCCAAAATACCCCAAAACGTATATAATTACAAAAGTAACTTCAAGTTTTTATTAAATTGCTATTTCAATCTCAAATATAAATTTTGTTTTCATGATTATAGCTTTACCGAAGGACTAAATCCCATTCCCAAAATTCTTTAAGTTTTTGCTTCATTTTTAAGTCCATTTTCGAGCTTTACAGTTATCGAATTTTCATAACTTTTAATTTAATCTCTCGGCCATCAGACCTCATCAATATTTTTTAATATTTTCAGATAAACCAGTCCCAAAATTTACTCAAAACAGTTCAATTTTGGGCTAAATCCACCAAGGCCAAACCATAATCTCAAAAATAACAATAATTCAATCAAATTCAACATAAAACTCAATCAAACTCAACAATAATCAATCAAACCAACATTTACTTATCAAATTCACATTTAATTATTATAATTATTAAACCTTACATCCGTACGAAATCAAAATAATGGAAACTCTGGAGAAGTTTTTCGACCAAGCTGCTGAAGAAGAAAACGTCAGAAATTGGCTACACCTCCTAGAATTCTAATTGGCCGAACTCAAGGAAAAGAGGAGCTACGTCACCGTCAACTTCTACCGGACAAAAGTAATGCCAATATATAGAAGTGGAGGATACAAATATTTTTATCGGATTAAATTTTTTATTGGAGTTACAGATCTCAAAAAATCAAGTTAAGAAGGTTGAAGATTTCATAATTTTCTTTCTTTTTCTCTCACGGTTCATTCTCTCTTTTCTTATGCTTAGTTCGGTGAATGAGAGAAAGAGAATTAAGTGATGATTATGTGGTGGCAAGGGAGGGGCGTGACAGTAAACTGCTGTGTTAGCGATTCAAGTTATAAATATCTTAAATGGATAATTAAGAAAGCTGGATATATTAAAACACAAGTTATAATATATATGAGTTATTAATATAAATGACATTAGTAATATAATAATAAAATATATACGATGAAGCATTAGCAAAACTAAAACTAAGTTCACCAAAGAATACCAATATTTACTCATATTGACGGATATCGAACTCGATAATAATATTATTAACTAAACTCTTTTTTTTAATTAGAAATATCGATTACTCAAATATAAATATATATATATGAATTTGATTGAATTTAAATATTTATAAAATTAATTTAATTACTTATAATAAAATAATTTTTAAATAAAAAACTTCAATTTATGAAATAAATTATAATTTATTTATATTTATTTTTTTAAAATTGTGGGTCGTTACATATTGTCATTGTCTTGGACACACTCCAATGCTACCTACCAGCATTCAGACTTATTCAACCTCTTGAGTTAAGACCAAGTCAATCTAACTCTTAGTATTTAGCAAGAAAGCTAAGAGGACAAGAGAAATTAAGCTTTAGTAAAAAGAACACTTTATTACTCAAGTGTTTGTTACAAATGACTCACACCTTCAAACTCTAATTCTCACCCTCTATTTTATAGTCATCCATCTTTTTAATGGATGGTTAGAATTAAATCTAATCAACAGTCTAGATTAATCATTTAAAATATTCATTATAAATATCTATTTTATCATATTTTTTTAAATATTTTTAGATTATTTTATACTACTATTTATATTTCTATATACATTCAAACTTTTTAAAATACTTTAAAATTTTTTAGAATCTTTTAAATTTTTTAAGATTTTTCAAGACCTTCTACAATATTTTAAAATGTACTAGAATTATCTATATATCAAATATTTTAAAAAATTATAAAAATACCATAAAATTTAACTTTTTAAAATTTGCCGTGACATGATGGACCCAATGTCTTTTATCATCACTAAACAAACTCATTACTTGACTTGATGTGGATAAGTTCAATAGATTTTGTTTGGATCACGATTTGTGAGGTTTACTTCTCTCTTTTCTCTCTTCCCGTTAATTGATGAATATTATTTGGTAATAAAAGATTTTTATAAATTATATTAAGTATATATTAAAATTAATTATTAAAATCAGTCATTAATATAAAATATATATTAAAATAAATTAAATAATATATTTATATAAAAATATATAATAATTAATTTTAATATCCAAATAACATTGTTATAATTACAATGTTATCAGCCTTCATTTCCCTTTAATTTCCCTGCCACTGTCATCGCATGCCATTTCAATGTGGATTATTAATAATCATTAAAAAATTCAGGCAAACAATTGTTTGACATTCTATTAAATAATGACGGAAAAAAGGAATCAGGCCGGCCATTGTTGACCAATGACCACAATATGTATACATAAGGTGAAGTCAATATCCCATTGTCCATCCACAAACCCACTATTCATGTGACTTGTCGTTTTGATCCTGAATTCGTTTTTATATTATTACCGGGATAAATTGATATTACTTAATTGCAAATTTATATTAACTTCTAAATTCCCATACTATTATATTTTTGAGTTCCTATTAATTGTCACTTTAAATCTTTTTGATACATTAAAAAAGTAAATACAGTAAACTCAAAATTATGTTTAGATACATGGTTTATTAATGTACAAAAAGGAAAGTACAAGAATTATATCCGGAGATAGTATTGTTATGGAAGAAGTGAGTCAACGGATGTTATGCAGCACAAAAGTGACGAAACATAGAAGAAGAAAAAGTCATGTTTCCTCTTTTGTTTTTTTTTTTTTTTTATATATAAAAAAAAGTAATTGTAAGTTTGTAGTAGGTCGTTAAAATGGGCTAAATTTATTGTGTCAACTTATTTATTCATTTAAATAGGTAAATTTTGTCTCTAAAATTAAACTTGATAAATTTTGAGTTAAACATACTGAACTCAACTAACTCAAAAAAAATAACGAATTAAACAGATCAATTTGTAGACTAAATACGCAGGTTGTTTACTTTTTTACATTTTTTTCTAAAAGTAGTATTTTTGGCCAATATTTCGTCCGATTTAACCTGAAAACATAACTCATCAACTAAAAAATATTGTGTGTTTAAGGTTTTTTATTCAAAAGTAATATGTTTTACCAAAAAATTTTCAAAAAAATAAAATAAAAAGATAAATAGACCAGTCCATTTAACTTATCGGACTAACTAAGGGTGACAAACGAACTAGTTTGTCCTGTTTTGTCTAGTGAGGCGGTCCCAAATTTTTATCCCGCTCCATCTAATGGCGGGATAAGCATGCTAATTCTTGTTTTATTTTTTTTAATTAATTAAATATTAAAAATATATAATTTCACAAATATTTCAATAAACTTATAATTTCTAAAGATAAAAAAATTATAATTTCTAAATTCATAAACACTAAAATCTTTATAATTCTAAATATCTAATAAACATAATTATTAACCAAATTTTTTAAAGCAAAACTATAAAATGGCGAGCCTGGCGCGTAAGTCCGTTCTGCCCCGCCAAAACTCGTGGGTTAGACGGTGCAAGCTAAGCGAATTTTTTCATTATAACGGTTTTAAATTTCTAATCTAACTCACTTTTTTTGATGAGTTACTCGAGCCAGTATGACAAGTTTCGTCTTGTTTATTACCTCTAGAACTAACCATAAACGATTTAGGCTAAAAATTATGACCTATAAAAAAAACGAATTAGTCCACGAATTAAACAAAGAACCGAATTTAGATAGACCAGATTGATATATTTAACAGCCCTATATTGTTTGAATGGTAAGAAAAATTAGCATATAACATTACGTAAAAAAAATAGCGTATAACTTTTCAATCAAAACCCATATGAAAAATCACAAAAAAAAAAAGCATACTAATATCAAATTTGGGATCCACAATATAATTTGGATAAAAAATAATATTTATATACTAAAATTAGTTACTATATATTTATGCATAAGTATATATATTATTTAATTTATTTTTAATATATATTTTATACTAATAACTGATTTTAGTGTAAAATTATCATGATTAAATTTGGATAATTAGTGAAATACCTAATAATAATCGACAAAAGAAGCTTTTAGCTACTATTATTATTAGAATAATATCAGGTCCAAAAACAAAAATAATATTATATAAAAATAAAATTTATTATTTTGATGTAAATTTAGGTGTATTTAAATTTATGTAAAGTTGATATATAGTTAAAAGTTGTTACATGACAATTTAATTAAACCTGTGAAATTATTTAAGAATTTTTAACTATTAAATTTTATATAAAATTAATTGTACCTGAATTTTTATTTATTATTTTTAATCAATGTTCTAAATTCTAAATTTTAGATTTTAATAGTACAAAAATAAAATATTAATTAAATATTAATTAATATTAATAAAAGGTATTGACATTTTAATATTCTTTTAAGAAAAATATTAGAAAATTATTAAAATTTATTATTTTTAATTATTAATTAATTATCAATATTTAAAAGTGTAAGCTAAAATATATATTGTTAAATTATTAAACTAAAAAAATTAAATTAATAGTTAAAAATGATGTAAAAATAATAAATTTTAAGAGTAGTCTAGCATTTCTCTTCTTTTATTATTGTTGTTATATAGAGCAGGTAGCTGAAGTAAATGAGACCATTGTATCTCCTGGATCTAAGTTTCTACATAGAACTTACTCTTTCTGCTTTGTTCATCTCTCTAAATGAAATTACAAGATAAGTCAATTAGATAAAAAGGAAGAAAAGCACATCCATAGAAAGGTAGATACTAGATATGTCTCTCGTTGTTGATGATGACCAAAAAAATTCGTTTCTGGTTCATGTGGAGCCCTTTCTTCCACTCGATGTGTTCGTCAGCTTCAGAGGCGAAGACACCCGCACCAACTTCACCAGCCACCTCTATTCCGCGCTCTCAAGAAACGGCATCAAGGCATACATGGACGACGAAGGCCTCGAAAAGGGTCGCGATGTCTGGCCATCGCTGTCCCAAGCAATCGAGGACTCCCATGTTGCCATAGTAGTGTTCTCCAAGAACTACGCGTCTTCCAGATGGTGCTTGGAAGAGCTTGTGAAAGTACTCGAATGCCGGAAAAAGATGGGACAGGTAGTGATACCTGTGTTTTACGAGGTCGATCCGGCGGAGATTCGAAATCAGAGAGGAGTGTACGGAGAAGCCATTGCAGAACACGAAAGAGGATTGTTGGGTGATAAAAGTGTGGAAGAAGTGAAGAAGATAGTGTCCGCTTGGAAGGATGCTCTCATGGAAGCAGCAAACATATCGGGGCGGGACACTCGTAGTCGCGAGTACAAGTCAGTATTTCTAAATTCTTTTTTGCGCCCCTTGCTTTGACCTCTGTGGAATGAATTTTGTAAATTTTTTTCATTACAAACACAAACATGCCAATTTTTTTTTCTTTGCATTTCAACTAATTAATACTAACCATTTTTCTAATTTTTATTACTAAAAATGTTGACTTGCCTGGCATTTTTTTTATCAATAATATTACATAACTAATAAATATTATTATTTTTATAAAAATATTTAACCAATAATAATTTATACTTATATTTACGAGCTAAAACTTTACACTTTATATATATAAATTACATACATAATTTATATTAATTATAATTAATTATTAAAACTTATACACATAATTTACATATACATTTATCAAAATTTGTATATATAAATTAATAAAATTTATTTATTAAAAATAATTTAATATTTTTACTGACTAAATATTAATTAAAATTACTAAAAATAGTTAACTCTCAAAGTTTTTTGGATATTTAATTATTTATTATTATATTAATATAAATAACTATTTTTATAATCATTGCATAAATAATTATTTACAAGTGGGTCAAAATTCAATTCTATATTTGTCTTCTACCACTTAAAAAAGCGAAAATATATTAATTTTTGTATAGAATTTACGTCATTGCAAAACATTAATATATGTTCACTTTTCTTTAAGATGTAGGAAGCAAACTCTTCTTATTAGAGATATATCATATATTTGAGAGACAAATTTACCATCATTTGCAAAATTTGAAAAGATTATTCTATCCTACAACTTGCATGCTTAAACAAAATTAAATATACTACACATTTTGTCCAATGAGTGTTGCGACGGTGTTCAAAATTTAATGTCTAATTGTCAAAAAAGTTAGATAATTAATTTTTAATTTAAAAATATAAAATTAATAAATTTTAAATATTTAAAATTTATTATAAAAAATAAATTAACTAAAAAATAAACACCAAATAAAAAGACACTTAGAATTAACATTATCCCAGCCATGTCCTTGAAGGACAATATTCTACGGTGCCTATTGTGGTGACATTTGATATTTAGTGGCTACAATAACTAGCTTGGTTGCATCAATTTATAGCGAGCAATGTTAGGAACCAAAAAGGTATTAGCCAAAAATCAGGCAAAATATTTTTGGTGAATCCAAAATTTATACGAGTTAATATATATAGATGTTTCTTCTGTTAAGTATCAAAATGTTTCTTTTTCATACTAAATGGATGTTCTTTTATATATTTTTTGAATTTTTTTGTATTGCAAATGTGAATGTGTCTATTTCTTTAAAAATTTTATATATTTTTTAAATTTTATAGATAGTTAATTATTTTTGCTAAAATATAATTAGATATTTCTCTTGTTAAGTATTAGGATGTTTTTTTCATATTAAATGAATGTTTTTTTTTTTATATTTTTCGATAAAACCGTCCTCGAGTATTGCTTCCACGGCCTACCAAGGTACGTTTTCACAACACCAACGCGAGGGGCCAAATCTTCAGCGGGTCGAATCGTTGCGTTGTGTATGGAGATTCCGGTATTTTGGTTGGGATCGGTTCTGCCTTGTGCGGTAATTGAGTTGAATTGGCCGGCCATAGGGAGGCGGGAGAAGATGTTGCAATTTCGGAAGACTACGGCGGCGTTACCGAAAATAAAATCAACGGTGCCATAAATGTGGCAGTCGCAGTAGAATTGACGCATGGAATGGGCGTAGAGTGTGTCTTGGTAGCCCTCGAAGCTGCACATGTAGAAGGCAGATAAGTCGGCTCCGCTTCTAAGGGCAACTGCTTGGTGCTTGCTTGGCCCTGCTGTGTTTCGAAATGTTATGTTCACTGCTACAAAATAGAAGTGGAAGCCATCGGAGGAGTGGGTTGCGGTGGGGAGGCGGAGAGAGCTTGACGGAGAGAGAGAAGTTTGTGCGTGTGATTGTTAGAGGTGGGTAGGTTAATGTGAGAGAGAAAATGAAGGTTTTTATAGCAATTAGGTTTAGTTAATAAATTTTAAATTTTTTAAATTTTAAATTTAAAAAATTTAAAATTAATTATTAATATAAATTAATGTGATTTTGTTTAGTTTTTTGCGGTAACCTTTTGGTTCCAAATGCTTTTCCATTTATAGCTTACACGTGTAGTAAAAGAAAGTGTTTGAATTTGGGTTTGACATTGTTAATGACAGTAAAATTATTAAGCAAACATGATAATTTTATGTCAGAGGCTTAGTCTTATAAGCCTAACCCATCTGCCCATACCACCTAACCCGAATCTCTTCCCATACCGACTGAAACGAAGGTCTTCTCCGCCACTTTGATGCTCGACGAGATGAGATTTGTGGCCACCAAATGCTACTCCGTCGCTGCAGCCCCTTCCATATCTTGTCTAAGGCCAAAGATGACAAGCGGAATGCTGGTAACACGCCGCCGTTGCCGCTTATCGTTGCCTTGTCTACTCTCTTTGTCATGGTTGCCAGGATGCTTGGTTGGACTTACCCGCGCCTGGGCTTCACCACTGCCGCCGGAATAGACACCTGGCTCCACTTTTAGACGCACTTAACTTCTCCAAATCGGTTCTGGTCCTCGATGGTTGCCTTTGCATTCCTAAGCTTCCAACTCGGTATCCGTCACCACCACCTCGGCATAGACGGTTGCTAAGATACCCGACCTAGCTCAGGTGTTGCTGATGCTACTGTTTGGCTGAGGTGTCCCCCGATTTTGTTGATACCGATCTCTTTCTCAATTGGAATTCAGTTGTATGGTTCTTGACCAGAAATGATGATTAAAATTAGAAAAATTTAGTGAGCTTAAACACTACTTAAGACTGCTTGAGCAGAAGTCACTTGTCAACTTTCTATTGAGTGGTCAACGCTTAACCACTTGTAGCCACCAATAACGTGGCCACCAGAGACGTGACCATATTCTACACAGACGAGGCCGAAATTGCGATGATAAAAGGGGCCTCCACCAATCTAGCATCGAAGAGACGAACTGACGAGGAGACGTAAACCACGGTCAATGGCGCCTCTGAGGTTATGAACTATATGCGCTTTGGAACTTACATGTATTGGGACGGTTTGTTTATGGAGAATGATAGCTTGGGATGGGTGAAGCTGGGAATGACATGTACATATGCAATTGTTTGGCTTGATTTTTTTAAATTTCGATAGAGGTGGACTTATATCCTTAATTTGAGGAGTATATACCACTCCTATTAAAAGAGAAAACTCGATTCGAAATTTACAAAAGAAAAAGCTCAGATTCGAAGTTTACTAAGTGTTTGTGTCAAAATATTATGTATAATAAAAAATATATAAAATGTTATTGATACTAAGTTATATAGAAAATAATGTAAATAATTGTAACAAAAGAAAACGCATAAAATAAATAAAAATTAAAAAAAATAAAAAAATAAAATTGAAAAAAAAGCAAAATGTCTCAAGAAAAGAAGAATAAAATACTTGAAGAAACTAAACAAATTGAAAATTGACTCCAAACACACTTGCACTCAATGATTCTTTTTGACGTTCAGTGTGATTGGAATTTGCTAAATTTTAGTGTAATTATAAAGTGTTTAAATTGAAATTCCTCTCTCTTTTTAAGTTTTTTTCTATTTATAGATCACAATGAATTACGAAATGTTTCTCTTTGGAATTTGCTAAATTTTAGTGTAATTATAAAGTGTTCAAATTGAAATTTCTCTCTCTTTTTAAGTTTTTTTCTATTTATAGATCACAATGAATTACGAAATGTTTCTCTCTTTCTACCATTTAGCTTCTTCTTTCCTCTTTTTTAGACTCTCACAACTCACACCTTAGAGTGTCTTTGGATTACAGTTTGCAAACGGAAGTTTGCATAAAATTGATTTTGCAAAATTGATTTTGATGAAAAGTAAATTTGTGTTAACGTGATTTATGTTTGGCAATCTTTATATCAAAATTGATTATAGTAAAATAAATGTTGTTTGGATTATACTATTCAAAATCACTTTTAGATGAAAAATTATCAAAAAAGACATCAATTTAAATAATTTTTTTTTATATACATGCAAAATCAAGATGCTAACAAAAATAATATAAAAAATATTTATCATATAAATAAAATAAATACAATAAAAAATAAAAAAATGGAAAAGAGTACTATAAATTTTATAATATCAAACAAAAAGAAAATATTCTATAATTTTTTTAGTAATGTGAGTACTCTTTAATTTAGTATTATTTTAGACTATAATCAATTTCCTTTGTTGTATCAACTATTTTTCATTATCTATGACTCTATTGTTACTTATAATTAGTTTTTATTTATTTTGTCTTTTTTATAAGATCATAATTTATATTATAAAATTTTGATAATAAATGTAGTATATAATAATTACAATTACAAATTTTATAAAATCAGAATAAAAAATAAAAAAATTAATACAAAACAAAAATAGAGTACATCAAAGAATAAAAAAAAATTGATACAGATAAGAAATAATAAAAATTTCATAAAACTAACAACATATATATCATATGAACAAAAAAAATACAACAAAAGGTAAATAAAATTCATATGAATAAAATAAAATAAAAAAATAAAAAAAATTCATACACAACATAAATACAATGCAGTAAAGGATAAAAAAAATCATATGAACAAAAAATAATAAAAATATCATAAAATTAATAAAATATCTAAAAATTAGAGCACAATAAAAAAATCAACAACATTTGTCATATGAATAAAAAAATACAATAAAAAAAACAAAAATCACATGAACAAAGCCAAACAAAAATAAAAAAAATTTCATAAAAAATATACATATAAAAAATAGTATAGTAAATGATAAAAAAAAACTCATATAAAAATATAAGATGAGAAATTAGAATACTACACAAATAATATAAAAATATTTATCCTATAAATATAAAATACAATAAAAAATATAAAAATTAAAATATGAAAGTGAGTACTAAAAATAATAAAAAAATTAAAATATTCACTTTGCTAGTGATCGAAACAAATTTGAACCATTTTGATGAAAACAAATTGGAACTAAGAACAAGTAGGAGGAACCATAGAGAACTGTGATGGTAATAGTTACTAGTATCCTTTGTATAGAAGAAAATGAAGGATAGGATTAGTAAAAAAGAAATAAAATTTCCACCTAATTTTCTAAGATAATCAGCCATCGTGAACGTAAAACGCAGAAATTACAAATTTTAGCTTCTCCTGAACGTACGTTTAGAGGCGAAATCACTTATGCGTTCAGAAGGATAAAAGTTGCCAAACATAAAGGTAAAACTTTCAAGAGACTCAAACGTGCTTCTTTCCTCCTCAACGCTTTTGCCAAACACACCCTTACTTTAACGGTAAAAAGTCTTATTCTCCAAGTTGGACACCCCACATCTTTTCTTTTAACTTGGTCATCAAGCATTTACGCACATTTTTTATTTTACCATGTGTCAATGCATTAATTCACGTGTTGATAAAGCTCCGACTTAACACCATTCCTCGACTCATGTCACACAAGATATGATCGACATTCTATTTCAATCATGATCGAAGTGTATTTATTTGTTGAAATTTTTGTATCAACAGCAACATAAAATGATTAGAGAAGATAAAAATAAAACCTACTTGGATTGATTGTATGGTCACTTTATTCATCTGTTTAACTAAATGTTGATATTCGAATCCTACTTAATGTATGTAGCAATTTATTAGCCAATAGTAAATTCTTAAATAGAGTGCAAATTAGCAACATATTAGTTTTTGATTAGTTGAGTTGGGAGATACTATAAACAAGTAAAAACAAAGAAAAGATAGAAATATAGTTTTTTTGAAAAAATTTTAATATTCTCTTTAAATTTTTAATGATTTATTGTATTTAATACATCAGAAGTACATTAAAAATAAAAAAAAATGTATTTTCAATCAACATTTTTCCTTTTTTATTTGTTAACCAATAAATCAAACCCATAATTTTTAGTGCATCTTTTTACTTATTTGAATACAATTTGTCATTTAATTTCCCTGTGTACTTTTATAATTAAATTTGCTTATGTAATATGTAGTTTCGCCGTTTGTGCTAAATTCAATAACATATGTCATCTTGTCTTTGATCATTCCTTTGCAAGGAACGAGTCACAAGTCATCGATCAGATTGTTGAAGATGTATTGAAAAAGTTGGAATTAAGGTTTCCTAATGAGCTACAAGTTAACCTTGTTGGAATTGACAAAAGTTGCAAAGATGTGTCATTATTGCTATCAAAAAGTAAAAGCAAAAATGTGCATGTAATTGGAATTTGGGGCATGGGCGGAATAGGCAAAACAACCGTTGCAAAGGCTGTGTTTGCCCAACTCTTTCCCTATTATGACAGTGTGTGTTTTTTAGAAAATGTCAAAGAAGCACCCCAAAATATAGGACAAAGCAAACTTACATCTTTACGAGAGAAGCTGCTTTCTGAGCTACTAAAGTATGAATATTTGAACTCTACAACAAACACATTCATTAGGAGGAGGCTTAGTAATAAAAAAGCTTTAGTTGTACTTGATGATGTGGATGATTCAGAGCAACTAGAACAATTGTGTAGAGAATGTAGCTATGCTGGTCCAGAAAGTAAAGTGATTATAACAACAAGAAATAAGCATTTGCTTAGGGGAATAGTTGATGAGGATGATATATATGAGGTCAAGACATTGAGCTTTGGGAGATCTGTAGAGCTTTTTTGCTTGAGTGCCTTCAAAGATTGGGTTCCCAAAAAAGGATATGAAGATCTCTCTCAGAGAGCAGTTGATTATGCAGGGGGTGTTCCTTTAGCTTTAAAAGTATTGGGCTCAAATCTCCGTGACACAAGTATTGAATTTTGGGATAGCGAATTGAATAAACTCAAGGACTATCCCTACGATGGAATTCAAAAGGTGTTACGAGTGAGCTATGATGGACTAGATATTCTAGAGCAGAAGATATTTTTGGATATTGCGTTCTTTTTCAAAGACGAGAACAAATATTTTGTGGAAAAGATACTAAATGCTAGTGGTTTATTTGCTGTTAGTGGAATAAAAGTCCTTACAAATAAAGCTCTCATAACTATTTCAAAGGACAAGAAGATACAGATGCATGATTTAATACGAGATATGGGCTTGAATATTGTTCGTCAAGGCATTAAAGATCCTGGAAAACGTAGTCGATTGAAGGATATTGAAGAAGTTTCAGATGTGCTTGAATATAAAAGGAAGGTAAGGAAACTTAAGTCTCATCATTATACTCACTTTATAAAAATATTATTTCTAACTTAATGTGATACATATTGTTTGCTTTATTTTCTGTTAGGGAAGTGATGCAATTGAAGGTATAAAATTAGATTTGTCTCAAATTGATGATCTACACTTGAACTCTAAAGCATTCAGCATGATGAGTGATCTAAGATATCTAAAATTGTATGCTCCCTCTGGCAAGACTTTGGGTAACATGGTGTATCCGGAAGTCCTTAATGAATTTTCAGGTAAGCTGAGCTACCTTGAATGGCATGGATATGGTTTGAAGTCTCCACCGGAAAATTTGTTTACTCAGAGGCTTGTTGAGATTTGTATGCCGCACAGCCATATTACCAAACTTTGGCATGGGGTGAAGGTAAAAGATATTTTCCGCAAACTTAATCAATGTATGCTTATAAGTTTGCTTTATGAAAGATTATTTTTATTTATGTGGCAGAATCTTGTGAGTTTAGAGAGAATTGATCTAAGTGAATGCAAAGAGTTGGCGAATCTCCCGGATTTGTCCAAGGCATCAAAACTTAAATCGCTTAACCTTTCTGGTTGTGAGAGCTTGGCAGAGCTTCATTCATCTATTTGGTCTCTTGACGCTCTTGAAATTCTAGCACTGGATGGATGCAGAAAACTCACAAGTTTGAGAAGTGAGAAGCACTTGAAATCTCTCAAGACGATCAGTGTTAACGGCTGCACAAGTCTCAGAGAATTTTCCGTGTCCTCTCGTGTGATGGAATGTCTAGATCTGAGAAATGCTGGAATAGAAGAATTGCACCAATCAATTCAGCGCTCAAGCAAGCTTAAGTCACTCTACCTAGACAGTTTGATACTTAATTACTTATTGAGAATCTTCCAAATGAGTTATCACTCCTTAAGAATCTTTCAGAGCTGAGAATTTCTAATTGCAGACAACTAGTACTCAACAAAGAGCAACTGCATACCTTATTCAACGGCTTAAGGTGTCTGCACTTACTGTATTTGAAGGATTGTGATAAATTGTCTGAACTCCCTAACAACATTGGGTGCTTGGAATATCTGTGTGACCTAAGATTAGATGGAAGTGGTGTAGAGACATTGCCTATAACCGTCAAGGATCTAATCAATCTGGAAATTTTGTCGCTGAGAAACTGTAAGAACCTTAAGTACCTACCTACTCTTCCGACACTTATCAAAGAGCTTTATGTGATTAACTGCGAGTCCTTGGTGACAATAAACACCTTAGAGACCTTTGCGAAAGAGATGAGAGGAAGCACCAAGTTCATCTCGTTCGAGAATTGCACGAACCTGGATGGACCTTCACGTGAAGGAATCACGAAAGGTGCGAATTTAATAGCAACAAACGCGATACTCAAAAATAAGGATGTGGAGGAGGAGGTTCGTTCGCAGCAATATAACAGTGCACCAGAGCTAGGCCATAGCTACAGCTTCAACTTCGTGAAGGTTTGTTTGCCAGGAAGCAGTGTTCCAAGGCAATTCACTTATCGAAGCACCAAGTCCTCTTTCAGAATCGTACTTCCTTACAGCTCAAAGGTGCGGGGCTTAGTTTTTTGTGCAGTTCTGTCTCCATTTGATGAAATGGAGAAGGATGGTGCTAAGATCTCATGTGAATGCTACGAATACCAAGGAAATGGCACGAAGGTGGCGTATACTAGGTGGCATCATGAAGCTATAAGGGAGTTGAAGTGTGATCATGTGTATATATGGTATGATGAATTTCTTTTTGATGGCAGTGTTGTTGGAGGTTATAAAAGGCATTTCACTGTTGAGTTCTCCGTTACAAATGGTTTTGGGGAGCGGAGTGTGTTGAACATTTGTACAAAAGAGTGTGGGGTGCGCCTAATTCTTGACTCAGACTTGCCCAAATCACCAAGTGTTTTGCTAGACGACGTTCGGATGCTAATAACGAATGACCTTGGACGTAAATTGAAGAGAATCATGTGGTTGGACAAGATCTAGATTACCCTTAGATATTTTATTCTGTGTATTATTCAAAACAAGCTAATTGTCTAATTTTCCTATAAAAATTGTCGTAGTAAAATCAATCCCTAATTATCTAATTTTCCTATGAAAATTAAAATAGTAAAATCAATTTTGTTATGTCTACTTTCTTTATAATAAATATTATTAGTATTTTGACATCAATGTTTTCTTAATAACTAAGTATATATTTTCTTAATTAAAAAAATTAAATACACAATTAATTAGTAAAAATATAAAATAAGAACACGTTACGGCTTTTTTTTTGGATATGAAAAATATATGTGTATTGTGCATCGTCGTGGAAACTGTGAGTGTTAGACATGGATGTGGGACAGTTTTTTCTGAAACAAGGAATGAAGAAATTGGACTATCCGATTTCTTTGTAAAAAATTTTTAAATTTACTAATCCGATAGTCCGATTAGTGTGGAAAAGAAAATTTAAACTTTGGTGAAGGTAATCGGACCTTCCGACTTGTATTTAAAAAATTAAAAAAAATTGGAGTACACAAATCGGACCATCCGATTTGTGTACTCCAAAATTTTTAAATTTTTTAAATAGAAATCGGACCCTCCGATTTGTGTACTCAAAAATCAGACGGTCCGATTTTTACTTCTAACACCACAGTCGCGTAAAGCATCTATACACTCCACAATTACGTACTACACCATTTCTCCTTCCACACTTAAATTAAAAAGTGACACATTACATCAAACTAAATTTTAAGACATTAAATTAATAAATTTCTCATGATACGAACCCCTCACTTTTTTTTTTCTTCTACGCGAAACTAATACTTTATACGGGTCGCATTTGAAGAAGACATAGAAACAATCATATCTTTCACTGAGAACATCTTGATATTGTGTATCCCCTTTCTTTCACTCTGATGAACGTGTTCTTCATTGTATAATCCATCGCTTTCGTCCTCATTGAAATAAAATCTCTCAGTTGCCATTCAGATTGCTCTATGTTGTTGTGACTCCAACTCCAACCTTAGCTCTGATCCCAACTCCAACCCCAACTCCGAACCTAACCGCAACCCTAACTCCCACTTGGACTCAAAATCCAACTGCAAATTCCTCAAAAGATTGTGCAACTCTGAGTCAAAAATCAAGCGCACCCCACACTCTTTTGGAAGAACATTTAACACATCACGTTCCCCCAATTCATTTGCAACAAAGAACTCAAAAATAATTTCTTGTTCTTTGAGGCTTTTAACAATGCTATCAAAATGAAGTGCATCATACCAAACAAAAACATGATCACCTTTCAAATCCTTGGTAGCTTCATGGAACCACCTAGTAGCATACCCCACCTTTCTACCATCAGCATCATAGCACTGACAAAATATTCTGGCACCATGGTTCTTGATTCCTTCGCTTGGCGAAATAAGCACAGACAAAACCATTCCCAAAATGTTGGAGTGTGAAGGAATTTTGACTTTGAAAGAGGACTCTCTGCTTCGGTATGTGAACTGCTCCGGGACTCTGCTTCCTGGTGAACACACCTTAACAAAGTTGTAGTTGTGACAGCTGGCACCGCTGGCGCCTTTGCTTCTTACAAACACATTTTGAAAAGCGGCATTCATTGATGATAACTCTGCACCTTCCGCTATCCGGCAGAGCGAAGATCCGTCTAGTTTCGTGCAATTCTCAAACGACACGAACTTCTCTCGCCCTGTCATCATGGTTGCAAGAGTCTTCAAAGTGGGAACTGTCACCAACGATTTGCAGTTAGCGGCGGTTAATTCTTTGATGGTTGTTGGAAGCTCTGGCAGTTGCCTGAGGTTCAAGCAATTCTCTAAGGAAAGAATTTCGAGCAGCGAAAGATGCTTGATGCTTTCAGGCAACGTTTCTACGCCGCTTCCGTCTAGTCTCAGCTCACATAACTTGGACAACACGCTAATGTTTTCAGGAAGTTCAAGCAAGTTTGAACAATCCTTCAAATGCAGCAATCTTAGAGATCTTAGACCATCAAACAATGCTTGCAATTTCTGTTTTTCAAGAACTAGTTCTTTGCAATCAGAAATTCTTAGTTCCACAAGGCTTGTAAGGGATGATAACTCATTTGGAACATTCTGGAATCTCAAACCTTCTAGATTCAGATATCTAAGGTTGCTGGAAAGCCCTATCGACGAGTGCAGTTGTTCTATTCCTGCATTCTTCAGTTCCAAGCTCTCCATCTTATCGGAGGACAGCGCAAACTCCTTCAGACTGGTGCATCCCTCCACACTGACTTTCTTGAGAGATCTGAAATGCTTCTCGCTCTTTAAACTCTTGAGTTTCTTGCAGCCATTGAGGATCAAAGTTTCAAGCGTGTCAAGAGACAAAACAGATGGATGAAGCTCAACCAAGCTCTCACAATCAGAAAGATTCAACCATTTGAGTTTAGATGCCTTGGACAGATCTGGAAGATTCTCCAAATATTTGCACTCACTTAGATCAATTCCCTCTAAATTCACAAGATTCTGCAAGAAACATTCGATATATCAGAGACATCGTTGATCCGAGTCATTTTAAATGTTAAATGTATATTAATTATGAAATAAATGACTATACCTTAACCCCATGCCAAAGTTCTGTTATGTGGCTCTGGACCATTCGAATCTCAACAAGCTTCGTAGCACAGAAACTTTCTGGAAGAGACTTTAAGCGGTATCCGTTCCACTCAAGATACCTCAACTTGGAAGAAAATTGATTAAGGACAATAGGATAGTCCATGTTACCCGAAATCTTACCACAGGGAGTATGCAATTTCAAAAATCTTAGTTCAGTCATGATGCTAAATGCGTTAGCATTTAAGTGTAGATCGTCAATTTGTGACAAATCTAACTTTATACCTTCAACAGCATCACTCCCCTGACAAAGAAAAATAAGCGAACAATTAATATCACATTAACTAGTAACAGTTCTAAGTTCTAACTAAAATCATTCCATGCTGATAATTGATTACCTTATTTTTGCATTCAAGTACACTAGAAATTTCAGCAATGTCCCTCAACCGGCTACGTTTTCCATGATCTTCGATGCCTTCACGAACAATACTCAAAGCCAAATCTTGCACCAAACCATGCATTTTTATTTTGTTGCCATCTGAAATGGTTATGAGAGCTTTATCTTCAAGGACCTTCAAACCACCGGTAGCATAGAAACCGCAAGCATTCAAAACCCTTTCCACAAAATCTTTACTCTCGTCTTTGAAAAAGAATGCAATGTCTAGAAATATTTTCTTCTCAATATCATGTAGTCCTTCATAGCTCACTCGCAACACCTTTTGAATCCGGTCACAAGAATAGTTCTCGACCTTATCCAATTCCCTCTCCCAAAATTCAATGCTTCTATCACCAAGACTCGAACCCAAAACCTTCAAAGCCAACGGAACACCACCGGCATAATCAACCGCCCTTTTCGCAATATCCTCGTATCCTTTCTTCGGATGCTTGCTCTTGAAGGCACTCGAGCAAAAAAGCTCTAGAGATTCTTCAAAGCTCCATGTCTTAATCTCATAAACATCATATTCATCAACCATTATTCCCCTAAGCAAATCCTTATTTCTTGTAGTTATAATGAGTTTACTCTCTGGACTTGCATATCTAAATTCTTCACACAATACTTCTACTTGTTCTAAATTATCCACATCATCAAGCACAACAAAAATCTTTTTGTTACTAAGCCTCTTTCCAATTAATAATGTGGATTCTTTAGAGTTTTGATTTTCATCCTTTAGAAGCTCAGAAACCATCTTCTCTTTTAAAGATTCTATGTTTTGTGATGCTTCTTTCACATTTTCTATGAAGCAAACACTGTCATATAAGGGAAAGTGTTGGGAAAAAAGGATTTTTGCGATGGTTGTTTTACCTATCCCGCTCATACCGCAAATTCCGATTACTTGAACATTTCCAACTAACAAATTACCTCTGTTTTTTGACAGCAACAATTGCATCTCTTTGAGGATTTTGTCAAATCGAACAAGGTCTTTGGATTTTAGTTCCTTAGGGAACCTTAACTCCAGCATTTCCAATACATCTCCGACCATTTTCTCAATGACTTGAGATTGGTTCCTAGTGAAAAAGCAAGATTAAACGGAGGATTAAATTAACTTTAATTTCCACTGAAAAGATTAAATAAACCAATACTTAATTTCTTTTGGCGGAGAAACCAATACTTAATTAGTAATTATACATTACTCTAGCCACGAAACTACTATTACAGTATTACTCTTTTTTTTAAAAAAAATTAAAATATAGATAATCAATTAAAACTAAATAGTAAATTTGGATTCTAGACACTACACATATATAGAAGTCATTAAAAAACGATTTTTTATGTTTATCTATTACCAAATGTAATTAATATAAATTTTTGTTTATATATTAACTTCCTTATATATCAAAATAATAGATAAACTAATCCATAACAGAAGTGGCGTCTTCAGACTTAATTAGATTTTAATGTATAAGAATGCTTAACTATTTTTGTTTTACATATCTTCATTAAATTTAAATTATAAATAAATAATAAAACTAATGAAAATATAATAATAATAATTATTTGTAAAAAATGTAATAATTATAAAATAATATTTAATAAAATAGAAATTATTAAAAATATACGAATAATTTATTTTTGTCTATTTTTTCATTTTTAACAAATTATATATATGAGACTGAAGAAATTATAAGGAACTAAAGGTATAGTGCCTAAACAATATAATATCTCAGCACTCTATGTGTTATTTTACGATTTTTAAATGGGTGAAAAAATTCTCATCCAGCTGTTTTCATGTAAAGTTGATAGTCGAAAATTATTAGATAATAATCTAGTCAAATCTATTAAATCATATAATAATTACTAACTGCATGTGAGTCTTCGCCGCCTTTTAAATATTGTATATCATTGAAGTTCTGTTCTGAAAAAGTAAGTTTATTCTCTGTTCCTTCTCTATTATTTTTTTCTTTTATTAATGACAACAAATATGCAAAATATTGATAAGGAGAAATAATATTGATAAAGAGAAATAACAGTTGAACAACTATATATAAAAAAAATTAAAAACCACAGATTTTTTTTTTCCTTCGTAAGTGAACTTTTGAAGTTGCTTCATCGCATAGTGTTTGGCGAATGTACGTCATTTCTCAAATATTAATTATTCAGATCTGTGCCAAAATTTTAGTAGTAAGATCTAAGCATAAATAATGAATAAACTTTTTCAAAGATATTTAGACATACTAGAATTACTCAATTTAAAGTTATCATATATCCTTTGATTAGTTTGCGCAAAAGCAAGGGCTTTAATAAAATATGTTTGTTAATTTTATATATAATAACGACTAAGGAACATAACCTTTAATATCCTTTCACATCAAGAAATGAAAAACAAATAGAATTAATTTTTTTAATTAGAATAAAAATTTTTGTTACAAATTAATTAATCTTCCATATCCAATATTTAAACAGTCATACAAATTGAAGAATTATAATGAATAACATTGTATAAAATAAAAACTCAATTTTTGAACAATGAAATTTTTAAACAACATAAACAACCACCAATCAAATAAAAATACACTACACCCTAATTTAATGCTACTAATTAAATTTATTCTTTTAACCCTATTAATTCACATTGTTTACACATTGTTCAAAAATCTTATTGGTTACCTATACTTTTCCAATTTTTATTATTCCGTTTTCTATTTTAGGTTACATATTTAAAACGTGACAAAAAAACAATAATTTAAAAGCTAAAATGTTATAGCGTAAGAAGAGTTTGCATACAAAAACTATTTTCATGTGAATTATCTAAATTACACAAGAATGACAAATAATGTAATGCATGGTAGGTGCATGAAAATGAAACTTCCAAAATTTATTGTTACACAAGAATTAACTAGTACTCACTTATTGCTTCGAGTGTACCATCCAGATATATTAGCAGCTTCAGTGAGTGCACCTTTCCATTGAGACAGTTTCTTCTGAACATCTTCTTTGTTGATGATGTTGTCTTTTTCATCCAACAACAAGCACCGTTCATGTTTTGCAAATGCTTCTCCGTATGTTCCACTCTGATTCCGTACATCACAAGGATCAACATTGTAAAACAGAGGTATAACCCCCATTCCCTCGGTTCTTCGGCATTCGAGTATCTTCCCAAGTTCTTCCAAACACCATTTGGAAGACGCGTAGCCCTTTGTGAAGATCACAAAGGCTACACTGGAGTTGTGGATGGCTTCGCGAAGCGGCGGCCATATCGCATCTCCGGTTCGGAGGTAACTATCAATGTATATTTTAATGCCTGCTTGAGTAAGTGCTGAGTTTAGGTTATTAATGAAGTTGATTTGGGTGTCCCCGCCTTTGTAGCTCACAAAAACATCATATTTTTTTGGAGAAGAAGGAAACAACTCCATTAATATAATTAATCTCTTAGTCTATAATAATGTGGATACAGTCAAGAAAGTGTAGAGAGAAATGAACGAACTAATTAATACACTCTTGAACGATGGAGGAGCATGAATAAGGGTTTAGGATATATGCGTTTATATAAAGAGACTCTAACGCGGGGGGGACAAATATTTTAACATGATAATGGGACCCCTTATTTAACCACAAGTAGAACGTGAGAGAATGATATATCATATATGGGACATGACGCGGCGAATTTATTCGGAATAAAGATTCATTATAAATAAACGATTTATTTGATTAAATTAAAGACTTTGGGGAATCGTAAATCGTAATTTCTAGGAGTGACAAATGGATCAATCATCAATCTGTTTTATCTCCACTCGTAACAAACTAAAACCCCTTAAGACAAAATCATAATAATAATAATAATAATAATTTAAAATCCTTACAAAAATGCAACTTCCATACTAAAATCAATTATTTTTATTTTTAATATATATTTTATATTAATTATTAATTTTAGTGATTAATTTTAATAGACACTATAGTTAAAACTGTAAATTGTAAAGTATTGGTTTAGCTAACTTGTACTTTCAAAATAAATATTAAGATTATAAATTAAAAAATATTAAAAATACAAAAAAAATTAAATTTTTAATATATTTGTTTTGTATTTATTAAAAACAAAAATTTAGAAACTAATCTTATTACATGTCTTTTGAATAAATGTTTACTAAATCATATAAGTATTTAAGAAATAAAAATATATATTAGAGTCAATATTTATTTGGTCATTTTTGAAGCGAGCGAAAAAATTTCAAAAACAAAATTAAATTCTAGAATATAAAAATCTAAAGTATGTTAACTACTCTACCATCTCAATTTAACTAATAAAGTTTTTTGATATTACTGTTAGAAACAAGAGACTGAGAGAATAATATGAAAAGTGTATTATTGAGTTGTGATAGAAAGTACAATATACAAGAGGTATTTATAGCTGCTAAATGAATCAGAGTAATAAAGGCATAGAATCCTATAATTAATATACAGATATACTACATAAATATAGACGATACTAATTGATCCTAATTGATGCTAATGATTCTCTAACATTCCCCCTCAAACTCAAGTGGGAGCTAAGGATACCAACTTGAGTTTGGATAACAAAGTCCGAAAGCGAGTCGGGTGATGAGCTTTCGTGAAGATATCAGCAGTCTGATCCAGTGTCCCAACGGCAATGAGACGAACAGTATCAATAAGGATACGTTGTCGAACAAAGTGACAATCAATCTCAATGTGTTTGGTGCGTTCATGAAACACATCATTATGGGCAATCTGAATAGCACTGCGGTTATCACAAAACACATCAGTAGGAGACGACTGAGGAGCACCCAGATCTTCGAGAAGCCAACGAACCGAGATAACCTTAGCAGTGGTGTCAGCGAGGGCACGGTACTCAGCTTCTGTGCTTGAGCGAGCAGTGAATGTTTGCTTCTTAGCACGCCAAGAGATGAGAGCGTCGCCAAGAAACAAACAGTAACCAGTAGTAGAACGACGATCAGTGGGATCACAGCCCAATCAGCATCAGAGTATGCCTGAAGGGTCAAAGAGGAATGGGCAGAAAAATGAAGGCCATGAAATAGAGTGCCTTTGACATACCGAAGAATGCGAAGAACTGCCGCATAGTGAGTAGTACGAGGAGCTGACAAGAACTGGCTGAGGACATGAACCGGATAGGCAATGTCTGGTCGGGTGACAGTCAAGTAGACAAGACCTCCAACTAACTGGCGATAAAGTGTCGGATTATCCAAAACAGTGCCATCCATAGGGGTAAATCGAACATTAGGCTCAAGAGGAGTAGACTCAGTGCGACTATCTGTAATCCCAGCGCGAGCAAGAAGATCTGAAGCATACTTAGCCTGAGAGAGATAGATGCCATCATCGGTGGAGATGACCTCAAGACCAAGAAAATACCTGAGAGAACCAAGATCTTTCATCTCAAAGGTACGGTGAAGTGAGGCCTTGAGAGCAGAGATACCATCAACATCATCCCCAGTGATTATCATGTCATCAACATACAAAAGTAGAAGAACAACTCCACGTTCGCTTTTACGAATGAAGAGCGCATTCTCATGAGGGCTAGAAGTAAAACCAAGACTGCGTATGGTAGTGCTGAACTTGTCAAACCATTCACGAGGAGCTTGCTTAAGTCCATAAAGTGCCTTGCGAAGGAGACAAACCTTATCAGAAGGACAAGGATATCCCGGAGGTGGTTTCATATAGACTGTCTTTTTCAAATCCCCATTAAGAAATGCATTCTTCACATCCATCTGACTGAGAGACCATTTTTTAACTGCGGCAATGGCAAGAAGAGCTCGAACAGACGTAAGGCGAGCGACAGGGACAAAAGTCTCTTCATAATCAATACCATACTCTTGCGTACAACCTTGAGCAACCAAGCGGGCCTTATAACGGTCAATAGAGCCATCAGAGCGAGTCTTGATCTTGTATACCCATCTACTGCCCACAACTTCCTTATCAGAAGGAGGATCAACCAGATCCCAAGTGTGTGCTTTTTCAAGTGCCTGTAATTCTTCTTGCATTGCTTGTTGATACCATGTTAGAAACAAGAGACTGAGAGAATAATATGAAAAGTGTATTATTGAGTTGTGATAGAAAGTACAATATACAAGAGGTATTTATAGCTGCTAAATGAATCAGAGTAATAAAGGCATAGAATCCTATAATTAGTATACAGATATACTACATAAATATAGACGATACTAATTGATCCTAATTGATGCTAATGATTCTCTAACAATTACGATTATGAATAAATAAATTAATTCTAAAAAATTTTTATTGATCGAACAATTTTACTGCTTAAATTTTGTTACAATTTTATGTTTTATGTGTTTAATTTATTCTTCCAATTTTATGTAAAATGTCGATTTTATCTGCCTTGTCCACTACTAGTCATTTTTCAAATGGATATAAGGATATTGGTATGTTTAAAGTTTAAACACTCAACATGCATGCTGGAGGCTAATTAGCTGTATTGCGTGACTAACTGAAATTAAACACACGTATTAAAAAAGACAACACATATACCAACTCTATATAAAGGTTATTTTTAAAAGGTGTTATAGATATAATTATTCATTAAATTATTTTTTTATTAATTTAAATTTTTAAAAAATATAATTTTATAATATAATATTAAAATTTTATGTTAAAAAAATTTAGAATTCGATTCTTTGTAAATTTCAAAAGAAAAAAATAGTATAAAATAAATAAAAAAAATTTATACAAAAAAATAAAACAAATTCAAAAAAAAAATTTATTTAAAAGACCGTATTAGAGATATAACCATTCATATTATTTTTTCTTATCAATTTTAACTTTTAATAAAAATAGCATCATGACAAAAGAAACAGAATTTAATTAGAACAACGTACATTTTTATTTTTAAAATACTGTATAATTCATAGATATATATCACATTTTCATAATATAGAATGTGTGCCCAAAGCTTTTTTTTTCCTCCCTACTCTCTTCTATCAAATTTTCATGTTCCCTTTTATAATTTTGGATAGATTATAGAAAACTAAAAGTTAATTGATTACTTAAAAGAGAAAGGGAAAAAAAATGTCTATGTGCATTATAGATTTTCTTAAAAGAAGGATGATGTAGACTCAAAAGTAGGGTTATACATACAAATATTTTTTATACTAATACTAATTAAATTAAGTCAACATTTATGAGAAATTATGCAGCACGGATATTTCGTTGAGTTGTCGTATTCACGTATTGGACATATTTTGGATACGATATTTATCAATACGCGTGTTTATTGTGTCCAACCGTGTTTTAATAAAAAGGAATGAAAAACTACCATTTGTACCCATGAACTTTACGAACACTGATAAAAGTACACATATAACATAGAAAGTGACATTATACCCATGAAAGGCTGGGTTCGTTTGTCAAAAGTACACAGACGTCATTAACTCGTTTACTCTGTTAAACTAGAGGTTAACGTGGCACGTTAAGTGCTTATCTGGCTATAAAAAAGCAATATGACGTGTCCAAACATCTTGTTACTGTTATAACATCACTCCTTTTCCAAATTTATCCTCATCATCAATTGTTTCCTAAATTTGAAATTGAAAATCCTAGAATGTCTAGGCAAAGTAGAAGTAACTATTGTTCTTTGAATGGAAGCATCAGCAGAGAGGAGGCTTCATCTTCCAAAAGTGGTGAAGAGAAGACTCTGTCTTGGAGATGCTTCTGTGAGTAGGATGTGGTATTGTAACAATCTGGAACTTTGACAAATCCTGGAAGATGATTCATTAGGTGTCTTCTATGAAAGGTAAGTCCTTTTGTTTTTATATTTATGTTTAGGGTAACTTATTGTGAACGATTCCTTATTCCTATGTTTCACACTGCAGATGATGGATTGCAAATATTTTGTATGGGTAGATGAGATCGACGGAGGCTGGAAAAAATTGGCAAGAATCCTTGTTAGAAAAAATCAAGATAGTTGTTGTGCTATGCATGAGGTCAATATCATTGGGTAAAAAAGGGAGATTCGAGAGAATAGTTTGAAGATCTTGTTAAAGATAGGGAAGCTCCAAAGTGAAATTACAACTACTAGGTCATGGCTTATAACAATTTTCTTTGGTTTGTTACTTTATGTAGGCTTTAATCTGTTCTAATTAATTAATATGTAATTATGCGCATGGTGTATGTTGTTTTGGAGCCTTTTTGTGGCTATTTGGTTTCAATGACGATGAACTTCAAAATTCTGTTAATATCTTCACTTGCTGTAAAAAAGTCAAATTGTGTTGTAACATTAATGCCCATGATTGTTGATATAATTGATATTTGTGACCTTGGATGAAATTTGTATTTGACAAAACAAGACATATGAATATCGTGAATTGACAAATCTATCCAAAAATCTGGTATTGTACACTAAATAATGAAAATGTAACCTGGAAATAGAACTAAATAAAAGATATTCATTCTATATACTATAATAAACTTGAATATAATTCTAACATAAGTATTTTACCAACAAAAGTCTCAAAACAAGTCTATGAGGTTTGATGTCAAAGTAGCAAATCCAAATTATCTAAAAGTACCAAAACAAATCATGAACATAAAAGTACTAGGTAGTGTAATATAAGCACTAAGCGTAAGTTATAAAAAAAAATATATTATCAGAGTTTTAAATCTCTCATTACAGTAAGTTCCTGATAAAAAAATATAGTCACACTAGAAAAATCATATTTGTTAGGTGTGGAGTTGCTACTGCCACTAGAACCCCCAATATTGTTGCCACTTGAAGATGCTCCTGTTGGTGGACGAAATCCAGGTACTGACCATCTGCCTGCTGTTTGAATTATGGATGGTGGAGTTGGCATGAATTACATAAATCTTGAAGTGGTCCCTAGAGTTTCACCATGCATTGTTTGTCTGGTAACTCTTAGAGGAGGTTGGTTAGTAAGTGGTATAGGCCTAACATGAGATGATTGTGGTGTGGTAGGCCTTATGGGAGTAGGTTATGGTGGGGTAGGTTTGAGGAGAAAATGTTGTGATGGTGATAACCTCTTAACATTTCTCCTCTTAATTGGTCGCTTGGATATGGTTGGCTTCATGATAGGTCTAGGTAGTACATGTACAGTAGAGAACCTAGAAGGTAGAGGTCTTACTACCATAGGTTCTTTGGTAGGATTCACAGAGTTCACCACGTCAACATTCACCTATGTAGGATAATTCTATCAAGTCAAATGTTTAGTGCAAGATAAATTAATTTTTATGCTAATAATTGGAAGAAGTAAGTAAATACAAAAAATTTACATTAGGTGAATATGAAGCTGATGCTTCAGTATGTGCAGCCTCCAAAGTCTCTTTTCAAGACATCTCTTGCTCCCTGGCAGCATCCTTATCAAGATCATCAACAACGATACTTTCAGTTGTTGCTGCTGCACCCTGATGCTGACTACCACTATTTGTTGTAACTTTTCCACTAGCCATAGCTTCTTTCTTCTTGTCACGTTCTCTGCTGTTATGACCAGTCTGAGAACGCATGAGCAATTTTAATAATTTTAATTTTCTAAAAAGACAATCAATATGCACAAAGTAAATAAAATGAGACATGAAATGTTAGGTTGTACTTAGGGGTGAGCACGGGTCGGTTTGGTTCGGGTTTATGGTAAAATTAGAACCGAACCGATCAAAATATAATTGGTTCGATTTGGTTCGGATTTGTAATTTTTTGTACATGTAACCGAACAAAACCAAACCGATTAAGAACGGATTGGTTCGGTTCGGGTAATTGGGTACCCGATGACTTTGAAATTCATAAAAAAATAAATTTTTATCTTAAAAATTCAACAAGTACAATAAACATGTAACATCAATAGAAATAATCCAAACATATTAAACACCAAATACATTAAAAACTAAACTCATTAAAATCCAAACATATTAAATAGTGAATAATCATTGTCTAATAGAAAAGCCATATATATATTTTATTTTTTTATTTAATTAATATATGATCGGGTTTGCTTCCGCACCCCCAGAACCAATACCCGAACCAATTACTAACAAAGGTCATCGGTTTGGTTCGGGTTGGACCCGATTACCCATTGGTTCTAGAACCAATTTAATTGGTTCGGTTCGGGTTCAGACGGGTAATCGGGTACCCGCTACCCGTGCTCACCCCTAGTTGTACTTTCAGAAAATATTTATATTTAATGGGACCATATCTCCTCTTTGCCCTATGGAGATTAGGATTCTCTCTAGAGCTATCTCTACGGGTATCTCTCTTTTTGGTAGGTCTCCTATGCACACGAGGTAACAGTGGATAGCGATTTTCCTTCTCCTAGTATTCCTGGCTTGGTGAATAAACTAACACTCAACACCCAAATCTTCTTAAAATTAATAATACATGAATAAATCATTAAAAAGTGAATAAATAATAAAAAAACAAGATAAGCTTATAACAAAAATCAATACCCAAATGTTCTCAAAATTAAGAGTAATTGAATAAACCATAAAAAAAGAACAAATCATCGAAAAAACATAATCAGCTTATAACATTATTCAACACCCAAATGCTTTCAAAATTAAGAATAGAGGAATAAACCATCAAAAAATGAATAAACTATCAACAAACATAATCAGTTTATAACATTATCCAACACCCAAATATTTTTAAAATTAAGAATACATGAATAAACCATCAAAAAATAATAAACCATAAAAAAGAACTACTATTTTCCCAAATTTTCTAAATTGAAACACAATCCCACAGTGACAAGCTCAATGCGATCAGTGAGAGAAAAAAAAAATCCTAACTTCAGTTAACAACTTCATGGTATACGAGTTTAGTGAAAAAAATTGGTAACTAAAATAAAAAATTGAGCACTAGAACTATAAGAAGATGGCTTACCTCTAATTATGGTACTGATAACTGTCTTTCAATCATTGCGACACACCCACGCGATGGAAGGATCACCATCAAACCACGATTGTGGATTTTGGAGTGGCCGCCTTCAACCTCCTAGTCAGTTTTGTTGGAGCCCAATAGGTGATTCACATCTCTCTCTGCCAGGGCATGCAAATATGTTGTAAAGAAGATGGAATGAAGCGAAGTGAACTCTAGCTTCTCTCTCCCTTTCCTATATCTACCTGAAACGTTTTAAAAGAATTAAAGAGTAAAAATCAAAAGTCAGGTAAGCACTAACGTGCCATGTTGGCCTCTAATTTAATAGAGTAAATGAGTTAATAATGCCTGGGTATTTTCAACAGACGGATCTAGCTTTTCATGGATACAAAGTCGCTTTTTGTCTTGTATGAGTATTTTTATCAGCGTTCATAAAGTTTATCGTACAAGTGGTAGTTTTTATAATAAAAAATAAAAAATTTTTTCTGGATACACTTGCACACAGCTAAATACCATTACGTATCAGCGTGTCCAGCCTTATTCTTAACATGTATGTATTCTTAAAATGAGTTTAGAAATAATATATTATTATTTACTAAAACAAAAAATATTTTAAATACTTTATATAATTAAAAAATATATTAAATATAGTTAATTTTTTTTTATATTTTAATATCAATAAATATCAAAATATCATTGTAATTTATCTAAAAAATACTTTATATTTTATATATATGTCATGTTTCTGTGTCTTATAAAATTTAAAAATTTGTATATCTGTGTATCTTATATCGTATCGTATTCCGTATACGTGTTAATGTTCGTGCATCATAAATGAGAGGTATTAATTCACTGGTAAACCTAGCAATTTGTGATAAATGAATTATAAATCCAATAGACTTATTGGAATGTGAAAGGGAATGAGGAAAAAAAGATGATTCTCATTGAGTAAAATAATTACAAGTGAGGTATATATATGTACACACAAGTGAGTTGAGAGCAATTGGCTACTTATTGACACAAAGCTATAACTAACTGCTATACCAGTAGAAAGAATGACTAATTAACTACTAGCTAATTAAGTTAGGTATCCATAACATCCCCCCTCAAGTTGGCAGGTATATGTTGATCGTGCCAAACTTGGAGATGAGTTGTGGAACTGGGTTGGAGTTATCGGCTTCATGAAGACATCGGCAAGCTGATGCTGCGTTTAAATATGGATCAATTTGATGAATCCTACCACAACTTTATCTCGAACAAAATGGCTACCTCAATATGTTTAGTCCTATCATGGATGTGGGATTTGATGCAATATGGATGGCTGACATAGAGACACAAAACAACATGGAAGATGGTGCCGTGATTTGAAAGTCAGGGAGGAGTCTTGTCAACCAAGTCAATTCAGCAGCCACTGTTGCCATAGCTCTGTATTTAGATTTAGCAGATGATCGAGAAACTGTTTGTTATTTCTTTGATCTCTACGAAATCAGAGAATCTCCAATGAACACACAGTAACCTGTAACGCTTTTCCTAGTGTCAGGACATCTTGTCCAATCTGCATCCGCATAAGTCATTAGCCTCTTTTCCGATTTTACAGAAAATAATAACCCTTGACCCACAATTCCTTTCAAGTATCTCAAGAGATGGTGAAGGGCATTCAACTAAGCAGTTCTAGGCTTAGACAAAAATTGACTAAGGGTAGACACTATATAGGTAATGTCCTAGCGGGATAGAGTGAGGTACATTAACCTCCATATTAGTCTCCGGTAGATGGATGGGTCCGCAAGTAAATCACCATCGGAGTTACTTATTAGTTTGAGGTTTGCCTCCATAGGCAGAGAAACAGACTCAGAATCTATAAAATTGGTGTCCTCCAAGATGCTTAAGGTGTACTTTCCTTGGCTAAGGACAATTCCATCGCTGGACCTTGCTAGTTCCAAGCCTAAGAAATACTTCAAATCACCTAGAATCTTCAATTTTAAGGAGGCCTCTAACAGTTTCTGCACCTTATACATCATATCCTTGGAGGGGCTGGCTAGTATTATGTCATCTACATAAACTAGCAAGTAAACAATCTTGTCGCCACTGCCATAAGAGAAGAGAGAGTAATCACGTCTGGACTGCTTGAATTTGTGAGTGAGCAGCGCTAAAGTGAATTTATAGAACCATTGTCTTGAGGCTTGTCTCAAAACATAGATGGACTTGTTCAACTTGCATACGGGTTCAGAGTTCTTGGATTTGTAACCAAGAGGCATGTGCATATAGCCTGCCTCCACTCAGGGTACTTCACAACTTGATGGAAGAAGGTGGGCTCAGGAATTGTAGCAACATTAGCTATGAAATGAGAGTGATGGTGTGAGATATGTCGAAACTGATCTATATTCTCATGAGAAATAATATTGCACTGATAGTCCTTGAGGTAAGGTGGTGGTATGTGTTGTCTGGACGATTTTATCAAGTTAATTAGTGAGTTTGGAATAATAGACTGATGTTGTGAGGTAGGTTCAGTGACTAGCGTATCCACAGATGATTGAGATGGTGGTTGGGCAGAAGGAGGACTGATAAGTGTGGCTGGAGGAGCTGCATCAGTGATGGATGCGGGGATAACTATATCAAAAAAATTATCCATCATGGGCCTAGAAGTATTGGTTAATTGTCAAAAGGAGAATTCAGTTTCAACAAAAGAAACATCTTTGGAGATGAAAATCTTCTTCCTCACTGGGTCATACAGTTTGTATCCCTTGTAACCAGAAGGGTAGCCAATGAAGATTGCATGCACTGCTCTAGGGGAGAACTTGTGTCTCTGAGATAGAAAAGAAGACGCATGAGCCAGCCGAAGACTCTCAAAAAGTGATAGTCAGGTTGCTTAAGGAAAAGTTTCTCATAAGGAGATAGTGTTGAAGTGCTAGACTTGGTAAGCAATTGATGAGGAAAGTGGCAGTCAGGACACAATCTCCCCAAAAAGAAATTGGGGCCTTGGACTGAAAGAACAATGCTCTGGCCACATTAAGTAGATGCTGGTGCTTTCTTTCAACAACGACATTCTGTTCTGGCCGCTTTATATAAGAGAATTGATAAAGCATACCCTTTGAATTCAGATAATCAAGGAGCATTAGTTCACCAGCATTGTCTGATCTCACCTGCTTTATCCTTGTATTAAATTGAGTTTCAATCATATTAAAAAAATTAATGAGAGTGTGAAAAGCATCAGATTTGCATTTTAGCAAAAAGGTCCAAGTGAATATGGAATAATCATCCACAATAGTAAAGAAATATCTCATGTTATTACAAGTTGGAGCTCTATAAGGGCCCCAAATATCACAGTGAACCAAATCAAAGGAATTCTTACAAAAATGATTATTGGATTGAAAAGACAAACGCTTGAGTTTAGCTAAGGGACAAACTTCACAAGTAGAATATTTGTATTTAAGAGTTTTATTGGACAAGAGAGGACTCAATTTGTTAAAGACTTTTTCAGAAGTGTGACCAAAACGAGCATGCCAAATAGTGCTATCAACATGTGTCACTAATTGGCAACTATGAACAGAACTTTCAGTATGAACCGTGAATGATGATTGTAGCAGAAACAGGTGGTGCGCGGAAATCGTGACGGTTCCATTCCTTGGTAACGGCGTTGAAAACTTTATACGCACGTTCATAATCTTAATTCTTTGTCACAACTTCACACAACTGACCAGCAAGTGCACTGGGTCGTCCAAGTAATAAAAACCTTACGTGAGTAAGGGTCGATCCCACGGAGATTGTCGGCTTGAAGCAAGCTATGGTCACCTTGTAAATCTCAGTCAGGCGGATTCAAATGGTTATAGAGTTTTAATAATTAAAAGATAAATAAAACATAAAATAGGATAGAGATACTTATGTAATTCATTGGTGAGAATTTCAGATAAGCGTATAGAGATGCTTTCGTTCCTCTGAACTTCTGCTTTCCTGCTGTCTTCATCCAATCATTCCTACTCCTTTCCATGGCAAGCTTTATGTAGGGCATCACTGTTGTCAATGGCTACATCCCATTCTCTCTGTGAAAATGGTCCAATGCGCTGTCACTGCATGGCTAATCATCTGTCGGTTCTCGACCATACTGGAATAGGATTTACTATCCTTTTGCATCTGTCATTACGCCCAGCACTCATGAGTTTGAAGCTCGTCACAGCCATCCCTTCCCAGATCCTACTCGGAATACCACAGACAAGGTTTAGACTTTCCGGATCTCAGGAATGGCCATCCATGGATTCTAACTTATACCACGAAGATTCTAATATCTCAGACTCGGTCCTCTGTATTAGATATCTAAGAGATACTCATTCTAGCTTGTTTGCATGTAGAACGGAAGTGTTTGTCAGGCACGCGTTCATAGGTGAGAATGATGATGAGCGTCACATAATCATCACATTCATCATGTTCATGGGTGCGAATGGATATATTAGAGAAGGAATAAGCTTGAATTGAATAGAAAAACTGTAGTACTTTCTATTAATTCATGAGGAACAGCAGAGCTCCACACCTTAATCTATGGTGTGTAGAAACTCTACCGTTTGAAAATACATAAGTGATGAAGGTTCAGGCATGGCCGAATGACCAGCCCCCATAAAGGTCTAAGATAGCATAAAACTAATCAAAAATCCCCTTACAAAGATAGTAAAAAGTCCTATTTATACTAGACTAGTTACTAGGGTTTACAGAAATGAGTAAATGATGTAGAAATCCACTTCCGGGGCCCACTTGGTGTGTTCTTGGGCTGAGCATTGAGCTTTACACGTGTAGAGGTCTTTCTTGGAGTTGAACGCCAGTTTGTAACCTGTTTCTGGTGTTTAACTCCATTTTACAACCTGTTTCTGGCGTTTGACTCCAGAATGCAGCATGGAACTGGCGTTCAACACCAGTTTACGTTGTCTATCCTTAATTAAAGTATGGGTTATTATATATTTCTGGAAAGCCCTGGATGTCTACTTTCCAACGCAATTGACAGCGCGCCATTTGGAGTTTTGTAGCTCCAGAAAATCCACTTTGAGTGCAGGGAGGTCAGAATCCAACAGCATCTGCAGTCCTTCTTCAACCTCTGAATCTGCTTTTTGCTCAGGTCCCTCAATTTCAGCCAGAAAATACCTGAAATCACAGAAAAATACACAAACTCATAGTAAAGTCCAGAAATGTGATTTTTAATTAAAAACTAATAAAAATATACTAAAAACTAACTAAATCATACTAAAAACTATGTAAAAACAATGCCAAAAAGCGTATAAATTATCCGCTCATCACAACACCAAACTTAAATTGTTGCTTGTCCCCAAGCAACTAAAAATAAAATAGGATAAAAAGAAGAGAATATACTATAAATTCTAAAATATCAATGAAACTTAGCTCCAATCAGATGAGCGGGACTTGTAGCTTTTTGCCTCTTGAATAGTTTTGGCATCTCACTTTATCCATTGAGGTTCAGAATGATTGCATCTATAGGAACTCAGAGTTCAGATAGTGTTATTGATTCTCCTAGTTTAGTATGTTGATTCTTGAACACAGCTATTTTATGAGTCTTGGCCGTGGCCCTAAGCACTTTGTTTTCCAGTATTACCACCGGATACATAAATGCCACAGACACATAACTGAGTGAACCTTTTCAGATTGTGACTCAGCTTTGCTAAAGTCCCCAATTAGAGGTGTATAGGGTTCTTAAGCATACTCTTCTTTTTGCTTTGGACCTTGACTTTAACCGCTCAGTCTCAAGTTTTCACTTGACACCTTCACGCCACAAGCACATGGTTAGGGACAGCTTGGTTTAGCCGCTTAGGCCAGGATTTTATTCCTTTAGGCCCTCCTATCCACTGATGCTCAAAGCCTTGGATCCTTTTTTTTTATTACCCTTGCCTTTTGGTTTTAAGGGCTATTGGCTTTTTACTCTTGCCTTTTGGTTTAAAGAGCTTTTGGCTTTTTCTTCTTGCTTTTTCTTTTTCTTTCTCTTTTTTTCGCAATTTTTTTTGCAAGCTTTTGTATTCACTGCTTTTTCTTGCTTCAAGAATCATTTTTATGATTTTTCAGATTATCAAATAACATGTCTCCTTTTTTCTTATTCTTCAAGAGCCAACATATTTAACATTCATAAACATCAACTTCAAAAGACATATGCAATGTTCAAGCATTCATTCAGAAAACAAAAAGTATTGTCACCACATCAAAATAATTAAACTAGTTTCAAGGATGAATTTGAAACCATGTACTTCTTGTTCTTTTGTAATTAAAACATTTTTCATTCAAGAGAGGTGATGGATTCATATTCATAACTTTAAGGCAGAGACACTTAGACACTAATGATCATGTAATAAGACACAAATATAAATAAACATAAAGCTCAGAAATCGAAAAACAGGAAAATAAATAAACAAGGAGATTAAGGAATGAGTCCACCTTAGTGAGGGTGGCGTTTTCCTCTTCTTGAAGAACCAATGGTACTCTTGAGCTCCTCTATGTCTCTTCCTTGTCTTTCTTGCTCCTCCCTCATAGCTCTTTTATCTTCTCTAATTTCATGGAGGATGATGGAGTGCTCTTGGTGCTCCACCCTTAGTTGTCCCATGTTGGAACTTAATTCTCCTAGGGAAGTGTTGATTTGTTCCCAATAGTTTTGTGGAGGGAAGTGCATCCCTTGAGGCATCTCAGGGATTTCATGGTGAGGAATCTCCTCATGCTCATGTTGAGGTCCATGATCTCTTGTTTGCTCCATCCTTTTCTTAGTGATGGGCTTATCCTCTTCAATGAGGATATCTCCCTCTATGTCAATTCCAGCTGAATTGCAGAGGTGGCATATGAGGTGAGGAAAGGCTAACCTTGCCCAAGTGGAGGACTTGTCAGCCACCTTGTAGAGTTCTTGAGGTATAATCTCATGAACTTCCACCTCTTCTCCAATCATGATACTATGGATCATGATGGCCTGGTCTATAGTAACTTCAGACCGGTTACTAGTAGGAATGATTGAGCGTTGAATGAACTCTAGCCATCCCCTAGCCACTGGTTTGAGGTCAACCCTTCTTAGTTGAACCGGCTTGCCCCTTGAGTCAATTTTCCATTGAGCTCCTTCTACACATATGTCCATAAGGACTTGGTCCAACCTTTGATCAAAGTTGACCTTCTTGTGTAGGGGTGTGCATTTTCTTCCATCATTGGCAAGTTGAACGCCAGCCTTATATTTTCCGGACTGAAATCTAAGTATTTTCCCCGAACCATAGTAAGCCAATGCTTTGGATTTGGGTTCACATTTTGATCATGGTTCCTTGTGATCCATGCGTTTGCATAGAACTCTTGAACCATTAGGATCCCGACTTGTTGAATGGGGTTGGTGAGAACTTCCCAACCTCTTCTTTGAATCTCGAGTCAGATCTCCGGATACTCATTCCTTTTGAGCTTGTAAGGAACCTCAGAGATCACTTTCTTCTTGGCCACAACTTCATAGAAGTGGTCTTGATGGACCTTTGAGATGAATCTCTCCATCTCCCATGACTCAGAGGTGGAAGCAATTGCCTTTCCTTTCCTCTTTCTAGAGGTTTCTCTAGCCTTAGGTGTCATAAATGGTTATGGAAAAACAAAAAGCAATGCTTTTACCACACCAAACTTAAAATGTTTGCTCGTCCCCGAGCAAAAGAAGAAAGAAAGAAGTAGAAGAAGAAGAGAAATGGAGGAGAGGGAGAGAGAGTAGGTTTCGGCCAAGTGGAAGAAGATAGGGTTATGTTGTGTGAAATAGAAGAAGGAATGAGGGGTTTATATAGAAGTGGGAAGGGGTTTAGGGTTCGGCCATTTAGGGTTGGGTTTAGGAGGGAAAATATTTTGAATTTGAAGGTAGGTGGGGTTTATGGGGAAGAGAAGATGGATGTGAGTGGTGAGGGGGTGATTGGTGGAGGTTATTTTGGGGAAGAGTGTTATGAAAAGGTGTGAAGAGGAGAGAAGAAAATGTGGGGGTCTTGTGGGGTCTACAGATCCTGAGGTGTCAAGGATTTTTTATCCCTGCACCTTTTAGACGTGTAAAATGCCCTATACATGCAATCCTGGCGTTTAACGCCAGACTGCTGCCTGTTTCTGGCGTTAAACGCCACTTCCATGCTCTGTTCTGGCATTTAACGCCAGGTAGATGCTTGTTTCTGGCGTTAAACGCCAGCTTGGTGCCTGTTTCTGGCGTTAAACGCCAGACAGATACTTGTTTCTGGCGTTTAAACGCCAGACTGTTCTCCTCCAGGGTGTGCTATTTTTCATTCTATTTTTCACTCTATTTTTTATTTTTCAATAGTTTTTGTGACTTCACATGATCATAAACCTAAATAAAACTTAAAATAGCAATGGAAAATAAATAAATATAATTAGATAACATTGGGTTGCCTCCCAACAAGTGCTTCTTTAATGTCAATAGCTTGACAGTGAGCTCTCATGGAGCCTCACAGATGTTCAGAGCAAGGTTGGAACCTCCCAACACCAAACTTAGAGTTTGAATGTGGGGGTTCAATACCAAACTTAGAGTTTGGTTGTGGCCTCCCAACACCAAACTTAGAGTTTGACTGTGGGGGCTTTGATTGACTCTGCAGTGAGAGAAGCTTTTCATGCTTCCTCTCCATGGTTACAGAAGGGGATCCTTGAGTTTAAAATACAAGGTTGTCCTCATTCAGTTGAAGGACTAACTCTCCTCTGTCCACATCAATAACAGCTCTTGCTGTGGCTAGGAAAGGTCTTCCAAAGATGATGGATTCGTCCTCATCCTTCCCAGTATCCAGGATTATGAAATCAGCAGGGATGTAAAGGCCTTCAACCTTTACTAGCACGTCCTCTACTTGTCCATAAGCTTGTTTTCTGGAGTTGTCTGCCATCTCTAATGAGATTTTGGTAGCTTGCAGCTCAAAGATTCCCAGTTTCTCTATTACAGAGAGTGGCATGAGGTTTATCCCTGATCCAAGGTCACATAGAGCCTTCTCAAAGGTCATGGTGCCTATGGTACAAGGTATTAAGAACTTTCCAGGATCCTGTTTCTTCTGAGGCAATCTCAGTTGATCCAGATCACTTAGTTCATTGATGAGCAAGGGAGGTTCATCTTCCCAAGTCTCATTACCAAATAATTTGGCATTCAGCTTCATGATTGCACCAAGGTACTTGGCAACTTGCTCTTCAGTAACATCTTCATTCTCTTCAGAAGAAGAATACTCATCAGAGCTCATGAATGGCATAAGGAGGTTCAATGGAATCTCTATGGTCTCTAGATGAGCCTCAGATTCCTTTGTTTCCTCAGAGGGAAACTCCTTGTTGATCACTGGACGTCCCAGGAGGTCTTCCTCACTTGGATTCACGTCTTCTCCCTCCCTTGTAGGTTCAGCCATGATGGTTAAATCAATGGCCTTGCACTCTCTCTTTGGATTCTCTTCTGTATTGCTTGGGAGAGTACTAGAAGGAGTTTCAGTGACTCTTTTACTCAGCTGGCCCACTTGTGCCTCCAAATTCCTAATGGAGGACCGTGTTTCATTCATGAAACTTACAGTGGCCTTAGATAGATCAGAGACTATATTTGCTAAGCTAGATGGATTCTGCTCAGAACTCTCTGTCTGTTGCTGAGTGGATGATGGAAAAGGCTTGCTATTGCTAAACCTGTTTCTTCCACCATTGTTAAAGCCTGGTTGAGGCTTTTGTTGATCCTTCCATGAGAAATTTGGATGATTTCTCCATGAGGGATTATAGGTGTTTCCATAGGGTTCACCCATGTAATTCACCTCTGCTATTGCAGGGTTCTCAGGATCATAAGCTTCTTCTTCAGAAGATGCCTCTTTAGTACTGTTGGATGATTCCTTCAATCCATTCAGACTCTAAGAAATCATATTGACTTGCTGAGTCAATATTTTATTCTGAGCCAATATGGCATTCAGAGTATCAATTTCAAGAACTCTCTTCCTCATGGGCGTCCCATTATTCACAGGATTCCTTTCAGAAGTGTACATGAACTGGTTATTGGCAACCATGTCAATGAGTTCTTGAGCTTCTGCAGGCGTTTTTTTTAGGTGAATGGATCCACCTGTAGAATGGTCCAGTGACATCTTTGATAATTCAGACAGACCATCATAGAATATATCCAGGATAGTCTATTCTGAAAGTATGTCAGAAGGACACTTTTTGGTTAGTTCCTTGTATCTCTCCCAAGCTTCATAGAGGGATTCACCTTCCTTTTGTCTGAAGGTTTGAACATCCACTCTAAGCTTACTAAGCTTTTGAGGAGGAAAGAACTTGGCTAAGAAGGCCGTGACCAGCTTATCCCAAGAGTTCAGGCTATCCTTAGGTTGAGAGTCCAACCATATTCTAGCTCTGTCTCTTACAGCAAATGGAAAAAGCATAAGCCTGTAGACCTCGGGATCAACCCCATTGGTCTTAACAGTATCACAGATCTGCAAGAATTCAGTTAAGAACTGAAAAGGATCTTCAGATGGAAGTCCATAAAACTTGCAGTTTTGTTGCATCAGAGAAACTAATTGAGGTTTAAGCTCAAAGTTGTTTGCTCCAATGGCAGGGATTGAGATGCTTCTTCCATGTAAATTGGAATTAGGTGCAGTAAAGTCACCAAGCATCTTCCTTGCATTGTTATTATTTTCGGCCATGTCTCATTCTTTTTCGAAATTTTCAGTCAGATTTTCTCCAGAGAGTTGTGCTTTAGCTTCCCTTAGCTTCCTCTTCAGAGTCCTTTCAGGTTCAGGATCAGCTTCAACAAGAATGTTCTTATCCTTGTTCCTGCTCATATGAAAAAGAAGAAAACAGAAAAGAAAATATGGAATCCTCTATGTCACAGTATAGAGATTCTTTTATGTGAGTAGAAGAAGATATGAATAGAAGATGGAGAATCCAAACACAAGAGTGAGGAGTAGGTTCGAATTCTTAGATGAAGAGGAGTGTTAGTAAATAATTAAATAATTAGAAGGAGGTGAGAGAGAAGAATTTTCGAAAATTAAATAAATTAAAATAAAAATATTTTTATTTTTAATTTGAAATTAAAATAAAATTCGAAAATTAGAAAAGAAATAAAATTAAAATTAAAAATTAAAATAATTAGTTAATTAAAAAGGAATTTTGAAAAAGAGGAAGGTGATTTTCGAAAATTAGAGAGAGAATTAGTTAGGTAGTTTTGAAAAAGATATGATTGAAACAAAAAGATAGGATTGATTGAAAAAAAGATTTGAAAATCAATTTAAAAAGATAAGAGGTTAGAAAAGAAGTTAGAAAAGATTTTGAAATTGATTTTGAAAAAGATATGATTGAAAGATATGATTGAAAAATTTAATTTGAAAAAGATTTGAAAAGAAAATTAAAAAGATTTGATTTTTGAAGTTAAAGTTGATTACTTGACTAATAAGAAACTAAAAGATATGATTTTAAAATTTAAAGATTGAACCTTTCTTAATAGGCAAGTAACAACTTGAAAAATTTTTGAATCAAAACATTAAATGCTAGTAGTAATTTCGAAAATATGGAATAAAAGTAAGAAAAAGATTTTGAAAATTAATTTGAAATTTTCGAAAATATTAAAAGAAAAATGAAAAAGATTTTGAAAAAATTTTAAAAAGGAATTCGAAAATATTAAAAGGAAATTGAAAAAGATTTGATTTTTGAAAAAGATTTGAAAAAGATAGAATTTTTAAATTGAAAATTTGACTTGACTCATAAGAAACAACTAAATTTTGAAATTTTTTTGAAAAAATCAACTCAAATTTTCGAAATTTATGAGAAGAATAAGGGAAAGATAATTTTTTGATTTTTGAAATTTTTTTTGAGGAGAGAGAAAAACATAAAAAAGACTCAATGCATGAAAATTTTAGATTAAAACATGTGATGCATGCAAGAACACTATGAATGTCAAGATGAACACCAAGAACTTATTTTAAAAATTTTTCAAGAAAAGAAAAACATGCAAGACTCCAAACTTAGAAATTATTAAACTTTAGACACTAACAAATTGAAAATGCATATGAAAAACTAGAAAAGACACAAAACAAGAAAATATGAAGATCAAACAAGAAGACTGGCCAAGAACAACTTGAAGATCATGAAGAATACAATGCATGAGATTTTTGAAAATAATTTTTTGGAAAATTAAAAAGATTTAATTGACACCAAACTTAAAACTTGACTCTAGACTCAAACAAGAAACATCAAATTATTTTTGATTTTATGATTTTGTTAAATTTTTTTTTGATTTTTCGAAAATTAATTGAGAAAAACGAAAAAGAAGAATTTTTTTTTGTATTTTTTGAAAATAAGAAATAAAAAGCTTAAAATTAAAATAAAATTACCTAATCTGAGCAACAAGATGAACCGTCAATTGTCCAAACTCGAACAATCCCCGGCAACGGCGCCAAAAACTTGGCGCGCGGAAATCGTGACAGTTCCATTCCTTGGTAACGGCGCTGAAAACTTTATACGCACGTTCATAATCTTAATTCTTTGTCACAACTTCGCACAACTGACCAGCAAGTGCACTGGGTCGTCCAAGTAATAAACCTTACGTGAGTAAGGGTCGATCCCACGGAGATTGTCGGCTTGAAGCAAGCTATGGTCACCTTGTAAATCTCAGTCAGGCGGATTCAAATGGTTATAGAGTTTTAATAATTAAAAGATAAATAACACAAAATAGGATAGAGATACTTATGTAATTCATTGGTGAGAATTTCAGATAAGCGTATAGAGATGCTTTCGTTCCTCTGAACCTCTGCTTTCCTACTGTCTTCATCCAATCATTCCTACTCCTTTCCATTGCAAGCTTTATGTAGGGCATCACCGTTGTCAATGGCTACATCCCATCCTCTCTGTGAAAATGGTCCAATGCGCTGTCACTGCATGGCTAATCATCTGTCGGTTCTCGATCATACTGGAATAGGATTTACTATCCTTTTGCGTCTGTCACTACGCCCAGCACTCGCGAGTTTGAAGCTCGTCACAGCCATGCCTTCCCAGATCCTACTCAGAATACCACAGACAAGGTTTAGACTTTTCGGATCTCAGGAATGGCCATCCATGGATTCTAACTTATACCACGAAGATTCTAATATCTCGGACTCGGTCCTCTGTATTAGATATCTAAGAGATACTCATTCTAGCTTGTTTGCATGTAGAACGGAAGTGTTTGTCAGGCACGCGTTCATAGGTGAGAATGATGATGAGCGTCACATAATAATCACATTCATCATGTTCTTGGGTGCGAATGGATATCTTAGAGAAGGAATAAGCTTGAATTGAATAGAAAAACAGTAGTACTTTGTATTAATTCATGAGGAACAGTAGAGCTCCACACCTTAATCTATGGTGTGTAGAAACTCTACCGTTTAAAAATACATAAGTGATGAAGGTTCAGGCATGGCTGAATGGCCAGCCCCCATAAAGGTCTAAGATAGCATAAAACTAATCAAAGATCCCCTTACAAAGATAGTAAAAAGTCCTATTTATACTAGACTAGTTTACTAGGGTTTACAAAAATGAGTAAATGATGCAGAAATCCACTTCCGGGACCCACTTGGTGTGTGCTTAGGCTGAGCATTGAGCTTTACACGTGTAGAGGTCTTTCTTGGAGTTGAACACCAGTTTGTAACCTGTTTCTGACGTTTAACTCCACTTTGCAACCTATTTTTGGCGTTTGACTCCAGAATGCAGCATGGAATTGGCGTTCAACGCCAGTTTACGTCGTCTATCCTTAATCAAAGTATGGACTATTATATATTGCTAGAAATACCTGGATGTCTACTTTCCAACGAAATTAAGAGCGCGCCATTTGGAGTTCTGTAGCTCCAGAAAATCCACTTTTAGTATAGGGAGGTCAGAATCCAACAGCATCTGCAGTCCTTCTTCAACCTCTGAATATGATTTTTGCTCAGGTCCCTCAATTTCAGCCAGAAAATACCTGAAATCACAGAAAAACACACAAACTCATAGTAAAGTCCAGAAATGTGATTTTTAATTAAAACTAATAAAAATATACTAAAAACTAACTAAATCATACTAAAAACTATGTAAAAATAATGCCAAAAAGCGTATAAATTATCCACTCATCAACAGGTCATCAGTTTAATCACCTCTACCAATCACATTCTTAGAGGTCCTGTCCTGTATGATGAAGACTAAGTCAAAAAAGAGGATTGTGCAGTTAGACAGTTTTAACAAAGAACTAACAGAAATCAACTTAATTCGAAAAGAGAGAATGAATATGATATTGTAAAGGATTAAATAAGAATTAAGAATAACATTACCAATAGCTAAAGCACGAATTTTGGTATGATTAAGTAAAGCAACATAATGATTTGTAAGAGGTTTGGGATTTTCCAAAAATTTAAAGGAATTAGTGATGTGAGTAGTGGCTCTGGAATCAACTATCCAACTAGCATATGCCTTTTGATTCGAATAACATGAGGAAAACACTTCACTTGCAGAAATTTTAGGTTCAATGTCTTGAAGAGCTTGCTAAGTTTGCAAGAGAGTCATCAATTGGTTGTACTGAGCCGCTGTAAGTGAGAAGCTAGATATTGGAGATTGATCTTGGCTTTCTTGATCATGAGCGACCTTGGCAACATGATGCACTTGGGATTTGGCATTAACAGGCTTGTTCTGAGAATATTTAGGAGGATATCCATGGAGACAATAGCATTTATCTTCAATATGTCCCATCAACCCATAATGAGCTCAGAGTGGACGATCTTTCCTCCCTTTCACCATGGGTCTAGAAGGAGCGGTGGGTCTTGGAGACTGTTTAACAGCAAAGGCCATATGTTGGCTTGGAGAGGTGAGTGCTCTCTACTTCTCCTCTTGCAACACAAGAGAAAAGACTTTCCCAATCGGAGACAGTGGATCTGACAATAGGATTTGGCTTTGAACACTTGCCAAATTCTAATTGAGACCCATAAGGAACAGCATCACATATTCTTGATCAAGAAAGGCTTGAATCGGCTTAACGCCACCACAGGAACAAGATACCAATGGCTTGAAGGTGTTACGTTCTTTCTAAAATATCTTCAACTTTGTGAAATACTATGAGACCAAGAGAGAGCCTTGAGTCAGAGACTTGAGAGACCTCTTTAGCTCAAAGATGCGAGGAACGTTGCTCTAAGAGAAGCGAGTCTCCAAATCTTGCCAAAGTAAAGCTGCAGATCCAGCATAAATGACGCTTGCCGTAATATCCTTGGAGATCGCATTCAGCAACCACGTAGTGACCATGTCGTTCATGCACTGCCACGATTCAGTGAGCGCAGGGTCAAAAACTGGATCTGGCTTCAGAGGGAGCCATCGATGAAGTAGAGCTTGCGTTTTTCACTTAATGCAAGCCTCATCGATCTGCACCATGAAGCATAGTTTTCTTCTTGTAGAGGTCATGAAATAAGCATGAGTCCTGGGTGAACACCGGACTAAAGCAGATATGCATCAGCAATCAGCGAGGACGGTGCCAAAACTTGAGGAGTATTGGAATCTTCCTGAGAAACTGTGGATACAAAAATTGCAGACATTTTGATTGATGAGTAAAAGAATAGAAAAAAGAATGTGTCAAAAGAGGAAGAACTTTCTTGCAGAAATGAGAAAGAGCGAGAAAGAAGAATGGAAAATTGAGATATTTTTCTTAGAAAATTAAAGAATGAAGGGAGAGAGTAATGCAAAAGTGTAAAGTGAAATTACATCTGATATCATATTGGAATGTGAAAGAAAATAAAGAAAAAGATGATTCTCATTGAGTAAAATAATTTCAAGTGAGGTGTGTGTATATAATATTTATATATTGGCTACTTATTGACACAAAATTATAACTAACTGCTATATCAGTAAAAAAAATGACTAATTAACTGTTAACTAATTAAGTTAGGTATCCATAACAAAAGAGTTGTTTATAGAAATTTAGTATATATAAATATAAAATTTAATACCCTTATTGGATATGCTATACCTCTTTTAACAGAGAATATAGGAAGATCAATAAGTTTAGCTGACGTTATGGAACAAAATGATGAATTCTTTTCAATTACATATGCTAGTAATTATACTCTAACTAATAGTCATCATAGTATAGTATTTAAAATAAAGAAAGAATTTATGTTGATGAATTATTCCAAAAAATGTTAAAATAGAAATACCAAAATATAAAACAATTGTGAATCTATCCCCTCTTCTGATAAAAGACGCATACAAAAATTCTTTTCAACAAGTTTTTAAATTAGAAAATCTAAAATTAATAGTTCTTTAAATTTATCTAATCCAAAAATATATACAAGATAAAGAAAATTCCAAAATAAAAGAATTAATAAAGAAAATTAAGAACTTGCTGAAACTCTTAAAAAGTAGTTATGAGAAATAACAAGAATAATGTATATAGTCATAAAAAAACTGAAGATATATTTATAGTCATATCTATAATAAAATAGGAAGAACTTTATTTATAAAAATATGTTCGGTTTCCCAGTCCTGGAATGGGTCGGATGTGCCAGATGCCTGGAAGTAGTTGGGATGCTAGATTCAGTTCGCCTTCGTGCGTTAGGATCTCCTGGGCCAACGTGACGAGGATGAAGTCAGGGCGTGAGGTCCCACCGAGTTATGATTGGGTGTGGAGGCGGCCATTAGGGTAAAGGATAGGTAACGTACCTCGGGGAGGGGTAGGGCCCTCCCCTTATATAGTCTGTACGCCTGTGGGTCCAACAGGGGCAGACCCTCTTTCTTGGAAGTTTCCTTTCCAGCTTTCCTCGACCACGCAGAGGGGGAGGTGGCATTCAGGTCGCCTTCAGTTCAATTTCGCCAGGCCATTTGGTTGGGTGGGTGCCCAGACCCAGATCCCTGGCTAGTTGGGCTGGGCCGAAACAGTGCCCCCAACGTGCCAGCTGCGGCCGTGAGTGCTGGGGTTGGGGCGTTCTTCTCAATTCCTCCTTTGGTAGGGTTCTCTCCTAGGTCGGCCGCTCGTTATAGGGGCGTGCCCCCTACGCGCTGGCCTTCCTTGTCCATTCTTGGGGACGTCAATCGTCGCCTTGATCTGCGCACGGGAGCAGTTAATGCTCATTATGACTGATTTGAAAAGCCGGGGGAATAGACCACTATGACCCTACCTTTTCACGCTTCCTCTCCTGGCGGTTACCATCCCAATATTCTCCAAACTCTTTCACCTTTCTTTCTTTCTTTATTTCTTTCCTATTCATTCCTACATTCGCCCCTGCTCATTGTTTCACTCTTTGGATCATTGTCGAAGAAAGTTCAGCGCAATTTCCACCTGATCATTACCTTTCTTCTACACATTTCTTTGTAAGTGTTTGTTATCTTCCTTGTTGTTTTGTTGTTTTCATTCAGTGATTGCTGCTTGCATGTTCCTTTTTGCCATTTGCTTGTAGTTGCTTAAGTTTGCGCAGTTTGTGTTAGATAGTTACTAGAGGGGGTACCATTTTAGGTGCGTTTGTTTGTTTTTGATTCGCCATTTGATATTAGATTGCCACTAGAATCTTTTCCAGTAGACTGTAGTGCTAGTTTCCACTTCTTCCGACTTCCCGACCTCTTGGTCTGACTTCAAGTGGTGCCCCCACTGTAGGTATGACGCATCTCCCCCTCCCGAGTCCCCGTGTAGACCGTTACTCCTGGGTCACTTCGGATGTGAAGGATCAGCTCTCCCGGGTAACTCTCGAGGAGCTTGAAGAGTTCCATCGTTCCGATCTACTTTGCTCGAAGAGGAGCGCTATCATGTGTTTGTTCCTGGGGATGAAGAGCGAATATGTCACCTTAACTTGAACACCCCTTGAGTCGTCGACTGGCTATGGGTGTATAAGTCGATGTTCACCAGTTTGGGGGTTCGTCTCCCCTTCTCCCCATTTGTGATGGCGCTTCTGGATTGATGTGATGTGGCGCCATCACAATTACATCTGAACAATTGGACTGACGTCTGGTACTTCGAGATGGCATACGAGTATTTAGAGCTACCGGTCTTTGTGGAGGTTTTTTTTATGGCTTTTTATTTTGACGAACCCTTCCAAAGAGGGGAGCCATAAAAAGGATACATGTCCTTCTGGGCTACCCAGGGTAGACGGATCTTCGGGGTGTTTGAAGATTCGTTTTATGGCTTCAAGGAAAAATTCTTTAAAGTGCAGCCTGCAGAAGGTCAACGCCCCTTCTGGCTAACCTTGGAAGGGGAACACCGTATCCCGACCTATTGAAGCTTCGGGGCTGGGTCTAACGCTTTTACGAAGGTGACGTACAAAGGGCTGACCCAGCAGAACAAGAATGTAACTGACGTGTTGTTGGCTATTTTTAATAAGAATATTGTCAACCCGTACCTCTTGATGGGTGACCGAGAGACGGATAGAAGCTACATATGTGAGTAGTCGGTTAGTTGTAGTGTTGTGTTCTTGATTTGTTTACTCACTTAGTGCTATGCTTGACGAATCGTTGTGTTTTTTCGTTATTGCAGTGTCCATGGCCGCCGAGCAGACTGGCCTTGACAATCTGATGTCATACTTCCTCCCTGGGCATAGTGATGATAGCTCCATCACTCCCCCAGCTAATGTTCCAGGCTCATCCAACCCTGAGGTTCAATCACAGCCCACTCAGGGGGAGGTCACCGGTACAAGTGCCGGTGTGATCCCTCCATCTGAGGAGGTTCTGAAAGAGGAGGTTGGTCCCGATGTCGCCATTGTTGACAACCCGAAGAAAAGGAAGTCAATCTCCAGTCCAAAAGGAGTCATCACCATGATGAAGAAGAACTTTGACGCTGGGAGCTTCATTGACGCCCAACTCCTGCCGAGTACCGAGGACTTCTTTCTTGGCAGGGATCTCGCTTCCCAGGCTAAGTGGGTGTATTGCACCTTGCTCCGGGCTGTCGCCATAGTGAGAAAGGCGGAACCGGTCTTGGCTGGTGCTCGGACTTTGGATGGAAAACTCCAGGCGGCTATTAAGTCCATGGGTAAGCTGAAAGAGGAGGTAGAGTAGGTTAAGACCCAACTTGCTGCTTCGGAGGAGAACGTGAAGACCTCGTACGAGATGGTTGCCTGGCTCACTGAGCGGGAGCTCACTTTGGAGAGTCAGCTCAATGCTGCTCAGGGTCGGGTGAAGGAATTGGAGAAAGAGCGTGACAACGCTATCTTGTCAGCTAATGCTGCTAAGGCTGAGGTTTTTGATTTGAAGAAGAAGAATAAAAAAACCGTGAGGCATGCTTGGAATGCTATTGGGGGCACTGAAGAAGCGATTAAGGCCCAAGTAAAGTTGCTGGTTCCTGATTTTGACGTCTCTACTGTTGGTGCCTTCAAGACCATCAAGGACGGCAAGATTGTCGACCTCCCGAGGAATGACGTGTATTTGTTCATACTTTTTGGGTCGTTTTGGCTTTGTAATGTATTGTTTTGAACATCTCAGTAGTTTGTGTAAAACTGTTTACCGTTTTGATTGATAAGCGACGACTACCGAAGCCGATTTGTGGCTTTTTATGTTTAAACATTTGAGTTGTGGCCCTTACTTTCGTAGCCACTAAGATAGTGTTCACGATTTTCCTGGCTCCCGGAGTGATCAGTCTCATGATGCCATAATGTTACCAAATTGGTCAGTGAGGCAAAACAATTGAATGATGAATTAAAGATGGCAAGTCAGAAATAAGAGAGAAATGATTAAAATTTAAACAAAGCGTAATCAGGACGTGCTAAGTGACAATCTCAACAAACATGGAATAAGTAAACAGGTGAACAGAAACGGGTGTTACTATATTGGGGACCCGTCTGGTCGTCGGGTTCACTTGGGCTTTTAAGAGTAGAACTTCTTCAAGTTTACCATATTCCACGTCCTGGGCACCTCTCTTCCGTCCAGTCGTTCCAGCTTGTAAGCTCCATCGACGACTACTTCTTTTATCCTGTAGGGGCCTTCCAAATTTGCTGTTAGTTTCCCTTCTCCCGGGGTCGGTAGGCCCACGTCGTTGCGTCGTAGAACCAGGTCATTTGGTTCAAAACTCCTTTTTAGCATTTTGGTGTTGTACCGTAGGGCTATTCTTTGTTTCAACGCCGTTTCTGACAGGTGAGCCATCTCCCTGGTCTCGTCGAACAGATCTTTCTCCACAGCTTCCTCAAATCCACCAAGGAATAACTGTGGGCTTGGCTCCCCCACTTCCACGGGAATCACCGCATCGACCCCATAGGTAAGTCGGAAGGGCGTCTCTCAGTGGAGGATTGTGGTGTTGTTCTGTAGGACCAAAAAACTGATGCGAGTTTGTCTGCCCATCCTCCCTTCTTCTGGTCAAGCCGTTTCTTAAGGCCTTGGAGGCTGACTTTGTTTACGGCTTCAACTTGGCCGTTGGTCTGTGGGTGCTCCACTGACGAGAACCTTTGTTTTATCACCAGGCCAGTAAGGAACTCACCGAACCTCTTATCGGTAAACTGTGTCCCGTTGTCGGATATCACGACCTCTGGAATCCCAAATCTGGGGATCATTTGCCTCCACATGAATTTTTGACAATTGACTGACAATATGTTGGCGAGCGGCTCCGCCTCGACCTACTTAGTATAGTAGTCAATGGCCACGATCAGGTATTTCACCTGCCCGGGGCCTACCGGGAAGGGTCCCAAAAGGTAACCCCCACTAGCTGAAAGGTCGGGAGGCCATCAGTAAACTTAACTCGGCTGCTGGGGTTCTATAGAAATTGGCGTTTTCTTGACACTTCTTGCATCTTTTCATGAATTCCTAGGAGTCCGACATCATCGAGGGCCAAACGTAGCCGGGCCTAACGAGCTTCCAGGCCAAGACCTTTCCGCCGATATGGTGGCCGCAACATCCCTCGTGGACCTCGCTTAAGACATAGTCCGTCTGATCGGGGCGCAGGCACTTTAGCAGGGGTTGGTTCAGCCCTCTTTTGAACAGTTGGCCCTGTACTATTGCGTACTTGGCTGCTTCCCTCCATATCACCTTCGTCGCCTTCTCATCCTCAGGGAGCTTACTGTTTTCCAAGAAGTTGGTAATCTGATCCATCCATGAGGGGGTGTCGGCTGCTTGGGTTACGCACAAGGTGACCGTTGGTTCCTTTACTAATCCTTGGATCAGGGATCGATTTCCCGACCCAGGCTTCATACTTGCCAGCTTTGATAGGAGGTCGGCTCGTGTGTTCCTTTCTCTTGGAACGAGCTGCACCACGACCTCATCGAATTTCTCACTCAAATTTTTTACCCTTTCCAAGTATTTCTGTAACAAGGAATCTCTGGCTTGGTAGGTTCCATTGATTTGGGAAGTGACGACTTGAGAGTCGCTTTTTACTTCCACCTTGGTTGCCTCGACTACTTTTGATCAGAGCAGACCTCCTATGAGGGCCTCGTATTCTTCTTGGTTGTTAGAGACCGGGAAATCGAATTTGATGGACTGCTCGTATATCATTCCGGTCGGGCTTTCGAGGATTATCCCTGCCCCCCCCGAACGTTTGGTTGGAAGCTCCGTCAACATGGAGTTTTCACCGTGTGTCCAGGATCTCGTGAGGGTCCTCTGTTACTTCCACTAGGAAGTCGGCCATTGCCTGGGCGTTAATTGCGTGACTGGGCTCATATTGCAGATCGTACCAAGACAGCTCAACTGACCAGGTCATCATCCATCCTACTAGGTCGGGTTTTTGTAGGACTTGACGAATCGCTTGATCTGTCCTGACAGTGATCCGATGTCCCTGGAAGTATTGCCTCAACCTTCAAGACGAGATCAAGAGTGTATAGGCTAGCTTTTCCAATTTTCTGTATCTTAGCTCCGCCCCCTGTAGCGCTTTGCTGATGAAGTAAACTGGTTGTTGGATCTTTCCCTCTTATTAAACAAAGACGGCCACCAAGGCTTCGTCTGACACTACCAGATATAGAAATAGCGTCTCGCCATCCTTAGGCTTACCTAGGACTAGTGGCACTGAGAGTATGCTTTTAAAATGGTTGAAAGCTTCTTCACAAGTCGGGGTCCATTCGAAGGCTATCCCTTTCTTCATGAGGTTGAAGAAGGGAATATCTTTGGCCGCCGATGCACCGAGGAAGCGAGATAGGGCTGTAAGCCTTCCGGCCAACCTCTGCATGTCCTTGATGCACCATGGGCTTGTCATTTGCAAAATGGCTTCACACTTGTCGAGGTTAGCCTCGACCCCCCTTTGGGTTATCATGAAACCTAGGAACTTCTCGGCTTCCATGGCAAAAGCGCATTTGAGGAGTTTAAGTCTCGTATTGTGTCTACGAAGAGACGTGAACACGGTCTCCAGGTCACCGACTAAGTCTTCCGATCAGCTGATCTTCAGCAAGATATCATCCACATACACCTCTACCGACTTCCCGATTATATTGTTGAAGACTTAGTTCATCAGTCTCTGGTAAGTCGCCCCTGCGTTCTTTACCAGGCCGTTGGGTCGGGTGGGCGCTCAGACCCGAATCCTTGGCTAGTTGGGTTGGGCTGGAACAAAATACAATGACGACTAACAAAAAAAAAATTTATATATCTCATCAAGATAAGAAACAGAAATTCTTTGAAAGAGCAAATCATTTAAAATCTTTGTAATTTTCAGAAATAAGTAAAAAAGCTTTTAAAGCATTAAATATAGCATATAACAATCTTCAAAAAGAAGTAATAGAACTAAAAATGAAAATAGTTTAAAAATAAAAAAATTAATAACACTAAAAATTAAATTTTAAAAATGAATTGATAATTGATAAACTAAAATTAGTAAAATTAGCACTGAGAATTGATAAATTAAAATATAAATTTTTAAAAATAAAAAATTATTAAATTCACAATGAAAATTTTTTTAAAATAATAATAAAACAGAAACAAAGGATAATAATAGAAAATTTTAAAAAAATAGCAAAAGGATAAAATTATCATTTAATAAATTTGATAATAAAGATAAATTTTTTTGACAAATTAAAAAAGTAGTATTAGAATCAAAATAACAATTTTAAAAAAATAACTATGTTTTATTTAAAAAAAACTTTTAAATAATACCATACATGTCAATAATCTAACTACTAGTGTAAATATTCGACATTCTATACAGTTCGACCATGACGAGGAAAGCATCGATTGTAATATGAGTCTGAGTTTAAAAGAACTTTAGTCAAATTTTGCTAATGACACATGAGAAAATTGTTTGCCTCGTGGTGATCTGAATAAAGAACATATGGGGGGGGGGGGAGTTTGGTGACCAGGGTAAAAGAGAAGACATGAGACTTTCAGCTTGGAGAACAAGGTTTTTTGTGATCAAAATAATGGGGGGGGGGGGAGTTTGGTGACCAGGGTAAAAGAGAAGACATGAGACTTTCAACTTGGAGAACAAGGTTTTTTGTGATCAAAATAAGATCATGGGTCAAAAAAACTTGAGAGAAAGGGTAGCTAGATCATGAGAAAGAGAAAAGCAATCAACAATCTAGCATCATTGCTTATACTAAGAGAATCTTAGAGGAGCTAGGGACTTCAATCTGAACAATTAGTAATTGCACTAAATCTCTGCAATTTTCAAATCACACTGACGTCAAGGAGAATCATAAAGTACAAGTGCATGTGAGTGTCTGGAGTCAACTGTGAATTTGTTTTCTTTTCTTCTAGTATTTTACTTTTCTTTTCTTCAAGTATATTTCCTTCTTTCCATTGCTATTTCACTTTTATGTTATTTAAAAGTTCACTTATCTTTTCTTCAAGCATCTTGGCTTCTTTCAATTACTATTTTATTCACATTTTTTTATAATGTAATTTCATTAATATTTCATACATCTCCCACATAAGCGATTTTTCGACACACACTTCGTAATTTCCAGATTGAGTCCCCTTTTTTAAGAGGAGTCATATTTGCTCCCCAAATTGAGATCTTGATACGAGCACTACAACATTTTTGTTTATGGCTGCGGTTTTTTTGTCACGGTATGGTCATGGTTTTGGGTCGTGACCTAAAAAAGGTACCTATGGTCATGATTTAAAAAAAAAAAGTGACTTAAAAAGGTCCATGGTTACGACTTTGGGGGGTAACCTAAAGAGATCTATGGTCACGATTTTAAAAAGTGACCTAAAAAGGTTTATGGTCACGATTTTTCAAAAACGGGTGACCTAAAAGGGTCCGTGGTCACGATTTTTTGAAAAAAGGGTGACCTAAAGGTATCTATGGTCACGATTTTGAGGAATCATCTAAAAAGGTCTATGGTCATGGTTTTTTGAAAAAGGGTAACCTAAAGGAGTTTATGGTCACAGTTATGAAGAGTGACCTAAAAGGGTATATGGTCACGGTTTTACAAAAGGGTGACCTAAAAGGGGTCTATGGTTATGGTTTTAGGGGTGATCTAAAGGGATTTATGGTCACGATTTTAAAGAGTGACCTAAAAGGGTCTATAGTCATGGTTTTGAAGAGTGACCTAAAAAGGTCTATGGTCACAATTTTGGAGGGTGATTTAAAGGGGTCTATGGTCACGGTTTTGAAGTGTGACCTAAAAGGGTCTAAAGTTACGGTTTTGGTAGGTGACCTAAAAGTATCTATGGTCATGATTTTGAAAAGTGACCTAAAAGTGTCTATAGTGACGGTTTTATAAAAGGGTGACCCAAAAAGGGGTTTACGGTCACAATTTTACGAAAGGGTGACCTAAAAGGGTATATGGTCCAGGTTTTACAAAAGAGTGACCTAAAAGGGGTCTATGGTCATGGTTTTAGGGGTGACCTAAAGGGATCTATGGTCACAATTTTGAAGAGGGACATAAAAGAGTCTATAGCCATGGTTTTGAAGAGTGACCTAAAAAGGTCTATGGTCACGGTTTTGAAGAGTGACCTAAAAAGGTCTATGGTCACGGTTTTGAAGAGTGACCTAAAAGGGTCTATAGTTATGATTTTATAAAAGGGTGACCCAAAAGGGGTCTACGGTCACGGTTTTACAAAAGAATGACCGAAAATGGATTATAGTCACGGTTTTAAAAAGTGACCTAATTCATTGGTGATTAAAATTTTAAAATAATAATTAATTAAATACAAAATATGACTAAAGAAAATAGATATTTATTATGAAAATAAAAAAATAAAATAAAATTTTATATAGTTATGATAGCATCAACCGGTTCAACTTGTAATTTGACCGATTGAACCAATGACTTAGTGATCGGTAGGTTGACCGGGTCCATTACCGGTTCCGTTCTGGTAACTATGATAATAACAAATTAAAAATAAAATAGAGAAAAAAATATAAAGTGTATGTGGTATGTTATTTTGTTATTATTAATTAGCATTGTATCTTGTTAATTTGTATAGGGCATAGTTGTCCAAATCAAACTGAAAATTCGATGAACTGGCCAGGTTTTTAAAATCCAGACTAGTTCAAATTGAAAAAAAAAAAGTTCCAACCACGACATGGACACCAACATGGTTCGATTTACCATCCAAAACCGTCAGTCTTAAAATCGTTCTCAAACTGCTGAACCGGGACCCGACCAGTTCTCATGAAACGTTGTCGTTTTCAATTAGGGAAAAAGAAGAAAGTCAGCTTCTTCAATCCCTCGTTCTCTCAAGTGATTTTCAGTGTCTCAAGTCTTAACTCTCATTCTCCAATTCAAGGTTACAATGGTTTCTCGTTGGCCCCCACCACCGCATTGATAAAATCGTCGTTTGTTGTATTCAAAGACCACCGCCATTCATTACAGTGGTCTTTCTCGAGCTCGCCATTAGTATTCTTCAACGCCACTCTGAAAGGGTTTTGAAAGGCTCTTTCTCGAAAGGTTCGAAAAGCCCTAGCCTTCATTTATCTTTTGCATGTTCATTTGCTATAGTTATTTACATTTTTTTATAATGTCATTTCACTAATATTTCATACATCTCCCATACAAGTGATTTTTTGAAACATACACTTGGTAATTTTTGGGTCGAGTTTCCTCTTTTAAGAGGATTCATATTTGCTTTTTGAATTGAGATCTTGAATAAAAGTTTGATTCGATACTTTGTCGAGATTAACGAAAATAGCGAAACACTAACATATTTAAAATTTTAATCAACGAATAAGATGAAGCATCTTTCCATCCTAATAGAGAAAGTATAAGGAAACAAAGATAATTGTGAACAATGTGAACAATGGATTAAAAAAAAGTAAAATTAAAAATAAAAATAACAATTAAACTCATTCACACTACGTATAGTTACTCCTACTCTCACCATAACCTCCCAATCTCCGATACACGCCCAAAACTCGTCGTCATTAATCTCCGGTCCACGGCAAAAACTCGTCGTTGTTGCCGGTTACAGCCGTCCTGACGAAGCATAAAGCCGCCGTCCCCTCCGCAGCCGAACTCGTGCATCCCCTTTGCTGCTACACCCCCCTCCGCCAGCCGTGCCGACGCCACCCGCAACCACAGCCGCACCCATATCTTCCTCCTCACATGCCATTGATGGATGTTCATTTCAATAGGTTAGTGCATGGTTATTGTAATTCTTACGAGGATCGTTAGTTTAAGTATATATATAATTAACAAATATTGGATGTTCATTTCATTAGGTAGCCGGATGGTTATTTGAATAACTACCTGGATTGTTGTTTGTTGAATTTGAATCTATCTCAAATTTTCCAGATGCTGCGAGGTTGGTGCCCGATGAGTGAGAGCTCGACGACGAATGGGGATGGGTGGTGTGGAGTGATGGGGCCGACAAGATCAGCAGCGAGGATTATGACGGTATGGAAAGAGCGAGACAGTGGTAGTTGAAAATGACCCAAGGTTAGCTTCCGGCACAGGAGAGAGAGACGGGTGGGGCACGATGGACGCGCGACGAAAAGGACGAGCCCCTCCGCGATGTTGGTTGCCGGCGAGGGAGAGACAGATGCGCGACAGGGGTGACTTGCCCTACGCGATGATGGATGCCGGCGAGTGAGAGAGACTTACGACGGGGATAACGGGCCCCTCCGCGATATTGGTTGCCGGTGAGGGAGAGAAAGACGCGCGGGAAAGGGGGCTACAGGAGGCAATGATGATGGCCGGTGAGAAAACTTCTAACGCCAGTAAAATGGGATGATTGATGAGGGTAGAGGTGGCAAACGGTTTGAAAAGAAGAGAGTATTTAGATAAAATATTTTAGTAAATTAGGATTTAAAATTATTAATTATTTAAAATAACTGTATAAATTTTTTATTTAAATAATTTAAAAAATATTTTTTACTTTTTTTTCTTATATTAGACCAAACTTACAGTCTATTATTTACATTATTTATATTTTTCACTATCTCTAAATGGCAAGACCCCTCCTCCTCTTTCTTTCTTTCTTTCTTTCTTCCTTTCTGTGTTTACACTATATTATTTTGATGACTCGATAACATAAATTATTACTCCTACAAATGAAGCGTGAGACACGAGCCAAAACAAAAGACGTATGAACGACCCTTGTGTACCATATAGGATTCGACTTCGAGCTCCCTATTTCTCCCAATTAATTAATTTTATTGCAGTGAGTGGATATGTTTTAATATCGCGATACCTAGCTGCTGAGGTGTTAACAAAAAATTAAAGGTGCCTTATGTGGTGGGGGCTTCATTATTAGATGTGGGGATGGCTTGTAATATTCAATAATCAAATTACCATAAATAATAATAATAATAATAATAATAATAATAATAATAATAATAATAATAATAATAATAATAATAATAAAAAAGTTGGAAAAAGTAACATCAATATTACTTTTTACCAATAATATCGTTCCAATAAAATCACTTGCTATAATTTCGCAATAAAATTTAAACCATTATCATAATTAATTTTAATTAAAACGATGATTAACTTAAATTACATAGAACTTAGGTTTCTTTATTTTCACAAAATATTTTAATATGATAAATTAAGAATTAATTTGTCACAAATTAAATTTTTATTTAAATTTTTTTGTTGACTAATAAATTATTACATAAAAAATAAAATTTGAATCGTTCTGACCTATGAAGCACGGACACTTCGTTGAGTTGTCGTATCCGCGTGTCGGACACATTTTGGATACGACACTCACCGACACTCGTCCGACACGTGTGTCTGCACCGTGTCTTAATAAAAAATAAAATTTTTTTTCCGGACACACCTAGACACACCTAAATACCATCACGTGTCAGCGTGTCCTGTCTTATTCTTAATATATATTTTTAAAATAAATTTAGATATAGTATATATTATTATTTATTAAAACAAAAAATATTTTAAATATTTGATATAATTAAAATAAGACATTAAAAATAATTAAAAATTTTAATTTATATTTTAATATCAATAAAATATCAAAATATCATTACGATTTATCTAAAAAATACTTCATATTTTATATGTATGCGTGTCCCCGTGTCATATAATATTTTAAAATTCGCGTGTCGACATATCCCGTGTCGTGTCGTATCCCGTGTCCATATCAGTATCTATGCATCATCATAGGTTCTGACATTTACTTAAATAAACTAATAAATTAACTCGAAAACCAACTCAACTTAGATAACATACGACTTAGCTCTAAGCACTGTAACCACCACAAACGTATCTGTCATAATTCATAAAACTGGACAAAAATGAAATATTCATGAATCACGTGGTTACATTGTGAGTGATATATAAAAGTAACTCGCGCATGTGCATGTAGGTTGTTAGTTGTTACCGTGAAAATAGTCATCAACATATAATAATGCAGAAAAATACTCACGTGCTCTTAAAAACAGTTCATGTGGGCTTTGAATATTTATGTCATTCATTCCTAAAATTTTAGCTCATTTTTAAGAGTAAAGTACCAATTCAACCCTTGTCTATTTATTCAAATGATAATGCAATCTTTAACAAAAAACAAAAAATAGATTTATTTTTGAGCCTTAACTCTAGACTCCAGCTACTTACGCAGTCTTTCTGTCATTTTTCTGACGAAAGATTGACGAAAATTATTAATGCGTCTAAATAAGTGGATGAGATAGATGACTAAAGTTGTTAGGTAGAAGATAAAAATTCATGTGGCTTGTTGGAAAAGACATAAACTTATCTGTTCTCTTTCACGTCACACGAACAACGTCATTTTGACCTTTCTAGAAGTCTTTATTAGACGAGTCTGGTTGTCTCTCTCTCTTATTTCGTGTTTGGAATCCAAACCACCACGAATAGTAGTAGAGAGTGTGAGAGTGGAAGAGATGCATTGAATGATGAGGGTATGAGTATTTCTGTGAGCTCTATTGGCAGTGCTAGAGCGAGGAAGAAGAAAAGATTTTGTTGCCAACAGAGCTCACAGAAATACTCTATTAACCCTCATCGTTCAACGCATCTCTTCCACTCCCATGCTCTCTGCTACTGCTCATGGTGGTTTGGGTTCTAAACACGAAATAAGGGAGAGAGATGACTAGACTAGTCTAATAAGGACTTCTGAAGATGTCAAAATGACGTCGTTCGTGTGACGTGGAAGAGGACAGATAAGTCTCTATCCTTTCCAACAAGCTATGTGGGCTTCCATCTTCCACCTAACCACCTTAACCATCCACCTCATTCGCTTATCTAGACACATCAACAATTTCCGTCAATCTTTCGCCGTGAAAGTGACAGAAGAAGGACCGCATTGGCAATCGGAGCACGGGTCAGGATCCGAAATGGATAGTTTTTTTTTTGTCAAAGATCACGTTGTCATTTGGGTAAATAAACAAAGGTCGAATTGATAGTTTACTCCATTTTTAAATAGTAGAAGAAAAGCTAGTCCCAATTACTGTTTTTACAGTATTTACTAAATATATTCTAAGAATATTAAATATTTTTCTCTCTCAATATATATTAATAAATATATATATTCAAACACCAATTGATATTAAAATATCAAATATTTATCATTTATCTAAATGGACAATTATTTATAAATTTAATTTTGATATACATTAATATAAAATAATTTTATGTATGTGTTTATTTACATATTGCCATGCTAATTAAAAATAATTATATTTTTATTAACTGCATAAATAATTATTTAAAAAATATATATAAAATATTTATACTATTAGCACACTAAAATTAAACTCATTATTTATTAATGAATGTAAGAAGTAATAATATCAAAAATTCAATTGAGTAATAGTAACTCATAATGCATGAATAACGTGATTCTTCGACGTAGTAATTCATGCATTATCATATATGACACGTATACACACATATTTATCATATATATTATTTATCAAAATACGCAAAAAAAAAAAAAAGATCAAAATTCGTATGGCTATCTCAAGTGTATCGCCTATAAATTGAAATTATCCTTCAACTCAAACTTGGCGCATGCAAAATGGAGACTGGCATGGCAGAGAATTAGGTGGCGCAGATGAGACAATGCCATCTTTTTAATCCAGTGACGACGCAAGTGAAACGGGCCAACTCTCATTCGACGAATGCGAAATGAACCACTTTATGTTCGGTGCCTGCGAAATGGACGAACTCATCTGCGGCACCCTCGAATTGGGCCAAGTCAGGGGTGGTGGCCACCAATTGGGTGACCTCGTGTTTGCCACCTGCGAAATGGTGATGCAGCAATCAAAGCTGCAAATTCCGGTGTTTTCAGTTCCCGTACCAACATGCAGTGGTTGATGAGAATGGCAACAGTTGGAGGTTTATGGGTGAGTTTCAATATAAAAGGAAGCAGGGGACCAATTCATTGACGCAGCTCACAAATTAAAACTAATAAGGTAGGAGAGAAAGAGGGGAAAAAATTGAACGTTGAGGTAAAAAAAATTTATTAAAATGAGCGGTAGTGGAATTAACGTTGAAAAAAAAATCTTAATTGGTTGGATGAATTTTATATTTTCGCACATTTACTTCACAAGGTTAGTTTTTGTATGTATAAAAAAATTGTTACTGAGAAAAAATTTATAAGTTTTAGTTTATGTGATTATTTTTTATCATTGTTGTTATTAGTATTCTTCTTAGTATTAATTTTATTATTATTTAATCTTATTAACATTATTTTGAATTTTATTTTTTGCATCTTTTTTATCTCAGACAACACGTCTTTTCTTAGTCTGCATGGCACACTAGTTGATGTTTTCACATAAGATTCACTGGATCCAAGCATGGAGATTAGACAGCAGAGGCTTAAACCTTGTTTAAGACGAATAGGATTCTATTATATTTCCTTAATAAAGTGTTTCGAGTACGATAATCCATTGATAAGCACCCTTCAAAAGATGGTGTCCTGAAACACATACCTTCCACCTCCCATGGGGTGAGTGTACCGTTACTCTAGAAGATGTCACAATGTAATTAGGGTTACCCATTGATGGCAAGCCTGTGAGCGGTATTCTAAGGTCATGGAGCAAGTTCCACCAGAGAGATATATGGCAATGGTGTGAAGAACTTCTTGGTGATGTTTCACCTCAACAGGTCCGTACGATGAAATTTAACATAAAATTAAAGTGGCTCAGGACTCGACTTCAACAGATGTCGCTCGATACTCCAGATAATGCCTTAATGCAATATGCATGTTGTTACCATAAATCTGTATTCTCCCTATTGACAATCGCAAAAGCAATGGGCAGAATATTGTTATTTTCGTCCTGTGCTATTCTCATCAACAGGGTGCCCGTGTACTTACAATACAAGTGCGTTCCGTCAACTAAGACCAATGGCTTGCAGACCTTGAATGCTTCAACACACATAGAAATGACCAGAATACCTGAAGAAACATAACACTGTCACCTACGTGTTGCCAACGTAATACGGTTACATTTCTAGGTCAACAATTGTACCTAAGACGAGTATGCTTATTTAATAAAACAGAGAAACGATTCCAAACACTAGCAACAACAAAAACCAATTATTTTGACATGTTCTTTATACATGGAATTAAAGTTTGCAAAGCATTGAAATATCTTTGTAGCTGATTGTATGAGTCATCCCAGTCTCCATAAATTTTGGCAATTGCGTTTTGTTTTACGTGCCAAACTTTCTTGTAAGAAACCTTGTACCAATAAGCTGACTCTACTGATCTTTGCAACACTTTTATGCAAATAGTCACGTCTGCATGAACCATAGGGAATATATGATGGCATATGATATTGCTATCAAGTAGAGCATGATTTTGCGACATCGACGTTGCCAAACAACTGAGCCCCATGGTATTTTCGGATTTTCCAAAATCTCGAAGATATGGTCTTTGCAACCCTTACCATCCAATGACATTGGTCACCAAACTACTTGCATCGACATACATACCGAGATTGATCTGACTCTACGACCTTGTATTCTTCACTTCTATGAACGCTGTAATTCTTAACAGCAAGCATCGTTGTTTCTCTATTGAGAAACTTCAACCCAATCACAAGCTCCATTTCACCGAACACAACATAGTTGCTCAGTATGTCCTTCGCTGTAGTCAAGTTCGTTGCTCCTAGATTTAATGACAGATAGTGGTCTAGAGTGCTACTAGAAACACCATCTGGCGCCGTGACACCTACCGGTTAGGAAAGAAGTGGGAGAACCCTTTCGCTATAAAGTAGTTAGGTTTCAGGAACAGCTTCTGCATCCTCATTGCTATCATCCTCAATCTCATCTTCATAAGACGAATTTGCCAATCCATCAGCAATCCATTTTAGGGATGTAACACGCGTATAAGGGAAGGGACGTGCATGATGATTTTCTGTATTTTGTTCCAGCGTGACAAAGGTATTAAAAGTGGGACTACGTGCCCTACCAATTTGCTGGAAGGGAATTACTTTAGCCAATCTGAAATTTCGAATTTTCTCCACATTATTCAAACTAGAAGAGCTACCACCAACATTTTGAAGATTTACACAGTTTCATGGAATAGATGCTTGTAATGCTACGATGATAAGAAAACATCATCAAAAAATACTGATAAGATTTAATCTGTATTTTCTGATAGGCAAACGAATTGGCTAATGCAACTGGCATCTTCTATTTTTCCAATCATACTAGTATTCATCAAAATTAATTTTTTTAGTTGTTGCAATGATGTTTGTGCTAGAATCATTATCCGAAGTGGATCATTACAAACAAATGTAATACCCGCCGATGTATGAGAGATTTATCCATTCGGATATATGATGACATAAATATTTTCAGAGGCCATAGAGAGAGCAAAAATAGCTACGACAAAAATTTTAAACGAGAAGTTTAAAGGTGTGGAAGAGAGAGTAGAAGAAGAGTTAGTTGAATAATTCGGAAGTGACTCGTAGGCACTGGCATTTATATAGTGAATTTCTGATCCCATTTCGCATGCGTTACACGCTATTCGACCCATTCTGTTTGTAGTACAACAGAATTGGATGGCTATTTCGCGGGTGCCCCACTTGATGTGGCCATTTCGCAGGCGTCAGCTGCAAAGTGGTGGCAGACCTGTAGCACGCCCTATTCGCTTGCAACAAAGGTGAAATGGAGTTCCATTTCGTGGCTACCGCAGGTGAGGTGGTTCTGACATAAAACTCCCATTTTGTATGCGCCAAGCCTGAGTTGAAGTGTTATTCCGATTCGCAGGCGGTTCACTTGAGATGGCCATGTGCATTTTGACCTTTCTTTCCTTCCAGGCGCATTTTGGTAAATAATGATTTTCATATATTTATTTAAATAAAAAAGCCCACATATTGATGTATAATATAAGATAAGATAATGGTGGAGTGGGGAAAGCAATGATACACGAGAAAAATCGTTTTGGTTTCAACAATTTTATTAACTTGAAACTAGAGATGGCAACAGATTTCTTTGGAAGCCCCTGCCCCCACTTTTATAATCTGTCACCATCTCTGTTTCGTCTCTGCTACGGGTAACGAGAATCTTGTAACTGCCAGATACTGGAGTATCTGCAGATATCTGTGAATTTTTATGAAAACTAATAAAAAATAAAAGATAAAAAATATTAAAGATAGTTTTTAATTGTTATTACAAATATAATTTTCATTGTCTTCAAAGACTTAAACAACAATAACCAACAAACATTTTTATCAAACATATTTATAAAATAACTAAACATATCCAGAAATTAAAAAATAGAATTTATCACGTTGTAAAAACATAATTCTCAAGCCTTCTTTCATACATCCTGTAATGGTAGTGATGGTAGATTCCGATTTATTTGAATCCTACATTGAAAAGAAGAAAATAATTAAAAATTAAAGTTGTATAATAAATCAACAATAAGTTAATAATATGAAAAAATAGTGTATTCTATGTAGTTTAGTAGTTTACTTACATCAACATCTCATTCAATGCTATGAATTGTGTAGCACTCAAATCCTATGTTAGTTGTGATGCCAAGTCATTCCAAAGCCAATCTTGATTACACATTAAAGCCTCTAATGTATCTGGACGTAACCTACTACGATGTGGTGTAACAAATCAGTCACCCATACTAAATGAAAACTCAGAGGCAACTGTAGATATTGGAATCACCAAAAAATCCTTAGTAATAGCTTGCAAAGTATAAAATTTTGCTTCATTTGATTTTCACCAATTTAAGATATCAAAATGATGTTCGGTTTGTGGCACTAGTCTCTCTTCAAGATAATAATCTAACTCGCTCTTTGTATCAATAAATGTGGATTGCTCACTTACATGTGCAGCAAAGTCAACTTACCAAGATTCGTGACTAAACTTCCTCCTCCTTGAACCTGAAGGATTTGGTGGTGGCAGTGACATATCTAATTGAGCAACTTGGTCTCTCTCTCTTTCCTTGGTTGCATATTCTAAAACTAAATCTTGCAATCTTTCACTTGACCAATTACAACACATGCCTCTGTCTCACTATATATTTTACGAAAAAAAATTAATCAATTGAGTTTGTGTGTCGCCATCATTAATTATTTTCGGTATCATTTTGAGTTAAATATGTTGTGTTTGTTGTCATTAACTTGGATTTGTTATAATTAGTTCATATAAGGTAGTTGTAGTGATTCTGGTATCATTTAAGCAATATTTATGACTTTTTTGAACCAAAATTGATTTGGATGTGTTTTGTGGTTGATCACGTCTTGTTTGTGTACTTGCTCTGAACCGAGTTTGTGTGTCATTATTATTAAGTAATTTTGGTGTCATTCTGAGTTAAATGAGGTGCACTTGGTTTCGTTGACTTGGATTTGATGTAATTTGGTCATACAAGAGATTTGTAGTAGTTCTGGTATTATTTAAGCTATATTCATGACTTTTTCTTATCCAAAATTGATTTGGATGTGTGTTTTATGGTTGATTGAGTCTTGTTTGTGTGCTTGCTCTAAACTGAGTTTGTGTGTCATCATCATTAAATAATTTCGGTGTCGTTCTGATATAAATAGAGTGCACTTGGTCTCATTGACTTGGATTTAATATAATTAGGTCACACAAGAAAGTTGTAGTGGTTCTAGTGTCATTTAAGTCATATTCATGACTTTTTCTTAATTTGATTTTCCTTCCTATTTGTGTTTCTTATTTTAGTAGAAAAACGTGCAATTTTTGAATAATCTTTGTAGAATTTTTCAACTTCTTCAAGTGTGTTGAAAGTCATCCCAACTTTTGACACAAACTGCTCACCAACATGACAAAAAAATTGCAAAAACACTGAAAAATAATAACCACGACACATTGTAAACTAACAACAACACTAAAATTGTTCATATTCGTAATCAAATAATTTCATCAACTTATTGTTAAATTGAAACCACATAAGTAAAAAACAAAATAGCTAATTTCATTTAGCACCGAATATATAGCATAAGAACCAACAACATCAACCACAAAATCATATATCAAAGTAACCACAACAAAATATACAACACCGAAATTAATTCTATCTTGCACCAAATTATGTTTTAAACAACACCAAAATTATCATTAAACGTAACAAAAATAGGTTGATCAAAAAAATAATTCAAAACTCCTAGATTCCATTCAAATCAAATCTTTAATCATCAACACTGATTTTCACAAAGAAAAATAAAATGTTGAATTTAGTAAATAATAGTATTTTTAGTGATGACAAACATATATTTAGTTGTATTTAAAAGCCCAATGTTTTTTTATGTATGTTTTAGTAATGCAGGCCCAAGTCTTCTTGTATAGCCCAACATAAAAAAAAACAATGTGTATAAAATATAGCTACTTAGATCAAGCCCACAACCCAACTCGTTAGCTTCATGAAGGAAAAAGCAAATTGCTACAAATGGAGCTTTGACAATTCGGGTAAGGTAAAAATGAAGAAAAAGGTGCATCACCTTTTAACTTGACATTAAAGAAGAAAAATGAGGGAAAAGCAAATTTTGGAGGCCAAGTCAAATCAAATGTAACCAAAATCAAATCCCTAAGTTAAAAATGATCAGAAAAAAAGGTAATGCAAATTTATCATTCTTGTGCATACATAATAGCTTGTTGAAGCTACTTTGAAGAAGAAGAAGAAAAATGGAGGTTGCTTTTTCTAATTTTTATCAAAGGGATGAAAATAAAACTTGAGGCCTAAGCACAATATTAAGGGTTTTGATTTGGCAAACACATTGAGGATCTCATACCAATGAAACTGTTACTGCCCATCTCACCTCTGCACCACTTTACTCTGTTCTTGATACCTAAGTTTTTAGTCTGACTTCTTAAAAAAAGGAGAAGACTTCAGCTGGTTTAATTGCTCAAGGTATTGATAATAGCTCAAGCTTTGGTAACATTACCCCATACAAAAGGGAGTAATCGGCTAAAGATTGAAGCAAGGAGAGAAAACCCAAAAATTTGAACCTATCAAGTGTAACACTCTACCACACAGAGTCTTATGCTTAAGTCATAAAACTGAGGTGGTGAGACATTACGACTTCTAAAAGTAAAGTTATATAATATAATATAGGTAAAAAATTGTTTTATCTAGGAACTTTTGAAAGAAAGTTAAAACAAAAGCGTTAAACCAAAAAACGCAGCACTTACGAATACAATAACGTAAATTGGATAGGATAAGCGTAAAACAATATATATATATATATATATATATATATATATATATATATATATATATATATATATATATATATATACACACACACAAGGGGTGACTTCCAAGGATACAGATAACAAAACTTCTGACTCGACTCGCAAAGTCAAGACCGATCAGAGCATATATATATACATAAGAAGCCCCAAGGTACCCAAAATACTGTTTACAAAACCTGTTTTTCCAAGTCAACCTCTAAGAGGGACAAACATAAAATATATATACAGTGGAGAAATAAATATATACAACTCTACTAAATTAAAACTCCCAAAAGAACATTTCTTCGCTTCAGAAAGCTCCCAGTATGTCTCAGGGAGGTGCCTCACATCCTGCCTTTGAAAACCACAATATTTGTATGGAATGAGAACCGGAGGTTCTCAGCATAGTAACAGTACTCACATAATTAACATATAATGTTCCGAGAAGGCCGAAGACAATCCTAAAACTTCTGACAATAGATTTAAACTTAAAACTATCCTTTACAATCATAAATAAGCCATTAACAAAGAAGGGTAGCTAAGGGTTCAAAATTCTAACTCAACCTAACTTGATCCGTTAGGCTCTCACCTTCCTCTGTTCCTCCAGAACTCCACAGCATCGACAACCAAAATACAGACAAAGCAAGCACAAGTAGAATACAATTACAGTAGGTAAAAAATTTAGCAAGTAGGTATAATAATCACATAGGCAAGCCCAATTAATGTAGAATCAAACAAGACACACAAATGCATATGATGTATGCCTGTCCTATGGCTGGTGATATCATCTATCGGTTATATAGCTAACTCGACACGTCTTGGTAGCTAACCATAGACAGAAACACCCATTGCAAAGCAAGTGGGTCTAAGGTACAACCCCTTTACTACTACCTACTTAACCCAGAGCAAGTGGAATTAAATCACTATTGCTGCTACTACCCAGGCAGGTGTTTAAAAGCTCAACCTGGAGCAACAAGAATAATCCACTACTGCTGCTAAAACTCAGGCGTTACAATTACGGACCTGGAGCAAGCGGGACGAACCACAATCCTTGCTACTGCCCAGGTATCACAATCACTGACCTGGAGCAAACGGGACGAACCATAATCCTTGCTATTACCCAAGTATCTTATTCAAGAATTCATTCAATCTCAAGTCAAATATTAAGTATAATTTATAATCATTTCATCATTAATCATCCTCATTTATCATGTTCATTCGAAATTCTATAATTAACTCAATTTTTCATAATTTTTCTTTCTCATCTCATACCCGGAGCAAGTGGACAACGCCACTGCCTACTACCCGGGGGTCACATATCACATTCATTTACAAACTCTCATTTCCAAACTTCCTAAATCATCATTCATTACTTCAAACCTTTTTTCTCTGTTAAGTTAACTCCTTCAATAAGCTTACCCCTCTCCCTATAATCAGAACTAAGTTTCAGGGTCTTAAAAAGTAAAAATAGAGGTTGAGGTTCAAAATTATGTTTGAAAACATAAAATTCACTTTACTGAAATCAGGTGTCCCGTGTACGCATCACATGGTTCGCATACGCGTGGGTGCATTTTTTCCCTACTCGCGTACGTACGTAGCCTCTCACATACGCGGGATAGCCAACCAAAACCGAACGCCCGCGCCGCGTGGGAGTCTTGTGTACGCGGGTTATGTAGAGTTGACAAAAATCTTGAATGCAACAAAATTTCAACTTTACACACCAAACTTCCAAAGCACATAACTTTCTCGTTTTAAAACATATTTTCACCCGTTCGTCGAAGTTATGATTCTGCGAAGTTTGGTCAAAAATCAATTTTCTTCACAAAACATTCTCAGCCTCTATTTTCACAAAAGTTACACTTTCCTAACAAACTACTTCAACCATATATAGCCCAAATCAAACCAATTACACATCAATTCTTCATTCTCATATCAAGACATTCCTTACACAAAATTATTAACACCAACACCAACTCTTTCACTCATTACAACCTTATTCCTCAACTTACCAACAATACTAATTCATACATCATTAATATCGTCACCACATCAATCAACTTGATTATTACAACATCAATCAACAACATGCATATAGACTTCATCAATCCTCACAAAATTTACATTATTTCACCGACAACAACCTTAACTTGCCAAGCCTCATAAATACCAGCCAATCCCAATTCAATAATAACATCGACATTCCAATAACATCATCCTTATTATTTACCAATCCTCACATACAATATTAAACACATCATTCATACAACATACAATCCAACCACTTAACTCAACAACACTAACAACAAGTACTCTTATGTTCATTAATCAAATCAACAACCGACTTCAAACCAAACTTATCCTATGGTCATCTAGCCTAAGTTTTCACAAGACATTATATTTTAGTTACGAGAAACCGAAATCATACCTTGGCCGATTCTCGTAAGGCTCGGAACACCACAATTAGCACCGTTTTGCATAAACTCACAGCCCCCAAAACCTTTCTGAACTGAATTCCAGCCACCAAGGTCCAACACTCAAGCTCCCAACATCATCAATGTGCTCTAAATAAAGAATATTCAATCTAATCCCATAACATATCACTATAATCAATATTCAAGCTTGCTAATTCACAAATCAACAAGGGACTTGGAGTCCTTACCTTACTCACACCTCAACTGAACAAAACTCGTTAATTTTTGCGAGTTAATTCGAACCTAAAATACCAAAATCATATAAATTCCCAATTTCAACACCCCTCAGATTTGAAATTGAGAGGGGAAGATTTGGAAAAGATAGAATGAATTTCTTACCAAATTATTGGGTGGGTTTCGTAGAGGATTCCGAGACGAATGCGTGACCGCTGACGGCTTGTCAATCGCAGCTCTGGATAAAAAGTTATGACTAATTGAAATTTGAGTGAGGGTTTTGCTCTTTCCTTCTCCCCCTTTCCTAGCTTCAGCGTGTTTTTATTTTGGGGAAGGAACAAAGAGCTGAGCTCTTTATGTTATAATGGATTGAGTTGGGCCTTGGGCCCAATACAGGCCTGGTTCACCCGATTCGACCCGTTTGGGCCAATCTTGGGCCAAATTTTTTAGAAATTAGTGTCAAAATTCATATTTTAGATAATCCTACCTCATTAAACTATAAAACTCCATTTTCTAATTTATTGGATTAATAATTAATTTATCGGCTAATTATTTACTAATTTTGCGGGTTTTACATCCTACCCCCCTAACAGGAATTTTCATCCTTGAAAATATCGTCCGCCACGCGAGTTCATGAGAATAATCCTCCTTCTTAACTTAACATATAGTAGTTCCAAGGTCTTCCCACTCTGTGCTCTTCCGCTGCCGCACTTCGATTCGTTTATATCAACTTTCTGCCGATTTCTACAACGGCTTATGTCTGACAACTTCTCCTTCTCAGCATAACGGTCCTAATGCCCTCGCAACCTCCGCACTCCATCCCTTCAGCAGTATCTTTCATAGCAGCAGCCAAGAAAATCAACCGTATAACCTCACTCGTGGCCATGAAATGCCCTTTGGGTTCTGTCCACACCGCACAATTGATATTCAGGTGATGAATCTTAATATCTCAAATCTAGTGCTTCGAATCTCCAAAGATAATTCTCATGAACATTTATACTATATAAGTCAAACAGACATCCTAAAAAGCATATGCACACAGCCAGAGTATGCTCAGAAGCATAGTCAGTCCATTCCACAGGCTCTATGGAAACGAACTTCTCTGCTACCATAATGTAACACCCTACCACACAAAGTCTTATGCTTAAGTCATAAAACCGAGGTGGTGAGGCATTACATCCTCTAAAAGTAAAATTATATAATATAATATAGGTGAAAAATTTTTTTATTTAGGAGCCTTTGAACGAAAGTTAAAAGAAAAGTGTTAAACCAAAAATCGCAGCACTCACGAATACGATAACATAAATCGAATAGGATAAGATTAAACCAAAATATATATACAAGAGGTGACTTCCAAGGATAAAGATAACAAAACTTCGGACTCAGCTCGCGAATTCAAGACCGGTCAAAGAATATATATATGTATACAAGAAGCCCCAAGGTACCCAAAATACTGTTTACAAAACCTGTTTCTCCAAGTCAACCTCCAAGAGGGACAAACATAAAATATATGTACAATGAAGATACAAATATATACAACTCTACTAAATTAAAACTCCCAAAAGAACATTTCTTTGCTTCAGAAAGCTCCTAGTATGCCTCAGCGAGGTGCCTCACGTCCTGCATCTGAAAACCACAATATTTGTATGGAATGAAAATCGGAGGTTCTCAGCATGGTAACGGTTCCCACATAACTAACATATAATGTCCCGGAAAAGCCGGAGGCGATCCTAGAACTTCTGACAACAGATTCAAACTTAAAACTATCCTTTACAACCATAAATAAGCCATAAACAAAGTGGGGTAGCTAAGGGTTCAAAATTCTAACTCAACCTAACTTGATCCTTTAGCCTCTTACCTTCCTCTGTTCCTCCAGAACTCCACAACACAGACAAGCAAAATACAGACAAAGTAAGCACAAGTATAATACAATTAAAGCAGGTAAAAATTTTAGCAAGTAGGCATAATAATCACACAGGCAAGCCCAATTAATGCAGAATCAAACAAGACATACAAATGCATATGATGTATGTCTGTTCTATGGCTGATGATATTATCTGTTGGTTATATAACCAACCCAACACGTCCTAGTAGCTAACCATAGACAGAAACACCCATTGCGAAGCAAGTGGGTCTGAGCTACAACCCCGTGCTACTACTCGCTTAACCCAGAGTAAGTGGAATTAAACCACTACTGCTGCGGCTACTCAAGCGGGTGTTTAAAAGTTCAACCTAGAGCAAGCAGAATAATATACTACTGCTACTACTACCCAAGCATTACAATCACTGACCTGGAACAAGCGGGATAAACCACAATCCTTGCTACTGCCCAAGTATCTCAATCACTGACCTGGAGTAAGCGAGATGAACCATAATCCTTGCTACTACCTAGGTATCTCATTCAAGAATTCATTCAATCTCAAGTCAAACATTAAGTATAATTTATAATAATTTCATCATTAATCATCCTCATTAATCATGTTCATTCAAAATTCTAAAATTAACTCAGTTTTTCATAATTTTTCTTTCTCATCTCATATCCAGAGCAAGTGGACAATGCCACTGCCTACTACCCGGGGATCATATATTACATTCATTTACAAACCCTCATTTCCAAACTTCCTAAATCATCATTCATTACTTCAAACCTTTCTTATCTGTTAAGTTAACTCTTTCTCTAAGCTTACCCCTCTCCCTATAATCAGAACTAAGTTTCAGGGTCTTAGAAAGTAAAATTAGAGGTTCAAAATTACGTTTGAAAACATAAAATTCATTTTACTAAAATCAGGTGTCCCGCATACGCATCACATAGTTTGCATACGCGTGGGTGCGTTTTTCCCCTACTCGCGTAGGCACGCAGCCTCTTGCATACGCGGGATAGTCAACCCGAACCGAACGCCTGCGCAGCATGGGAGGCTCGCGTACGCAAGCTATGTAGAATTGACAAAAATCTTGAATACTACAAAATTTCATCTTAACACACCAAACTTCCGACGCGCATAACTTTCTCGTTTTAAAACATTTTTCACTCGTTCTTTAAATGGTGTAAACTTCACGAATCCAATTTTCATATAAAATAAGTTTGGAAACGTTTGAGATTCTGGAAGTCCAGTTATGACTCTCCGAAGTTCATTCAAAAATTAATTTTTTTCACATAACATTCTCAGCCTCTATTTTCACAGAAGTTACACTTTCCTAACAAACTACTTCAACCATATATAGCCTAAATCACACCAATTACACATCAATTCTTCATTCTCATATCAAGATATTCCTTACACAAAATCATTAACACCAACACCAACTCTTTCACTCATTACAACCTTATTCCTCAACTTACCAACAATACTAATTCATACATCATTAATATCGTCACCACATCAATCAACTTCATTATTACAACATAAATCAACAACAAGCATATACACTTCATCAATATTCACAAAATTTATATTATTTCACTGACAACAACATTAACTCGCCAAGCCTCATAAATACCAACCAATCCCAATTCATTAATAACATCGACATTCCAATAACATCATCCTTTTTATTTACCAATCCTCACATACAATATTAAACACATCATTCATACAACATACAATCCAACCACTCAACTCAACAACACTAACAACAAGTACTCTTATGTTCATTAATCAAATCAACAACCAACTTCAAACCAAACTTATTCTATGGTCATCTAGCCTAAGTTTTCACAAGACATTATATTTTAGTTACGAGAAATCAAAACTATACCTTGGCCGATTTTTGTAAGGGTCTGAACACCACAATTAGCACCATTCCGCACAAACTCACAGCCCCCAAAACCTCTCCGAACTGTTCCAGCCACCAAGGTCCAACACTCAAGCTCCCAACATCATCAATGTGCTCCAAATCAACAATATTCAATCTAATCCCACAACATATCACTATAATCAATATTCAAACTTGCTAATTCACAAATCAACATAAGGCTTGGAGTTCTTACCTTACTCACACCTCAACTGAACAAAACTCGCTAATTTCTACGAGTTAATTCGAACCTGAAACACCAAAATCATATAAATTCCTAATTCCAACACCCCCTCAAATTCGAAACTGAGAAAGGAAATTTTGGGGAAAAGAGAATGAATTCCTTACCATGTTATTGGGTGGGTTTTGTAGAGGATTCCGAGATAAATACGTGGCCGCTGATGGCTCGTCAATCGGAGCTCCGGATCTAAAGTTATGCGAATTGAAATTTGAGTGAGGGTTTTGCTCTTTCCTTCTCCCCCTTTCCTATGGCTTTAGGAACAAAGAGCTGAGTTCTTTGTGTTATAACGGATTGGGTTGGGACTTGGGCCAAATACGGGCCCAGTTCGGCCCGTTTGGCCCAATATTGGGCCAAATTTTTTAAAATTAGTGTCAAAATTCATATTTTAATTAATCCTATCTCATTAGACTATAAAACTCTATTTTTAAATTTCTTGGATTAATAATTAATTTATTAGCTAATTATTTACTAATTTTGCGGGTTTTACATCCTACCCCCCTAACAGAAATTTTTGCCCTCGAAAATATCATCCGCCACGCGAGTTCATGAGAATAATCCTCCTTCTTAACTCAACGTATAGTAGTTCTAAGGTCTTCCCACTCTGCGCGCTTTCGCTGCCGCACTCTAATTCATTTATATCAACCTTCTTCCGATCTCCACAATGGCTTATGTCCGGCAACTTCTCCTTCTTAGTATAACCGTCCTAATGTCCTCACAACCTCTACGTTCCATCCCTTCAGCAGTAGCTTTCATAGCAGCAGCCGAGAAAATCAACCGTATCACCTCACTCGTTCCCACGAGACGCCCTTTGGGTTCTGTCCAAACCGCATAATTGATGTTTAGGTGATGAATATTAATATCTCGAATCTAGTATTTCAAATATCCAAAGGTAATGCTCATGAAAATTTATGCTATATATGTCAAACAGACATCCTAAATAGCATATGCACACAGCCAGAGTATGCTTAGAAGCATAGTCAGTCCATTCCACAGGCTTTTTATGGGAAACAACTGCTCTGCTACCATAATATAACACCCTACCATACAAAGTCTTATGATTAAGTCATAAAACCGAGGTGGTGAGGCGTTACGACCTCTAAAAGTAAAATTATATAATATAATATAGGTGAAAAATTGTTTTATTTAGGAGCCTTTGAAAGAAAGTTAAAACAAAAGCGTTAAACCGAAAAGCGCAGCACTCACGAATACGATAACGTAAATCAGATATGATAAGAGTAAAACAATATATATATATACAAGAGCTGACTTCCAAGGATACAGATAACAAAACTTCTGACTCGGCTCGCGAAATCAAGACCGATCAGAGAATATATATATATATATATATATATATATATATACACACACAAGAAGCCCCAAGGTACCTAGAATATATTGTTTACAAATCCTGTTTTTCCAAGACAACCTTTAAGAGGGACAAACATAAAATATATATATACAGTGGAGATACAAATATATACAACTCTAACAAATTAAAACTCCCAAAAGAACATTTCTTCGGTTCAGAAAGCTCCTTGTTTGCCTCAACGAGGTGCCTCACGTCCTACGTCTGAAAACCACAATATTTGTATGGAATGAGAACCGGAGGTTCTCAACATGGTAACGGTGTCCACATAGCTAACATATAATATCCCAGAAAAGTTGAAGGCAATCCTAGAACTTCCGACAACAGATTCAAACTTAAAACTATCCTTTACAACCATAAATAAGCAATAAACAAAGTGGGGTAGCTAAGGGCTCAATATTCTAACTCAACCTAACTTGATTGTAACACCCTAATTACCCTAAGCCTTATCTCATGCCGTAAGCAAAGGTTAATCAAGAGTTACGACAATTCTAAGGTTCATATATAAATATATATAGAAGGAATAATAATTCTAGAAGCCCGATGAAGAAAATAAGCTCAAAATACGTAGTTACAAAGTGCAAACGTTCACACGAAGCTACAAGCGTAAGAGATAAGATCCACTATGTAAGGTAACAAGGTATATGTAGTTATATAAGAGTATAATAATCATAAGATACTAGCCTAAGCCCGCGGAGTTTGGATCGGCTAGTTAAATACTGACATACAGAGTTTTGAAGATAAATCAGCTTATACAAAATATCTCTTATAAAGTAAGACTCTAAGTCAAATAAAATACAAAAGTGAGAGTACTAGCCAAAATAACCAAATTGACAACAAAATAGAATATAATCCTCTGCTCTGCTACCATCAAGCAACTCATTGAGGTGGGTTGCGACCTGCATCTGAAAAACACAACAACGTATGGAATGAGAACCGGAGATTCTCAGTATGGTAACAGTACCCAGTAAAGTAAGATGTAAGACCCCGGGATGCCAAAGGCAATCCTAGAGCTTCATACCAAAAAAATATTCAAGCTTAGAAACAATAATAAATAACTTAAATCGTAACAGTAAACAAGGGTATCTAAACCTAGGGAGTGTCCAACTAAAACTAGTCACCGCTGTCCCATAGCCTTCACCTGCCTAGCCTCCGTGCTATCCCATTGCCACCGCCTACCTAACCTTCTCAGCACCAGACAAAAACAGATAATGCAAGCAAGGAAAACACAGGTAGTATTCATGTATATACAAGTAATTCAAGAAGCAAGTAGGCATATTATACAATTAGGAAAACTCAAGTAATCAAAGTAAGCAAACATATAGAAGATGCGCATGATGAATGTCTGTCCTATTGGCTGTGATATCACATGTCGGTTATAGTGCCAAACCTGACAGAAAATCCGGTCGGCAATTCCCGGATTAGTCTCTCTATTGTGCACACTCAGGAGGAATAATTTCGAGGGATAAGCGCCCTACCACCTTCTCCTTTCAAAGGGAAACGTTCCGAGGGAGAGTGCCCTACCACCATCCTCTGGATGCCGCATGATTCCGTGGGTTAGTGCCCTACCACCTTGCAACCAGAGAGAAACCCATGCTCAGGAGGAAAAATTTCGAGGGATAAGTGCCCTACCACCTTCTCCTTTCAGAGGGAAAAACATTTCGAGGGAGAGTGCCCTACCACATTTCTCTTGAGCGATAAACATGAGTGAGAAGCCCAGCTTCAAGCCTCACATCTGAACGTAGGCGGGAGACTATCACAGCCTCTACGATGGATAATAATGCATATCATAATCACGTATTCAATCTCAGAGGCCACTCCTCATAGCACACTTCTGCTCATACTCATTCCATCACCCATAATCATTCATATCCAAGTTTTCAACTCATCACAACCCTCGTCAATTTATAACTTTCTATTCCGAACTCACTAGTTCGTCAATTTTCTTAATTCATATACCATTCTTCTTTTGCACTCCACCAAACCCATCCTCAGTACACCAGAAACCTAAGCCTCCGTTCTCTAACTTTTCAAAATAATACCAAACCAAATCTCTTAAGACCTTACCCATGTTTTAATGCCCAATAATAAGCCCAAGAGTCTTAAAATGGTGTCACAGAAACTTACAATCTTATTAAGAAGGTGAAATAGTTGAAAACAAAGCTTAAGTTTGAAAAACAGGGCGTGTGCGTACGCACAGGGGTGTGCGCGCGCACGCCCAGGAGATTTTAGAAAGTGTACGTACGCATAGAGGTGTGCGTACGCACAAGTATAAAATTTTCCAAACTCTGTTCGCTCGCACAAGGCGTGCGAACGCCCTCAACAGAGTGCACCTTCCAACATGTGCGTGAGCACAGGTTGTAAACCTTCGTTGGTTGTATGCGCGCACAGGTTGTGCTAGCGCTCTAAACAGACAGCCTTCCCCTGTGTGTGCATACGCACAAGGCTGTGCGTGCGCACATGTTCGAAAAATCACAGGGGTGTGCGTGCGCACAAGGATGTGCGTGTGCACACAAACCAGAAATCACAAATTCTGCAGCATGCACAGAATTCAGATTTTGACACCAAACTTTGAATGATCATAACTTCCTCTACAAAAATTCATTTCTTACAAAATTTATATCCATTTAAAGAGTTTTCAATGAACTTTAATTTAAAGCAAATCTCAACAAATTTCAAAAATTGAGGCTCAAGTTATGATCTGTCAAAATTCACCAAAAATCCATTTTTACCAAAAACACTAAAAACTCAATTTTGCCAAATTCTCAATTCAAGACCACCCCTCCAACCATTTTATCAATCACACAACCTTCTTAATCATTAAACCATTTAATACTCACCTCATTCCAACTCTAAATTCAACCTAATAGCACATCCAAATTCCTCAACTACCATTTAATATCATTCTCCTCAACTTCACACCTAAATTACTCAACCATTATACCATGTCACTACCAATCCATAATTTTCCATTTAATCATAAATCTACACTCATAATCATCATCAATCAACAACTACCTCAACTACCAAAACAAATCCTCATAAATTCCAATAGTCATTATCAAACAATATCTATCATTAACCAAACCCATCATAAAACTCATCAACACCAATAATACTCAACAATCCTCATCAACCACAATAACCAACAATAAAAAATCATCATCAATATCCATCTTCAAATCTCAACACCCACCAACATAACTCATCAATAATCATCATCTACAATATGTATATCATCACATTCAAACCCATTCATTCTACATCCAAACCATCATCAAGTATATATTTATATACAATTAACCATACAATCAGTGGCGGATCCAAAAAATTTTATCAGTGGGGCAAAAAAAAAAAAATATATATATATATATATATATATATATAATAGTTTTTATAATTATACTATGGTATTATAAAATATGATTATTTTTCAAATTATTTAACTAACAAATTAAAACAATAAAATAATAATTCAAAATAATAAACAATTTAAAATTCCATTCTTCTAGGTTTCATACTTTGAAAAGATTGAATAATCTTTTCATTGTCAATACAATCAAATGTCTCTCTTTCTATATATGTCACTAAAAATCATTTAAAATTCATCTCCCATACGGTTACGGAGCCGACTCTTTATGATGTTCATAGCAGAAAAAGTTCTTTCAACTGATGCAGTTGCTACAGGCAAAACTAAAGCTAACTTCAAAAGAAGAAACACTAATGGATAAAAAATATTTTTTTTGAGTCTCAACCAATTTCTAAGAAAGAGCACCAATCCCATTTAAATTTGAGAATTGATCATCAGAACGCACATCTAATATGAAATTCTCAAGTTGACTATCAAGTGCCAAAAGTTGAGTAGAAGAAAATTCTAATGGATAGAATTGAGCTAACTGGATCAACTTCTCCTTACCAAATGCAAAAAAATGAGTGTCTTGGATTCAGACAAGCTATACATAGAAACAATTCAGTATTCACCTCTATAAAACGATTGTTGAATTCTTGAAGTTGTCTGTCAACTACTTGATAGAATATCTCAACTTGAAAATGATGCAAATTTGAGATCTTTTGAGCTTTTTCGTCTTGATCTTCCTTGTAACACAAATATATCATCCATTTTTGGAATAGTAATATTATGTTTGTCACAAAACAATGAGACTTCGTCAAGTAAAAGAGACCAACCATCATCTCTTATAGTTTGCAACCGTTGCTTAGACACTTTAACCAATGCCATAGCATTTACAATGTCTTGATCATTCTTTTGTAACGCTTGAGATAATTCATTAGTAACTCTCAAGATATTTTTCATCAAGTGCAAGTTGAAAATAAATTCAAAGGATTGAATGACATTCAATAAATGACATGCTTCAGCTCTTTGTTCTGAATTATTTCCATCTTCCTCAACATATTCAAGAACATTGACCACAGAAGGAAACAAAGAAATTAATCTAAGTATAGTTCCATAGTGTGAACCCCATCTAGTGTCTCCAGCTCTTTTCAAAGCTATTTCTTGATATAAACCACGTCCACTAGAAATTTCTCCACTTTGTAATGCTTCAATTGTCTTAGTCATCTGACTATCACGAAGCATATCTCTTCGTTTACACGAAGCTCCAACAACATTGCACAAATTGGTTAACAAATTAAAAAGCAAAGCGATTTCAACTTGTTTTTTTGCAACCGTTACAAGATCTAACTGAAGTTGGTGGGCAAAGCAATGTACATAGAAAGCATAAGAATTTTCTTTCAATATCAAAGTTTTCAAACCATTAAATTCTCCTTGCATGTTACTTGCACCGTCATATCCTTGGCCACGTACTCTTGATAAACTTAAATTATATGTTTCTAATAATGACTCCAATGCTAATTTTAGAGATAAATCATTAGTATTAGAAACATGAACAAGACCAAGAAAATGCTCCCTAACTTGCCCTTCTTTATTCACATACCTTAAACAAACTGACATTTGCTCCTTAATAGAAATGTCGCGGGCTTCATCAACAAAAACAGCAAACAATTCATCCCCAAGATCATTCATAATAACTTTTGTCGTTTCACTTGCAGCAGCTCTTACAATATCTTTTTGAATTGAGGGAGCTCTTAGTTTAAGATTCCCACGAGCATTTTTGAAAGCACAATCAATCTCTTCATTATGTTTCACAAGAAAATTTAGAAGTTCCAAAAAATTTCCTTGATTAACAGAATCATCTGTCTCATCATTACCACGAAAGGCCAATCCTTGTCGCAAAAAAAAATCTACTACAATCAATTGTGGCTGTCAAGTGAATTTGATAATTTTTTTTAGCTTGCTCAGATTGTTTTTCAGTACAGTACTAATGTGTTATTTTGGCTTCATAAGTGCTTCACATTTTCTCCAAGCTTGATTATGAGCACTATCATGAATCCCAATATGAGTTTGTAATCTCTCCTTTTTTTTCCAATTTGAAAAGCCATTGGTTACAAAAGCATCGCCACCTTCAGTCTCAGGTTTCATAAGATAACAACAAAGACAAAAAATAGCATCTTTTGATATACTATACTCTAACTAATTGCCATAATCATCAAACCAATTAGGATTAAATCTTCGAAAAGAAGAACCACAAGCAGTTTGAGGAAAATCATGAGTCCTTGGTTGACAAGGACCTTTTTGCAAATATGCACATCTAACTTTGTCTCTGTCATTCGGATGATAACATGAAATCTTTGGTCGTTATCCTGGATCTGCTATGAGACTTTCTACTTCGAATTCTAAAAACCTCCTCTTGTTAGAAGAGGTGATGAATTGTTTTGGGATCCAATCTCCAATGATGAAGTTCTTTTGAAATATTTCTCCATTACTAATAGAATAAAATTATAAACCTAAATTAATTAATTAATAAAATTAATTCATAATTTTACACAAATTGACAAAAATATCTCAATATACAAAAATAATTAACAAATAAATAAATGAAACTAAAGTATCAATTACATCATCACAACAAATTTAATCACAAATTCACAGTTCCTAAACCAACTATATCAAATTATCAATTATCAAACCATGAAGTAAATGAGCAAAAACATGAATGAAGCAACTAACCAGGGACAGTGTGTTAACTAAGTAACTATTGATTATTATTTAGTCACATAAAAATATAACACTCCAACTGTCCAGAACTTGAATCTCATTATCTCAATGAACATAATACCACCTAACCTAACCAATGCTCATTAACAAGAACATAATCTCATTATCTCATTATCTCATTAACAAGAAAACCAACACAGGTTACACGGCAACACAATACCACATGACCTAACCAATGCCATGTTACACAAAGTCACAGTCTCACAGACACAAACCATTCCTTATTTCCTTTATTCTGAATCTCCACGACCCCACTCCAAAATCTTATTTATTTATAATATACATATGCTATAAATCTATAATTAATTGGTTACAGCCTACAGGTAAATTTAAAATTATTTGGTATTTACCACTCTTGAAAGTTGAAAGGTTGATTTGGGTTTCCAAATCCTAATTATATACCAAGAGCAAGAGGCAAAGTGCAAGACTGAACTCCAAGACCAGGAGGACGACCCAGTAGTGGTGCGATGCCAGCAGCAACAGAGAAGAGGATCGTACCCCAAGAAAGAAGAACCAGAAGTCCAAAAGAGATTGATGTTTGCTGAAGAAAAAGGTAGAACCGCAGAACGGCAGAAGCAGAACCAGACGCCGAACTGCCGAGTGCCAAAGCCCGAAGGAAAGAACGCAGAAGAAGAACAGCGGCAGAACCACACAAATCACAAGCAATCAAGCAGTGACGCAAAAGAAGGCAGAACTTGAAAATCACCAGATATGGTGCTGTGGCGATGCAAGGAGAAACCGACGGTCGATGGACTGGCGGAGACACAGAGTGGCGGGCTGGCGACAGTAACTCTAGAACCTGGAGGAGTGGAGGCTAGAGGTTGGAGGCTTGGAGCAATTAGGGATTTCAGATTTGAAGAGAAAGGGGGAAGAAGAAGCATCAGGGATTTGGAACTTTGGACTACTGGGGGCAAAATTAATTATATAGTGGGGGCAATTATGCTATTTAACTCAGAATTACTACTTATTTTTTCAAATCTCACTAGGGGCAGTTGCCCCCACTAGCTTATAAATAAATCCGTCCCTGCATACAATCACACCTTTCAACCTATCTTAAGGTCAACTAGCCTAAGTGTCTATTGATATTACATATTACATAGAGGAGACCGAAACCATACCTTGGCAGCTCCCCAAAAAGCACACCACACCAAGATTGGTGTCCAACAAGCTTTCAACTCACCAACAAGCCAGCAAAGCTCAAACTAACATCATATATATATACCAAAATCAAAACCTAAGATACATAAAATAGCTAAACACAAGGGTTTAGTGAAGCCTTACCTTACCCAACGAGATTAGGGGTAAAATCCAACAATTACCTGCTACTAGAGATCACCTAAACAAGCAAAATCAAAATATACTAAAACCCATAACCCCAAAAACACAGAATACTAGGGCAGGAAACTGGGGATTGAGACGCAATTTCTTACTAGGTTTGCTTAGATAAAATCGAAGAGCTCAACAAAAGTTTTGCGTGGCCGCAAACGGCTTGTCAATAGGAGCTCCGTAGCTCAAGTTATGGCTCCCGGAAGGTGGATGTGAATAGTAACACCACCTCTTCTCCTCTCTTCTCTCAAACCGCGCCCCTCTCTCTCTTTTTACATCAAATGAACTGAAATGCTCATTAATGGGTTTATATAAGTTGGGCCTTGGGCCCAGTTTGGGCCCGGTCCAATCCGTTAGCGCTTTTGGTCCGTTTGGCCCACTTTGGGCCAAAACCTTTAAGATTAGTGTCCGATTTTCAATTCTAAATTATCTTTGCCTTTTTAAAACAATAAATCAATTTTTTCCAAAATACGCGGTACTGGACAGACTAGAGCCGGTTCTGCCAGCTTAAGCGCCAGTATGCATTTTTACAAAAACTTTTCGAAAAATATACATTTTCTAACTCAGAAAAATTCACTGAAATCAAATTTCACCTTTAAATTTTCAAATCAAAACTTCTAAATTTTGAATCTATTCCGGGCACTAAAATTATTTTATTAAAACAGTTTTACATGAAAATCTCCGGTTCTTACATTGATCCTTTAGCCTCTCACCTTCCTCCGTTCCTCCATAACTCCATAGCACAGACAACTAAAATACAGACAAAGCAAGCACAAGTATAACACAATTATAGCAGCTAAAAAATTTAGCAAGTAGGCATAGTAATCACATAGACAAGCCCAATTAATACAGAATCAAACAAGACAGACAGATGCATATGATGCATGCCTGTCGTATGGCTGATGATATCATATGTCGGTTGTATAGCCAACCCGACACGTCCTCGTAGTTACCCATAGATAGAAACACCCATTGTGGAGCAAGTGGGTCTGAGCTACAACCCCCTTACTACTACTCGCTTAACCCAGAGCAAGTGAAATTAAACCACTACTGCTGCTACTACCTAGGCATTACAATTACTAACCTGGAGCAAGCGAAACAAACCACATTCCTTGCTAATGCCCAAGTATTACAATCACTGACCTGGAGCAAGCAGGACGAACCATAATTTTGTTACTACCCAGATATCTCATTCAAGAATTCATTCAATCTCAAGTCAAACATTAAGTATAAGTTATAATAATTTCATCATTAATCATCCTCATTTATCATGTTCATTCGAAATTCTATAATTAAATCAGTTTTTCATAATTTTCCTTTCTCATCTCATACCCGGAGCAAGTGGACAATGCCACTGCCTACTATCCGGGGGTCACATATCACATTCATTTAAAAACCCTCATTTCCAAACTTCCTAAATCATCATTCATTACTTCAAACCTTTCTTCTCTATTAAGTTAACTCCTTCTCTAAGCTTACCCCACTCCCTATAATCAGAATTAAGTTTCAGGATCTTAGAAAGTAAAAATCGAGATTTGGAGGTTCAAAATTACATTTGAAAACATAAATTTCACTTTATTGGAATAAAGGGTCCCGCGTACGCGTCACATGGTTCGCATACGCGTGGGTGCATTTTTTCCTTGCTCACATATGAACGCAGCCTCTCGCGTACGCGGGATAGCCAACCCGAACCGAATGCCCGTGCCACGTGGGATGCTAACGTATGCTAGTTATGCATAGTTGACAAAAATCTTGAATGCTGCAAAATTTCAGCTTTACACACCAAACTTCTGACGTGCATAACTTTCTCGTTTTAAAACATGTTTCACCCATTTTTTGAACGGTGTAAACTTCACGAACCCAATTTTTATATAAAGAAAGTTTGGGAAAGTTTGGGGGTCTGGAAGGCAAGTTATGGCTCTCTGAAATTTAGTCAAAAATTAATTTTCTTCACAAAACATTCTCAGCCTCTATTTTCACAAAAGTTACCCTTTCCTAACATACTACTTCAACCATATATAGCCCAAATCACACCAATTACACATCAATTCTTTATTCTCATATCAAGACATTTCTTATACAAAATTATTAACACCAACACCAACTCTTTCATTCATTACAACCTTATTCCTCAACTTACCAACAATACTAATTCATACATCATTAATGTCGTCACCACATCAATCAACTTTGAGGCTCAAGTTATGATCCGTCAAAGTTCACCAAAAACTGGTTTTTGCCAAAAAAATAACAAGGTTTTCAACTTTCCAAAATTCACAACCAAACTAAACCAAAACCACACCAAACCTCAATTCACCTCAGAATTTACCCTTTTGTGTCTCATTTTACCAATCTTACCAATTTTCCATTCACATTACATAATCCTCTACTCCAATGATCAATTGTGTCACCCTAAACCAATCTCTCACCCAACACAAACATCAATCATCATTATATCACTAACAATAATCATAATCAATCTCATTCAACCTCAATCTCAAACTTCAATATTTATCAATATCAACAACACAATTCATCAAAATAATCAAAATCATCAAATCATCATACATACTCATTCAATAATCTCAACAAGCAATTCAATCCGAACCTATCCTACGGGTCACTAGCCTAAGTGTCCAAAAATATTATATATTACATAGAGAAAATCAAAACCATACCTTGGTTGATTCCTAATATGCACTAAATCACCAAGTTGAGTCCAACTCAAGCCTCCAATTACCAACAATCAATCCAAAGCTCCAATTAAATGCCAACAATCACAACTTCAAGCTATATACACATAATTCATAACTAATCAACCTAGGGTTCATCATAATCACAATTTCACAAGGGTTGAGAATAAACTCACCTTAACGAATATTGATTGGGTCAAACCCAATAGAAACCAAATGCTAGAGTGTACCTAAACACCCAAATCATAAAATTTCACACAATACAAAATCCAAAATTTTGAATTTATTAAAGGAAAGGCTGAGGGGAAATTCGTGATTTTCTTACCAATTTCTTGTGTGAGTTTTGTAGAGCTCTTTATGGTGTTCGCGTGGCCGCAAACGGTGCGGCGATCGGAGCTCCATAGCTCAAGTTACAAGTAATTGAAGAAGAGGATGAATAGTAAAATCCCTCTTCCTCAATGCAGCTGCTAGGGTTGTGTGCAAGTGTATTATGAGGCTGAATTGGGTCTAATTGTGTGTTTATATATGTTGGAATTGGGCCCAACTTGAGTCCGGTCTAACCCGTTAGCCTTTTTGGTTAGTTTGGCCCAATTTCGGGCCAAACTTTTAAAATTAATGTCCGGTTTTTAATTCTAAATATTTTCCTAAGGTTTTTCTACTATTTTTATTATTCTCGCACAGTACCAGACCGATTTAAGCCGGTACTGCTGGTTAATTTACCGGTTCACGTTTTTATGCGGTTTTTCGCAGAAAATTATATTTTCTAACTCAGAAAAATCTACTGAGTTCAAATATCATAATTAAATTTTCTAATTCACATTCTAAATTTTTGGAACCTATTTTGGGCAGTTTAATTATTTAATTAATAGATAATTAATCGCAATTCTTACAACAACCGACTTCAAACCAAACTTATCCTATGGTCAGCTAGCCTAAGTTTTCACAAGACATTATATCTTAGTTACGAGAAACCGAAACCATACCTTAGCTGATTCCCGTAAGGCCCGGAACACCACAATTAACACCATTCCGCACAAACTCAAAGCCCCCAAAACCTCTCCGAACTGAATTCCAGTCACCAAGGTCAAACACTCAAGCTCCTAACATCATCAATGTGCTCCAAATAAACAATATTCAATCTAATCCCACAACCTATCACTATAATCAATATTCAAGCTTGCTAATTCATAAATCAACAAGAGACTTGGGGTCCTTACCTTACTCACACCTCAACTGAACAAAACCTAATAATTTTCGCGAGTTAATTCGAACCTAAAACACCAAAATCATATAAATTTTTAATTCCAACACCCCCTCAAATTCGAAACTAGAAGGGATTAGTTAGGTAAAAGAGAATGAATTCTTTACTAAATTATTGGGTGGTTTTCATAGAGGATTTTGAGATGAACGTGTGGCCGCTGACAGCTCGTCAATCGGAGCTTTAGATCAAAAGTTATGGCGAATTGAAATTTGAGTGAGGCTTTTGCTCTTTCCTTCTCCCCCTTTCCTATGGCTTCAGTGTGTTTTCATTTTGGGGAAGGAACAAAGAGCTGTGTTATAATGGATTGGGTTGGACCTTGGGCCTGGTTTGGTCTGTTTGGCCCAATCTTGGGTCAAATTTTTTAAAATTAGTGTCAAAATTCATATTTTAATTAATCGTACCTCATTAAAATATGAAACTCCATTTTCTAATTTCTTGGATTAATAATTAATTTATTGGCTAATTATTTACTAATTTTTCGGGTTTTACATCCAGCATCCTCACCACTCAAGTCTGAAATTTTGGAAGCGATGCACCTATACTAAAGGAAACATTCTGCTAAGATGGAAGAAAACATTTGAGAGTTCTAAAATTGGGTTATGCTTATGGCTTTCAAGCTGTTTTAATTCTTCTCCTTCATGCGTCTTTATTGAATATTATGGTTCTTCGATTTATCTTTCTTTGTTTTTATGTCAATCTCTTTTGTAATCTGTTTCTATTTTATTTATTGTACTTGAGAGTTATCCCTTGCTAAGTTGGGTGAGTACTTAGTATTGTGAGTTTAGGAAGTGAACCTAACTAAATCAATCTTGGTTAGAAGTTTGGTTTGTCCCAGATAGGATTAGGAAGAATCCTAGGGAATCAGTGAATGTAAATCTTTGAAAAGATACTAGAAATCTACCATGATTGTAGTGGAGACTAGATATAGATCACATTGCATAAGGTAGATAAACTAGGATATATGGATGTGTACTTCTTTCCTTTCTGCTCTATTTTCATTATGTTCATTATGAGACAAAAATATTTTGTCTCTTGCATAGTCACTTTTGCAGACTCAGCAAAATTAGTTTTTGGTGTTAAAGTTTAAAAGAAATTAAAAGAGACCCTAGATTCAAACCCCATTTCTCTAGGCTATTGAAAACCTTCAAAAAATTATTCAACTTGTATACAAAACTACTACACGATCATCTACTACTCACGAACTACATTAATCAAAGGAACGAATCAAACCTCATCATTGGATTCAAAACAATGATCCAATTTGCCCTGGTTCAACTAATCTGAACTTACATCGTACATTTTTTTTAAAATGAAACTTGTATACAATTCTGATTTTACTGCTTGATTTAGAAAAAACTAAAATCACCACAAAACAACTAAAAATTCGATTGAAAATGAATTTAGATTAAGAAACAATGATCGTAAAAAGAAAAATTTGTAGAGAGAAAGAGAAAAAATTTGCAGAGAACACAAAGAAATCAAGAAGAAAATGAAAACACAATGAAAGAAGCCGTTATGTTAAAAGTCAGTTACATATAAGTGGCGCGTGGATATACAAGAGGTTATGACAACTTGGTTGGATTTGGTTAGTAATTCACTTAATTAGGGGACATTATTGTTAAATAATTTGACGGAAATCAAGACAAACCGAAAGGATCACGTGCCATAATCCTTTCTGACATACCATACCCGCAGGGCTTATACTTCCTTCTTTTTTTTTTGTTTTTATAATGTATTCGCACTCTCACACTGTGACACTGCAATTATACGAGTATTTACCTAAATTGGTCCCCAATAAATTCCAAATCAAACATATTAGTCCCCAATAAATTTTAACAGCTTTGTGAGTTCCCAACAACCATTAACATTTGTCAAATTAGTTGTTGCTTTTTTTGGTTTTTAGTTTTTAAACTTCATGTTGTGTGTAATCACTGTTCATGATGTGATACCAAATACTTATTTTGATTGTCTATGTTGGCAGGTAGCTATTATGATTTCAATAAACAATGATGTTGGTTTTAACATAGAAGTTATGATTTATTTTTAGTTTACTTTGATGTAGTCTTCCTTTGATGTTGTTCTTACTTTCTAAAAAGGTTGAATACTCACAATGATATTTTAACAAGCACAATATTTTGCATATTAGGATCAACATTTTTTACACATTCATTCGGACAACATCATGTCAATACACATTTTAACTACCCAAAAGTCACTTAAATCTCTTGTTAAGCAACCTATATCTTAAACACAAGACAAATCACAAATCCTAGGAAGAAAAAACCACGCTTATACAATCCTTGGACTAGCCTCTCTTCATAAGAGCATCATTCTTTTTCTCTAGTACATCAACTAGTTCTTTTAGCTTCTTGATTTTGTCTTCAACAGCATTGTGCTCATTAGTAGTAACTTGGTAATAAAAAAATCCTATCAAATTATACAAATAAGTCGTAATGTGAGAGCTTTTTCTGCAAAGATGAAATCCTTATTAGAGCAATATTATGCAGAGCCCCATATTATAATGAAACCCTAAATTTTATTAGGACAACTAAAGAAAGGTCTCTTTGGATTTTTCTTCGTAGCAGACACTACAACTATGGTTTAGAATTCAAATGACATATAGAATTTTGATCTTTTTTGCAAGTCAGTTTCTCACCCCGCTTGACGTACTACTAATAGTTCCATTAACACCCAATATAAACTCTTGGAGTGCAGGCATTAGTCCCTACTATATCCAAGTACAAGACATTATCATACCTATTAATCACATATAACAAAATAGAATACAATAGAAAATAAACATAGTCAGACATATTGGTCCCCAATAAATTATATTTACGTTTTGCAAGATAAGGACCAATTTGTCCTTAATCTCACGTGTTAATTAACGTCTAAGTTAGCTAGTTAACATGCCACGTGGGATAATGTCATTAGGGTTTGACAGGTCTGATAAGGGGACCAACTTGACGAATGTCAATAGTTGGTGGCGACTCACGAAATTATTAAAATTTTCTGGGAACCAATTTAAAAAAATACTATATTTTGTAACAATAAAAATTAAATTTTAGATATTTTAGTTATAAAATTTTAATATTATGTTTAAAAATAATAAAAAAAACTAGTGTATGTTCCTGTATCCTGTACGGAATAATACATAAAATTATATAAAAAATTTTATTAAAAAATTAAATAAAATATATATAATAATTATTATTATAAATATTTTAAAAAGTTATAATAAAATAAAACTCTCAGGATTTTTAATATTAAAATACTAAAAATAATTAGTATTTGTCTTAATCAAATTGAGTTTGTTGAGTGATCATTTCACTCGTCCACTTAAAAAACTATTAGGAGTTAGAATCTTGCCTTGTGTATATAGCAATTCATTGGCTAGCGGTAAACCCTTAATAAATGGAGCATCAATACGTAGTTAGACTTGGCAAGAGTACCCGAATACGCGGGAACTCGACCCATCTATACCCGGTTGGAGAGGGTAATAACTTGACCCGAGTCGAGGCAGATTTTGCTTATGACGGGGCATGGTTGGGTTTAGGGAGTACCCGCCCCGGATATACATATAAACACTTTTTAAGAATTAGGATTTGTCTCACATCACAGATTCAGTGATGCACAGCTTCAGTCCATACTCTATAGCCATGTAAGAGAAACCCAGTCATTCTCGCCCAGAGTCTTCTTCTTCTCGGCTTCTTCACAAAAAACTTCATAGCTCCATCGTTGTTGCTGAGCCCATCACCACCTACCCCTTCACAACTCCCATCTTCCTTCAAGGCTCATGTTGCCGACGCTTCTTATCCCGTTACCGTCGTTGTTGAATCCGTCGCCACCTTTCTCCTGCTAAGTCCCTTTTTCTAGGTAAATTTTCCTCTCTCTCTCTCTCTCTCTCTCTCTCTCTCTTTGTGAGTCTGTTAAGTTCTTCTCTTCTTCTTCCATAGACTCATCACTTAGTCACCGTCGCTATGAGCCCGGGCATTGCTGTTGCAGTTTCATCTAAGTCTGTCACCGAATAAAATAAATATTTTATTTATTCAAGTTGGACCAGTTGAAAATAGGCATGCATGAGATTATTTTTGCATGTAATTTCTGAATTTTCTCATCCAAATTTGATCTATGTGGTTGAGTATTTTAGTATGGCGATCATTGTGCTTTCATTGTGATACTAATGTGATAAAAGTTGCGGTAATTTCATAACTAATATATGAGACAGACCAGATTATTAAAGTAATCAGGAAAATAATATTTAGATGTGCGCGTAAAATTTATAAGATGTGATTATCCCAGAAAAATATATATATATAGCCCAAGTGGAAGATTATTAGGAAATTATAGTTTCTTAATATATTTATGGGCAATACATATATTAATTATAATTACAAATTAAGTAATTTCATATTAATTGACTTATATAACGGTGATCTCATTTATTGTCATAAATGTTGAATTAAATAAGTCATTATTACTTTTGATTTTAGATAAATGAGATTAAAACCATAGATACTATTTTATTTGAATTTTAGGGTTTAATGAGTGTCACACTCAAATATAAATAATGGCTTCAGGATTTTGGTTTCCAACACATCAAACTCGTCTCCGTAGCTCTTTTTCCACAGTGGAGTTGTGATTCAGCCCTATCAGGGATACAGAAGGTTTTGGTTGACGAAGATCAAAGAACTACAAGAGCCAAGCTCTCTTATCTCAATCATGCTCTTTAATGAAGGGGCGCTTTCGCGTTCTTAGTTATATTTTTTAATAATTTAACATGGATGATCTTGAGGTTGAAATATTCTAAAATTTTCAGATAAAATAGAACTTTTATTCAATCAAATGATGATAAATAATTTTATTGAATTAAATTATATTAATATGATCATTGGATGATAAAGAATGCAAGAAAAATAAATAAATAATATTTTAAGAGTATAAAAATATTAAATTGTCATTTTAATTTACTTTTTTAATCAACGACAATAAATTTTTTGAATTAATTAAATTTTTACAAAAAATTATATACCTAAAATTATTTCATTTATTCAAAAATTTTTTGAACATACAATGGTTCAATGAGAGATTGACTATTGAGAATTGAATATATATAATATTTTATAGAAACTTATACTTTTTTTTGTATCGATAATGTTAGTGACTATAGAGAGACTTTTACCATTAAATAAAATTATAGAAAAATTTTAAAAAAATTGTTAATATTTTTTTGATAATTCATTTAATTTTTAATTTAAATTTTAAAATTAAATTATATATTCAATTTATATTTGTTTGTTTATCCTAATAATTATTTATAATAGATAATATATGTAAGTATTTTTTGAAAGAAACAGTTCATTTTATATAATTAAAAGATAATTATAAAATAGAGACTAAGACAAAGTGAAATATAATAAACATGTTCGAAGTAAAAGTTAAATAAACAATTAAAAATAAGAAAAAGAAAGTAACTAAAATTTTAATATATAATTTTAAAAATAAGGAAAACAAAGCAACTAAAATTTTAATATTATATTTAAAAATAATAAAAAATACTATATGTACACTAAAAATCAGTCATTATATATTGTCATTATCATCGTCATTATCATCATCGTTATCGTTATCATTATTGTCATCATCATCGTTTTCTTCTTATACGTGTGACAGTTCAAATCTAGAATGCACTGAAATTCCTTAATGATAAGTGATAACTTAAAACTCCTCCTCTTCCTCTTCTTCTTTATCATCATCTTCCTTTTCTTCTTTTCTTGTTCATATTCTCCTTCTTATTTTACCTTCTCATAATTATTCTTATTTTACTCTCTTAACAAAAATAAAAACAAGAAAAATCAAAGAAGAAAAAAAAATATATAATGTTACAAAATCAGTAGAAAGATGAGGAACTTATATTCATTCAACTAAATAAGAGTGCAATACAGTACAAACATCTTTATTCAACTCTAATATGAGAAACAATGCTCCTAAAAGAAGAAACCAAAGCAATAGAAGAAAGAAAAAAGAATAAAAAAAAGCATTAAAAAAGACATTTTTTTTGTTTTTGTAGCAAAATTCTGGTGTCAAAACTAATAAATTTATGTGTTATTATTAAAAAATTTCGGTGTTATTTTTCTAATAAATTCTGCATCATTCAAAACTATTCGTCTTCCTCCTCCTTATCTTTTACTGCCTCTTCTTTTTCATCTTTTTCTTCTTCTTCATCTTCTTATTTTATTTTCTCATAATTCTTCTTGTTTCACTCTCTTAAAAAGAATAAAACTAAAAAAACAAAAAAAAATTAAATAAAAAATAAATAAATAACTGCAATATCACATGAGAAAGAGAAGGAGAAGAAGAAACAAAAATAAAATACAGCAACAACGGCATTAATAGAAGAAAGAGGAGGAGACGTAAAAAAAACAAAGAAAAAGAACGGCATGATTTCACGCGCATAGTATGTGAGTAAATTTTGTTGGTTTTGGATCAACTTAATTAAAGTTGGTTATAAAAAAACTTAGATGTATAATAAATCTCTAATTATATTATATTTATAATTGTAAATCGTAAATTTTAAATTTTAAAAATGATATAATTAATGTTGAAAACAAAAAGGGATCACATATCGTTTCTCAACGGTCTCTCAAGCTCAACATTGATCCTTATCTTATCCATAGGAATCATTCTGAATATTCAATTCAATAACCCTAATTGATAAATCCACAAATTGGTAAATTCATGTGGACCAAGAATATCTATCTGCAAGTAATATCGTCATATATATGGACCACATGCATTCTGGGCATATAGTTATATAAAATATTAACCATGTCGGAACTAAAAATCGTGTCATTTTTTATTTACTGATTTTTTTTTCTTATTTTTGTCCACAACAATATTATGTTTATGTATGATCATAATAATGATTACTCACGCAGTCACACTCACCTATAATGATTGATATTGCATAAGACATAAGTGAGGTTTCAAAGGTTCTTATATTAGCTTTTTCACTACTGTTTGGTTGTTTTTCTTTCCCTCCCTTGCTTCTTTTGCTCTATTGAATTATGTTTCTAAAACATATGATCTAATAATTGTTGGTAGTGTATGACAGGCTCACCATGCAGAATGCGTGTATAATGGTCTGTCCACTGTCCATGACATAATCCAGCTAGAATGTGCGTATATCCAATCTTTGTCTTTTGGGCCAGTGAAGACTATGTTGTGCGCTTCTCTAGTTTTTGTTGGGAGTTCCTATTGTAAACCGAATTGCCTCTTGACCTGATTAGATGAATGTCATTCAATACACTCAAAAGATATGATTGGCACTATTGCGTTCTATACTACGACATGCGCAACTATATCAATTGGAGCTAGATGGCCCCAAGAACAAATCCTTTATTTAAAAAATTTGGTTTAGGTTACTTTATCAACTATGATGCTATTTTTGAAAAATCATATTTTGATAATAATGCAATAATGCATTATCATTATGGACCAAATCTTTGCAAAAAAATTTTGATTTGGGCTATACTACTTAAAAAGGTGCAGCTGTTAAAAATTGGTTTACCAAAAGTGTTGCACCTACTTTAAAAATAAAAAAATTCAAAATCTTTAATCACTTTTAACATTATGCACACAGAAATCATTGTTTTACTTACAATAAACAAGGTTATTCCTTCTATCAATGCTTTATTGTCAAAAGAATTGTGGAAAACAAAATATATAAGGTTGTTTACAATTTCAATATTCTTGAGCAACTAAGATGTATTAACTTCAAAGGATCCAAATTAGTTTGGATATCTATGGTTACTTAAAAATGTGTGCAGATTTGTCTAGCATCCAAAAGGATGAAAGACATGTAGTACTTAGATAGCGGATGCTCTAGACACGTGACGGAAAAATCAACATTCTTTGTCAAACTCAACAAATATGATGGAGGATTTGTGACTTTTGTGATTATAGTAAAGGAAAAATCATTGCAATTGGTAAAGTTGGTAAAGATCTCTCTACTTTCATTGAAAATATTTTCTTGATTGATGGGTTGAAACACAACCCTTTGAGTATTAGCCAATTGAGAAATTCATACATGTTATTTTTTGTGACTCTAATTCTGTTCCAGGTGTTTTGGAGGACTGTGATGCAGGAAATCAAGTTGAGAGCAATAGAAGTGAAGCTCTAGATCCGAAAAAAGGTGAATCAGTGCAACCTGATCCTGAATTTGCTGCTACAGACAATTCTGCATGAGACAATCTCAATTTATCTCCTGCAACTGCTGAGATTTTTGGGAATACCAGTACAAATAAACCAAACCTGTCCAAATCTGTTCCTAAATCACCAAGACGTTGTGAATGGAGATTTCTAAAGAACTATCTACAAGAATTCATCATAAGAGATCCATCTTAAGGTGTCACCACAAGATCCTCCTCTAGAAAAGCTTTGAAGAAAAACAATTTGGCTTTTCTTTCTCAAATTAAGCCCCAAAATATTAATGAAGCTGTTAGTGATCTTTCTTGGGTCAAAGCCATGGAATAAGAGGTACAACAATTTGAAAAGAATCAAATGTGATTACTTGTTCCGAATCCAATTCGAAATAAGTTAACGGGTACTATGTGAATTTTTAGGAACAAATTGGGTGAAGATGGAATAATAGCAAGGAACAAAGTAAGATTGGTGGCTCAAGGATATAATCGAGAGGAAGGAATAGATTTTGATGAATCATTTGCACCAATAGCCCGAATGGAAGCTATAACGCTTCTCCTTGCATATGCTGCCCATTGTGGCTTTAGACTTCTTCAAATGAATGAAAAATATGCTTTTTTGAATGCCATCATTAATAGAGAAATGTATGTGGCGCAGCCTCCTGGTTTCAAAAATAAATAATTTTCAAACTATGTTTCAAGCTTTCAAAGGCACTCTGTGGTTTAAGACAAGCTCTAAGAGTTTGGCATGAAAGACTTAGTTCTTTCTTTTCGAAAAATAATTTTCAAAGAGACAACACTGAAACTACTCTTTTCATTAAAAACTCTAACGATTCTTTCATCTTAGTACAAATTTATGTTGATGATATAATTTTTGGTTCAGCCAATAAGTCTCTTTGTGCTAATTTTGGAAAACTCATGACTAGTGAATTTGACATGAGCATGATAGGTAAACTTAAATTTTTCTTTGGACTTCAAATAAAACAAACTTTTAATGGAATTTTCATTCATCAAGAGAAGTATAACAAGGAACTAATTAAGAAATTTGGAATGGAGAATGCCAAATCCATGGGCACTCCCATGCATCCAAACTCACGGTTGGTAAAGGATAAAACTGAGAAAGATGTTGATGAAATTAGGTATAGAAAAATAATAGGTTCTCTTATGTATGTTACATCCTCTAGACCGGACATTGTGCAAAGTATTGGAGTTTATTCAAGATTCTAATCTCAACCAAAAGAGTCATATCTTTCTGCTGTTAAATGAATCATTAGATATGTTCGTGGCACATCCAACTTTAGTTTATGGTATTTTAGGTCTGATGATTTTTTTTTTGGAATTGAGTATTATGATGCAGATTTTGCTTGAGATAGAATGAATAAGAGAAGCACTTCAAGAAAACTTAATACATAGCTATCTCATCTTGTTGTTCCCAATTGTTATAATTGAAAACTCAATTAGCTGATTATAAATTGAAAACTAAAAATATTTCTCTATTTTGTGATAACATGAGTGCCATTAATATTTCTAAAAATCCTATTTCGCACTCAAGAACTAAATATATTGAAGTGAGATTTCACTCAATAAGAGAACATGTTTAAAAAAGGAATATTGATATTCAATTTGTTAAATTAGAAGAACAACTGGCTGATATATTCACAAAACCTTTGCTTGAAGACAAGTTCTATAAATTGAAAACAAGTTTAGGCATGCTCAATCATGAATTCTTGTTTTAACTTTGCTAATGTGATGATTGACGTTTTTGTCTCACAGATCGAAATGAGACATTTCTGGACAAATGAAGAGCTTTAACTGTGGTCTTTGCTTTTGAAATTAAATTCAAGGGCCAAATGTTCCTTTTAGATGACAAGTGGTCCTTTGTATTGCCTTAAACACAATCCTTTTGGGCCCAACATGAGTTTGATTGTATGTAAGTGGGCCTCATTGGTTTTTGTCATACATTGAAAATCTTTTCAAATTTTTGTCTTTTTTGCACTTTAAATTATTATTTTAAAAACATTTTTTAACTTTAAGTCAAATCTTTTTCAAATCCAGTTGTCATAGGGTTCTAAACTTCTCTTTTTTTAAGAACTGCTTTAACTTGCTGCCGTTGCAAACTCAAAACTCTTCATTTTCCCATTCTCATCATTTCAATTTTTTCTTGAAAAACAACAACACCACTGTGTCATTAAGATGAGGAATAAAACTACAACTCGTAGAGGCACATTCACTCATAAACTTTCCAGAATCTCTGAAAGTTCTGGTGCATAATCCGACATTCACACTCACATACATTCTCATACACCTTCTCCATCTCCCTCTCCTCTTCACACTAATCCGATGGCTCATACCAAGACAATAGCACGTTGTCCCTCTTCTTCTCAGGCAACTAAACCATCAAGTGCTCCTTCTCGTCCAAGTGCTTCAAAGAAAAAATGTCCAGTGACTGAAGAAGAACTTCGTGACCCTCCAAGATCCAAACCTAAGTCCATTCCTCAATGTCCTCAGAGAGTTAACCCTCGCATCTCTCTTCGTCCAGTCAAAAAACCCCCAAATATTGATCCTTTTACTTTCAAATCTCATTTTGTAAATTCTCACTCTCACTTCAACCCTCATCGTTTTTCCTCTGCCATAAACTTTGAGTTTTATAAAGGAGTTGTTGTTCACCGTCCGTTGTGCCCTACCTATCTTGCTGATTTGCCTGCTTTAAAAAAGAAAGGACTGAATTTTGTGAAAAACATAGTGTTTCTGGACTGGAATCATCTTTTTAAAATAAAAAAGTCTGTCTACTCTGACCTTGTCCATGAGCTCTATGCTAACATGACCTATCACGGTGAAAATGTTCATTCTTATGTCAAAGTGCATGAATTAAATATGAACAGTAAAACTATCAGTAAAGCCCTAGGGTATTCAGACGTTGGTGTTAATTCTTATACTTCTAGAAAATAGGATGAAGGTTTAGGTATTACGTACCAAGAATCCCTTGCCTCTGTTTGTGAAAACATATTGCTCATTGATGGTTTCACTCCTAACCACAAGGCTCTAGGTCTTGTCCGTGCACAACTTCATCGTATTGTCAACCACATTATCCTTCCTAAAAGTGGTTCATTTCAAAGGGTTTTATTTTGTGACACATTGGTGTTGTATGCTATCGTTATGAAAATTTAAATTTTTTTTTGCTTATTTAATGATGAGGCATATGTATGACTGTATAAAGAGTGACAAGAATGTATCTCTTTCTTATGGCATATTTTTAACCTGCATCTTTGAATTTTTTGGTGTTGACCTGATCAATGAGACACTTGAAAATAGAAACCCTTACCTAAAAGGGGTGGTGCAATGAAACAACAAAAGAAAGGACATACCAGATCTAAAAGAGTGGTTCTTGATGATGAAGAAGAAGAGCTTGATGGCATTCCTCCTCAATCCACCACTAGAACATCAGCATCCACGGGATACAAATTCCTTTTGTATAGAGTTGTAAAAGATATTCTGCAGAAATTTGTGAATTTGTCAAATCATCTCATCTCCACAAGCCAACAAGCGATAAAGCTTTCCATTCGAAATGAAAATACTTTGCGCAAGTCAAGGGATAGAGTGGCAGTTCTTCTGAAGTATGTGGACAACATTCATGAAGATGACACCATGGCTACTGATCAAGAAGAGTCATTGGACACTGAGGATGAAGGTTCGGATGCCTAGGAATGTCTCATGTTGAATGATGCAGCTGCATCATTAGTTGTTTTTTTTTTAGAACTTCATTCAATAAGCTAATAATTTTTGTTAAAAAAATAATGATTTTATGATTTAAAGAGCATTACTTTGAGTTAGTTTGAATTCATTGGTTACAGAAAAATTCAGAGAAGAATGAGCAAAGATCAAAGAGAAAGAAAGAGGTTAGGAATCATTTTTAAAAAGAGGCACAAGAAGGAGAATCAAACAAAGAGATCTCTGGATCCAACAGAGAGTCCCCTAGACAAGAATTGGAGCCAACAACCATGCGTTTCACGTAGGACATGATGCGTGCAACGTGAGCAAGCAAACAGAAGCAAATTAGAACAAAAACCATGTGTTGCACGTAGGATATAGTGCGTGCAATGTGAGGTAACAAAAAGAGACAAATTGGTGCAAAGAAAGGCCATGCGTTGCACATGGAACTCCATGCGTGCAACATGAAGACCAAACAGAGATTAATTGTACCAAGGGAGGCTATGCATGCGACGTGGGTATCTGTAACACCCTACCACACAGAGCTTTATGCCTAGGTCGTAAATCAGGGGTAGTGAGGCGCTACGACCTCTAAAAATAAAATACGTACATAGATATAGTTGAAAGAAGTTATAACTAGGAGCCTTGAAAAAGAAGTTAAGCAAAATCAAAATAGAAATCGTGTCGCTCACGAAAGATAAGCGTAAACGGATAAGCAAGATCGAAACAAAGGCTAAAAGACCATAAACATAGATTAGAATTCCAAAATACAAATATCAAGCTCCGAACTCTACCAGTGAAGCAAAGGCCAGCCAGAGTATATATATATATATATATATATATATATATATATATATAACTCAAAATATTCGAGACTCGTAAAACTGACAACCTATTTCTCCAAGTTGACCTCTAAGAGGGATAAGCATAAAATACAAGATGGAGAATCTATACACATATATAAAATACAACCCTAAGTCCCCAGAGTTCTTCGCTTCTACAGAGTCTCCAGAATGCTCAATGAGGTACCTCTTGCCCTGCATCTAAAAAGCAAGTATATACGGTTCTCAGCATGGTAAAGGTGCCCACATAGTTAGTATAAAAGGTCTCGGAAAGGCCAGAGGCAATCCTATAACTCTGTCACTCAGATATAAACTTAAGGGAATAAACTAAACCATAAATTTAGTAAAACTCTCTAAAGTATCCAAGTCTTAATCTAACAATAATTCTACAATTCACTTTCTGTCTCATTAAACTCTAACCCTACAATTCACTTTCTGTCTCCTCCAATCTAATTGTGATCTAATTCTTCACTTTTTGTTTTCTCTATTCCTCCAAAACTCCAGTGCATAGACATGCAATACAGACAAAGTAAACACAAGTAGGATACAGATACAGCAGGTAGCAATTACAGCAGGTAAGCATAATAATCATATAGGCAAGCCCAATTAATGCACGATCAAACAAAACACACATATGCATATGATGTATGCCTGCCCTATGGCTGATGAGTCTCATCTGTCGGTTATATAGCCAACCCGACATGTTCGGTAGCTAACCCAGACATCGTCCTCTTGAAAACTGGTGCGTGGTACAATACCACGATCCTCACCATTTGCGGGTGGTAAACCACCTCGATCCCCACAAACATTTTCAATTGGAAAACAGAACACACGTGGGCGATAAATAACCACGATCCCCACAAAACAACTTTCTTTAAAATCTGGTGGGCGATAAATATCCACGATCCCCACAAACGTCTCGACACTGGACATGCGGTAAACCACCACGATCCTTGTTAGGTCAAAGCTCAAAAATCAATTTCATTTTCAAATTCATTATAAATCATTCACACATTCATTCTCAATCATATCTCATTCATCACGAATCTTAACTGATGGTAATCAGTGGCTAAGAGAAAGGGGGTTGAATCTTAGCCCCTTTTTTGCTGAATATTCATTTCTGATTTTTCAAGGAACTTCAAGAGATATTTCTGCTTTTTGTCTCACGTCGAGTTGAGAGACACTTTTGTTTTGTCTCGTGCCGAATTAAGAGATATTTTTATTTTTGTCTCCTGATAAACAGAAATAGTGAAAGGAGTAGGAAAGAAGAGTTAACACCAGATATATCCTGGTTCAGTCACTAGGTGCAACGTGGCCTACATCCAGTCTCCATCACAATAATGATGGAATTTCACTATGTTATCACAACATTACAAACACCAATTTCTCCGTAGGAACTACCCATTCCTATCTAGGATAAATCCAGATTCTACACCCAATTTGAATTTGACTATGACTCAAAACCTAGCTTTTAACCACAAAGTGCTAACCCAACTTGCAAGGAAATCCCCACAGGATCATAAAACACAACAGAAAGATGTACAAAAAAATTCTGAGACATCTATGGCTTTTTCTTTAATATTGATCACTGCCTTTTTTCTCTCACTGGCTTTTTCTTACAAGCCTCATCATGTTTGCCTTTTACCATGAGACTCAGACAGACAATACTAAGGAAAAGAAAATAAAATGAACACCATTGAAGGAGAAGAACTCAAGAAGCTCGGGTAGCTATGAGAACTCTGTGCTTTACACTTTCTCTCCTTGATATCAACCCTTGGCCGTTCACCCTTAATATAGAAGGGGAAGCTTCCAAGGTTGAAACTCTAACCTGGCAACTTCTTCTCCTACCAACGAGTAGCAGCGGCTTCAACAGAGAGAGATAAGAGAACCGAGGCTGATGCATGCAAGCTTACCACATCTTTCTCAACCTTTTTCATCAAACTCCTTCAATCTGAACCCTTGATCTTGTCTTTGGCTCCAAGAAAGGATTCGGACCCTTGATGAGCTCCTGACCCAGAACAGCTTCTTGCCTTCCATTTTTGCTTCTTCCTACATGTAGCACAGCGGGTATCTTTCTTTGATGAACAAAAATGGAAATGATCATTTATCATGCTGGATCTTCTTTCTGACAAAGGCGAATTGCTTCTTTTCTTGGCAACAAAAATCTTTTCTTTTGTAGCAAAGATCCTCCATAGCCTTTCTTCTTCATAGCCTTTTTATGATATCTTCTTATCTGTTGATGGACGTGACTGAAAGCAAAAGAGAGGAGAGAGAAGAGAGAGAAAACTTTCGAAGGAGGCATTCAAAGAAAACTAAATTTAATTGAATTCTGAATCTCATTCCCCAAGACATGGAGTAACGTATGGAGCTATTAATGCAAATAAACCAAATTGAATTTTATCTTTTCAGTTACCAAGGCATGAACTTAATTGAGTTGAAATTTGAAATCCATTAGTCCATGGTTGTTTTAGTTACCTAGGAATATAATTAATTGAATTGGAATTTGGATTCCAGTAGGTAACCGAAGCATGCCTTGATCCACTTCTTTCTTCTTCTAGTTTGGATCAATGATGATGTTGGACCAAGAGAAGAGTTTATTTGGGCTTTTTATTAGTTTCTTGGGCCAACTTTGGATTTCTTTCTTTTTCAATATTTAGCCACTAATATTTGAATTAATTTTACCCAAGGCTGAATTTTCTTCAATGATCTATTTGGGCTTGTGTAGCTTTGGCCCAATAGGAAACTAATTTGCTTCCTGCACACTTGAACAAAAACATCAAACAAACTATTGGAAGCAATTTAAACAAATAACCATTTAATAATTTCCTAATTAATATTTTAATAATGTTTGTTCATCATCTCAGTTTTTCAAACTCAACATTAACATCAATACCATCTTCATCATGCCATATTCTTTATTTCCAATCAAAGTCATTTGTTGTTATAACTCACTCCAACTCCTCTACCCTCTACTCCATTGACTCTAAATTCATGATGGTAAACACTCCTTTAAACCAAAACCAATTTCAGTTTCATTCTTACATTTAAAATATTTTCAACGGCTCAGAAATCGTCCCGTTTTGCTAAATCAAAACTTGAATTCTTCAACTTTTTCAAAACGTCGCAAAACGGAATTATTCAATCAAAAACCAATTACTTTTAAAATTCACTAAAATTCCTCCAAATGTGATTTCTTAATCAAACTCAAAACACAATTCTTTTCTCAATAATTTAAACTCAAACTAATTCATTCTTTTCTTAAATAAATCAAAATCAATAATTATTCTTCCATCCAAATTAACCAATACAAAACTTTCTGAAATTCTCATAAAATTTTCTCAGCACCTCCCCTAAAACTCGGACTTCGCCACCCTTTTCAAGTCCCATCCAAACTACTCAATCATCCACAAATACCTACATATATATAATCAACAAATCTCCACAACCTATCCTCATCATCACTTACTATCAATATTATTTATCACATTCATTATTCATTTCAAAGTTCATCATTATAATTCAATATCATTCATCAATCATCAATCATTCTCATCATCGTTATTCACAATCATTAATAATTAATCATCATGCATTTCAACCACCCACTCAACAATTTCCAACAACGAGTTACTAAACCTCAACCTTCCATATCATACAACTTATCCTATGGTCATCTAGCCTATGTTTTCACGTGACATTAAACATTAACTACGAGAAACCAAAACCATATCTTGGTCGATTCCTCCCTAAGCCCAGAACACCTCAATTATCCACCGTTCCTCAAGCTCTAAAGCTCCAACTCCTCACCAATTAAATTTTCATCTCCCCAGGATTCAATTCTAATCTTTCAATATCCACCTATTTAACTCCAATTCAACAAGATACACTATCTAATTCGTACAATATCACAATAATCAACATTGAGCTCACTAAATCACCAATTCACAAGGGTTAGAGCTTTCTTACAGTTATCCATGAGTCAAATGGACAAAATCTGGTGATTATCCACCGCTAGAGTACCCCTAAACCATCAAAATCACAAAATCTCTCAATTACCAAAATCCAAAATCACGAACTGAAAAGGAGAGAATTGGGTGAGAAAATGTGATTCCCTTACCAAATTGCTCAGTGGATTTTGTAGAGAATTCCGAGACTAACACGTGACTACTGACGGCTCGTCAATCGGAGCTCCAAATTGCAAGTAATGTGAGATTGAATTTTGGGTGAGGATTTTGAGTTTCTTCAAGCTCTCTTCTCCTCTTTCAACGTGAACTGCAGATTTAGAAGGGAGAAGTGGCTGATTGTGAGCTTATATTGTGGGTGGATTAAGTGGGCTTGGCCCCACTTGGGCCCGGTTCAAGCGGTTCGGCTTGTTAGTCTAGTTTTGGGCCAAAATCTTTAAAATTAGTGTCAAAATTTGTATTTTAATTATTTCTACCATTCTAAACTATAAAATTTAATATTTTAATTTTTTAAATAATAATTAATATATTGGATAATTATTTACTAATTACTCGTAGTTTACAGTATCCATGCATGCAACGTAAAGTATGAAATAGAGGCCAACATTCCCAAGTCTAGGTCATGCATTGCATGCATGAAAGGGTGCATTCCACGCACCAAATGGGCCACTCCCAAGGGTCTTAATTCTCTCACAAAGTCCTCTGATTCTTCAAACACTTAAGTGATTAACCCAAGACTTAACATAAGCCCATGAAGTCAAGCATTAATTGCCTAATGTGAAAAAGATCAAAGGAGCTTATCTTGAAGGAAAAACCCGAGGATAAATCTTAATGAATGATATTTGATTTGATTTAGTTTCCTTTTTGAATTAATTTTGACTTTTGAATTTGGTTTAGGGATAGTATAAAAAGAAAAGGAGCCCAGACATGAGCGTTTCTTTGACAGTTTTTTACAATTCATAATTCTAGATTTTCTTTTGAAGTATGAGACATTAATCTCTTCGATTAAGGTTAGAAACTCTGTTGATTCTAATGGATTAATGTTATAACTTTTCTACCTTTGAGTAATGCATTGATGTTTTTTTAAGAAAGAGTTTTCATTCTTCATCTAAAGGGTTTGAATGTGTTAGGAAATAATTCTAAATTTGACTTGAATTCTCTTAATATCTTGGAAAAGTTAATTATTTGAATTAAGCTTCTTAGGTTTTGAACTTGGACTTGATAAGTGACATCGAATTAACTAAGTTTATTTCTTAGGAATTGTGTGATTTTTAAATCATTGAAAGCACTTAACCTATTATCACAATCAATTAATCAAGGAATTAATAATTTATTAGGATTAGAGAAATTGAATTACCAAGGGATTGGGACTTGATTATTTATGATTTTCCATAAGGACATCTTGCATGATCAATGTAGAAAGTGAAAAGCATTTTTTCGAAAGTTTAACATCTCTGAAACCTTAACACTTTCCATCATATTACTTTCTCAATAATCACTGCTTGCTTTTACTTAGTTCACTGTTTTATGTTAAAGATTTTCAAAACTCTCAAGTTTGATTGTCTGATTAGATTAATCAATTGATCATTACTTGCTTACTCCATTAATCCTCGTGGGAACGATAACCCACTTCCGTGGTATTACTTGATATGATTCGGTGAACTTGTCGATAGTTTGTGATTTTATAAAATCTACATCATTGAAGACTTTTAATTATATTGCACTTAATTTTATCAGACAATTGATTTTAGCTACTACTTTTATTACTTTCTGGATAACTGTAACTATTTAACTAAACATATGCTACTTATTTAGTTATTCAATCTTTAACTAATCCATTTTTTCAAGTCTGGATTGATTTTGTTTTCCTCCCTTGATGACAAAAAGGCAGTAATATTAGAATAGTAGTTTATGCTTTGCTATTAAATGGTTTGTTGTAGCTTTGCTATTAATTGATTTGATGTATATTTTGCTAATTAATTATTTGTTAATCTGTTTGCTCATGTTACTTGCTCATGAGTAATGATGTTCTCTATATGTGATGCTATAACTTGTGTGTGTTTGTTGAAAAACTCACATTAAGGGGGAGCATCTTTTATGAAAGAAAAGGAGAGCATATCACATTTGAAATGGTATCATCAAAGGGAAGTCTCTAATCTGAATTTTTGTATTTTATTCTCTTTATTTTTATTTTAAATGATGTTTGTCATCAAAGGAGAGATTGTTGAGTATAGGAAACAACAAAATTAATAATGATGACAAACATTACTTTTGGTTAAGTTAAAAGCCCAATTAGATTTGATCCTTGTATTAGTGTTGCAGGCCCAAAGTAATGATGCAGCCTAATAAATTACAAATTAGACAACAAATCAGCAAGTGGATCATCAAAGCCATTATGCATCATCAAGATAATCTAGTATATTGTCCTCATAAAAGAAAAAGCATATAGTTGAGGGTGGAGCTCTTGTGGTTCCGGTAAGGAACAAAGAAGAAAGAAAAGTTCACTCTTTTACTAAGCATCAAAGAAGAAAAAGGTGATTCACTTTTTCATTAAGCACAAAATCAGAAGAAAGGGAAGCAAATCAAAAAAGCTGGGCCAAATCAAAATCAACATGCATAAATTAAGCATAATCAGAAGAGAAAAGGTTAATTGTTTCCATTAACATGCAAGTTAATTACTTGCTGAGTTTTCCTTCACTCTACACAACCATTTTGAGTAATATGAAGAAAGTGGTGGCTACTTTATTTTGCTGTAAATCAATGGTTGATAATGAAATTTGGGGCCAAAGTACCAGATTAAGGATTTTGATTTATCAAACCCATTGAGGATCTATTACCAATGAAATTGTTACTGCTACGCGGCTTATCTCTGATATCAAATTTCTGATTTTTTTTGTCTGATTAACAAAAGGAAAGGGAAGATCTCAGCTAGCTCAAGTTTCAAGAAACTGACTTTATGAATCCTTCAGTTTTATTCAAGGAGAAAGAACCAAAAATTAGAAAAGAGAGAAACCTCACAAATTAAAGTTTGAAGTCTTAGAAGCATTACACCTACACTAAAAGGAGCATTTCGCCAAGATGAATAGCTACATTTGAGAGTTTAGAATCTGGGTTAAGCTTATAGAGTTTAGAATCTGGGTTAAGCTTATGGCTTTCAAGTTGTTTTAATTCTTCTCCTTCATGCGTCTTTATTGAATATTATGGTCTTCGGTTTATCTTTCTATGTTTTTATGTCAATCTCTTTTGTAATCTGTTTCTATTTTATTTCTTGTACTTGAGAGTTATCCCTTGCTAAGTTGGGTGAGTACTTAGTGTTGTGAGTTTAGGAAGTGAACCTAACTAAATCAATCTTGGTTAGAAGTTTGGTTTGTCCCAGATAGGATTAGGAAGAATCCTAGGGAATCAGTGAATGTAAATCTTTGAAAAGATACTAGAAATCTACCATGATTGTAGTGGAGACTAGATATAGGTCACATTGCATAAGGTAGCTAAACTAGGATATATGGATGTGTACTTCTTTCCTTTCTGCTCTATTTTCATTATGTTCATTATGAGACAAAAATATTTTGTCTCTTGCATAGTCACTTTTGCAGACTCAGCAAAATTAGTTTTTGGTGTTAAAGTTTAAAAGAAATTAAAAGAGACCCTAGATTCAAATCCCATTTCTCTAGGCTATTGAAAACCTTCAAAAAATTATTCAACTTGTATACAAAACTACTACACGATCATCTACTACTCACGAACTACATTAATCAAAGGAACGAATCAAACCTCATCATTGGATTCAAAACAATGATCCAATTTGCCCTGGTTCAACTAATCTGAACTTACATCGTACATTTTTTTTAAAACGAAACTTGTATACAATTCTGATTTTACTGCTTGATTTAGAAAAAACTAAAATCACCACAAAACAACTAAAAATTCGATTGAAAATGAATTTAGATCAAGAAACAATGATCGTAAAAAGAAAAATTTGTAGAGAGAAAGAGAAAAAATTTGCAGAGAACACAAAGAAATCAAGAAGAAAATGAAAACACAATGAAAGAAGCCGTTTATGTTAAAAGTCAGTTACATATAAGTGGCGCGTGGATATACAAGAGGTTATGACAACTTGGTTGGATTTGGTTAGTAATTCACTTAATTAGGGGACATTATTGTTAAATAATTTGACGGAAATCAAGACAAACCGAAAGGATCACGTGCCATAATCCTTTCTGACATACCATACCCACAGGGCTTATACTTCCTTTTTTTTTTGTTTTTATAATGTATTCGCACTCTCACACTGTGACACTGCAATTATACGAGTATTTACCCAAATTGGTCCCCAATAAATTCCAAATCAAACATATTAGTCCCCAATAAATTTTAACAGCTTTGTGAGTTCCCAACAACCATTAACATTTGTCAAATTAATTGTTGCTTTTTTTGGTTTTTAGTTTTTAAACTTCATGTTGTGTGTAATCACTGTTCATGATGTGATACCAAATACTTATTTTGATTGTCTATGTTGGCAGGTAGCTATTATGATTTCAATAAACAATGATGTTGGTTTTAACATAGAAGTTATGATTTATTTTTAGTTTACTTTGATGTAGTCTTCCTTTGATGTTGTTCTTACTTTCTAAAAAGGTTGAATACTCACAATGATATTTTAACAAGCACAATATTTTGCATATTAGGATCAACATTTTTTACACATTCATTCGGACAACATCATGTCAATACACATTTTAACTACCCAAAAGTCACTTAAATCTCTTGTTAAGCAACCTATATCTTAAACACAAGACAAATCACAAATCCTAGGAAGAAAAAACCACGCTTATACAATCCTTGGACTAGCCTCTCTTCATAAGAGCATCATTCTTTTTCTCTAGTACATCAACTAGTTCTTTTAGCTTCTTGATTTTGTCTTCAACAGCATTGTGCTCATTAGTAGTAACTTGGTAATAAAAAAATCCTATCAAATTATACAAATAAGTCATAATGTGAGAGCTTTTTCTGCAAAGATGAAATCCTTATTAGAGCAATATTATGCAGAGCCCCATATTATAATGAAACCCTAAATTTTATTAGGACAACTAAAGAAAGGTCTCTTTGGATTTTTCTTCGTAGCAGACACTACAACTATGGTTTAGAATTCAAATGACATATAGAATTTTGATCTTTTTTGCAAGTCAGTTTCTCACACTGCTTGACGTACTACTAATAGTTCCATTAACACCCAATATAAACTCTTGGAGTGCAGGAATTAGTCCCTACTATATCCAAGTACAAGACATTATCATACCTATTAATCACATATAACAAAATAGAATACAATAGAAAATAAACATAGTCAGACATATTGGTCCCCAATAAATTATATTTACGTTTTGCAAGATAAGGACCAATTTGTCCTTAATCTCACGTGTTAATTAACGTCTAAGTTAGCTAGTTAACGTGCCACATGGGATAATGTCATTAGGGTTTGACAGGTCTGATAAGGGGACCAACTTGACGAATGTCAATAGTTGGTGGGGACTCACGAAATTATTAAAATTTTTTGGGGACCAATTTAAAAAAATACAATATTTTGTAACAATAAAATTAAATTTTAGATATTTTAGTTATAAAATTTTAATATTATGTTTAAAAATAATAAAAAAAACTAGTGTATGTTCCTGTATCCTGTACGGGATAATACATAAAATTATATAAAAAATTTTATTAAAAAATTAAATAAAATATATATAATAATTATTATTATAAATATTTTACAAAGTTATAATAAAATAAAACTCTCAGGATTTATAATATTAAAATACTAAAAATAATTAGTATTTGTCTTAATCAAATTGAGTTTGTTGAGTGATCATCTCACTCGTCCACTTAAAAAACTATTAGGAGTTAGAATCTCGCCTTGTGTATATAGCAATTCATTGGCTAGCGGTAAACCCTTAATAAATGGAGCATCAATACGTAGTTAGACTTGGCAAGAGTACCCGAATATGCGGGTACTCGACCCATCTATACCCGGTTGGAGAGGGTAATAACTTGACCCGAGTCGAGGCAGATTTTGCTTATGACGGGGCATGGTTGGGTTTAGGGAGTACCCTCCCCGGATATACATATAAACACTTTTTAGGAATTAGGATTTGTCTCGCATCACAGATTCAGTGATGCACAGCTTCAGTCCATACTCTATAGCCATGTAAGAGAAACCCAGTCATTCTCGCCCAGAGTCTTCTTCTTCTCGGCTTCTTCACAAAAAACTTCATAGCTCCATCGTTGTTGCTGAGCCCATCACCACCTACCCCTTCACAACTCCCATCTTCCTTCACGGCTCATGTTGCCGACGCTGCTTATCCCGTTACCGTCGTTGTTGAATCCGTCGCCACCTTTCTCCTGCTAAGTCCTTTTTCTAGGTAAATTTTCCTCTCTCTCTCTCTCTCTCTCTCTCTCTCTCTCTTTGTGAGTCTGTTAAGTTCTTCTCTTCTTCTTCCATAGACTCATCACTTAGTCACCATCACTATGAGCCCGGGCATTGCTGTTGCAGTTTCATCTAAGTCTGTCACCGAATAAAATAAATATTTTATTTATTCAAGTTGGACCAGTTGAAAATAGGCATGCATGAGATTATTTTTGCATGTAATTTCTGAATTTTCTCATCCAAATTTGATCTATGTGGTTGAGTATTTTAGTATGGCGATCATTGTGCTTTCATTGTGATACTAATGTGATAAAAGTTGCGGTAATTTCATAACTAATATATGAGACAGACCAGATTATTAAAGTAATCAGGAAAATAATATTTAGATGTGCGCGTAAAATTTATAAGATGTGATTATCCCAGAAAAAAATATATATATAGCCCAAGTGGAAGATTATTAGGAAATTATAGTTTCTTAATATATTTATGGGCAATACATATATTAATTATAATTACAAATTAAGTAATTTCATATTAATTGACTTATATAACGGTGATCTCATTTATTGTCATAAATGTTGAATTAAATAAGTCATTATTACTTTTGATTTTAGATAAATGAGATTAAAACCATAGATACTATTTTATTTGAATTTTAGGGTTTAATGAGTGTCACACTCAAATATAAATAATGGCTTCAGGATTTTGGTTTCCAACACATCAAACTCGTCTCCGTAGCTCTTTTTCCACAGTGGAGTTGTGATTCAGCCCTATCAGGGATACAGAAGGTTTTGGTTGACGAAGATCAAAGAACTACAAGAGCCAAGCTCTCTTATCTCAATCATGCTCTTTAATGAAGGGGCGCTTTCGCGTTCTTAGTTATATTTTTTAATAATTTAACATGGATGATCTTGAGGTTGAAATATTCTAAAATTTTCAGATAAAATAGAACTTTTATTCAATCAAATGATGATAAATAATTTTATTGAATTAAATTATATTAATATGATCATTGGATGATAAAGAATGCAAGAAAAATAAATAAATAATATTTTAAGAGTATAAAAATATTAAATTGTCATTTTAATTTACTTTTTTAATCAACGACAATAAATTTTTTGAATTAATTAAATTTTTACAAAAAATTATATACCTAAAATTATTTCATTTATTCAAAAATCTTTTGAACATACAATGGTTCAATGAGAGATTGACTATTGAGAATTGAATATATATAATATTTTATAGAAACTTATACTTTTTTTTGTATCGATAATGTTAGTGACTATAGAGAGACTTTTACCATTAAATAAAATTATAGAAAAATTTTAAAAAAATTGTTAATATTTTTTTGATAATTCATTTAATTTTTAATTTAAATTTTAAAATTAAATTATATATTCAATTTATATTTGTTTGTTTATCCTAATAATTATTTATAATAGATAATATATGTAAGTATTTTTTGAAAGAAACAGTTCATTTTATATAATTAAAAGATAATTATAAAATAGAGACTAAGACAAAGTGAAATATAATAAACATGTTCGAAGTAAAAGTTAAATAAACAATTAAAAATAAGAAAAAGAAAGTAACTAAAATTTTAATATATAATTTTAAAAATAAGGAAAACAAAGCAACTAAAATTTTAATATTATATTTAAAAATAATAAAAAATACTATATGTACACTAAAAATCAGTCATTATATATTGTCATTATCATCGTCATTATCATCATCGTTATCGTTATCATTATTGTCATTATCATCGTTTTCTTCTTATACGTGTGACAGTTCAAATCTAGAATGCACTGAAATTCCTTAATGATAAGTGATAACTTAAAACTCCTCCTCTTCCTCTTCTTCTTTATCATCATCTTCCTTTTCTTCTTTTCTTGTTCATATTCTCCTTCTTATTTTACCTTCTCATAATTATTCTTATTTTACTCTCTTAACAAAAATAAAAACAAGAAAAATCAAAGAAGAAAAAAAAAACATATAATGTTACAAAATCAGTAGAAAGATGAGGAACTTATATTCATTCAACTAAATAAGATTGCAATACAGTACAAACATCTTTATTCAACTCTAATATGAGAAACAATGCTCCTAAAGAAGAAACCAAAGCAATAGAAGAAAGAAAAAAGAATAAAAAAAAGCATTAAAAAAGACATTTTTTTTGTTTTTGTAGCAAAATTTTGGTGTCAAAACTAATAAATTTATGTGTTATTATTAAAAAATTTCGGTGTTATTTTTCTAATAAATTCTGCATCATTCAAAACTATTCGTCTTCCTCCTCCTTATCTTTTACTGCCTCTTCTTTTTCATCTTTTTCTTCTTCTTCATCTTCTTATTTTATTTTCTCATAATTCTTCTTGTTTCACTCTCTTAAAAAGAATAAAACTAAAAAAACAAAAAAAAATTAAATAAAAAATAAATAAATAACTGCAATATCACATGTGAAAGAGAAGGAGAAGAAGAAACAAAAATAAAATACAGCAACAACGGCATTAATAGAAGAAAGAGGAGGAGACGTAAAAAAAACAAAGAAAAAGAACGGCATGATTTCACGCGCATAGTATGTGAGTAAATTTTGTTGGTTTTGGATCAACTTAATTAAAGTTGGTTATAAAAAAACTTAGATGTATAATAAATCTCTAATTATATTATATTTATAATTGTAAATCGTAAATTTTAAATTTTAAAAATGATATAATTAATGTTGAAAACAAAAAGGGACCACATATCGTTTCTCAACGGTCTCTCAAGCTCAACATTGATCCTTATCTTATCCATAGGAATCATTCTGAATATTCAATTCAATAACCCTAATTGATAAATCCACAAATTGGTAAATTCATGTGGACCAAGAATATCTATCTGCAAGTAATATCGTCATATATATGGACCACATGCATTCTGGGCATATAGTTATATAAAATATTAACCATGTCGGAACTAAAAACCGTGTCATTTTTTATTTACTGATTTTTTTTCTTATTTTTGTCCACAACAATATTATGTTTATGTATGATCATAATAATGATTACTCACGCAGTCACACTCACCTATAATGATTGATATTGCACAAGACATAAGTGAGGTTTCAAAGGTTCTTATATTAGCTTTTTCACTACTGTTTGGTTGTTTTTCTTTCCCTCCCTTGCTTCTTTTGCTCTATTGAATTATGTTTCTAAAACATATGATCTAATAATTGTTGGTAGTGTATGACAGGCTCACCATGCAGAATGCGTGTATAATGGTCTGTCCACTGTCCATGACATAATCCAGCTAGAATGTGCGTATATCCAATCTTTGTCTTTTGGGCCAGTGAAGACTATGTTGTGCGCTTCTCTAGTTTTTGTTGGGAGTTCCTATTGTAAACCGAATTGTCTCTTGACCTGATTAGATGAATGTCATTCAATACACTCAAAAGATATGATTGGCACTATTGCGTTCTATACTACGACATGCGCAACTATATCAATTGGAGCTAGATGGCCCCAAGAACAAATCCTTTATTTAAAAAATTTGGTTTAGGTTACTTTATCAACTATGATGCTATTTTTGAAAAATCATATTTTGATAATAATGCAATAATGCATTATCATTATGGACCAAATCTTTGCAAAAAAATTTTGATTTGGGCTATACTACTTAAAAAGGTGCAGCTGTTAAAAATTGGTTTACCAAAAGTGTTGCACCTACTTTAAAAATAAAAAAATTCAAAATATTTAATCACTTTTAACATTATGCACACAGAAATCATTGTTCTACTTACAATAAACAAGGTTATTCCTTCTATCAATGCTTTATTGTCAAAAGAATTGTGGAAAACAAAATATATAAGGTTGTTTACAATTTCAATATTCTTGAGCAACTAAGATGTATTAACTTCAAAGGATCCAAATTAGTTTGGATATCTATGGTTACTTAAAAATGTGTGCAGATTTGTCTAGCATCCAAAAGGATGAAAGACATGTAGTACTTAGATAGCGGATGCTCTAGACACGTGACGGAAAAATCAACATTCTTTGTCAAACTCAACAAATATGATGGAGGATTTGTGACTTTTGTGATTATAGTAAAGGAAAAATCATTGCAATTGGTAAAGTTGGTAAAGATCTCTCTACTTTCATTGAAAATATTTTCTTGATTGATGGGTTGAAACACAACCCTTTGAGTATTAGCCAATTGAGGAATTCATACATGTTATTTTTTGTGACTCTAATTCTGTTCCAGGTGTTTTGGAGGACTGTGATGCAGGAAATCAAGTTGAGAGGAATAGAAGTGAAGCTCTAGATCCGAAAAAAGGTGAATCAGTGCAACCTGATCCTGAATTTGCTGCTACAGACAATTCTGCATGAGACAATCTCAATTTATCTCCTGCAACTGCTGAGATTTTTGGGAATACCAGTACAGATAAACCAAACCTGTCCAAATCTGTTCCTAAATCACCAAGACGTTGTGAATGGAGATTTCTAAAGAACTATCTACAAGAATTCATCATAAGAGATCCATCTTAAGGTGTCACCACAAGATCCTCCTCTAGAAAAGCTTTGAAGAAAAACAATTTGGCTTTTCTTTCTCAAATTAAGCCCCAAAATATTAATGAAGCTGTTAGTGATCTTTCTTGGGTCAAAGCCATGGAATAAGAGGTACAACAATTTGAAAAGAATCAAATGTGATTACTTGTTCCGAATCCAATTCGAAATAAGTTAACGGGTACTATGTGAATTTTTAGGAACAAATTGGGTGAAGATTGTAACACCCTAACTACCAGAGCTCACACTTTCGGCTGCGCGACTCTGATAGCTCGGACATTACGACGACACTTATACTATTTAATACTAAAAATATGAGCCTGTTTAAAACTTTAAACCGCAATACCGCTCCCAAAAATACTTTCGTTCGATAACGTACATCCATAAATACCATACAACTTACAAAAACTCATAAAGAGTACATCCACATATATACATACATATATATATAAGTAATATTACAAACATAATCCAATACAATTCATATCCCTCTTACAGGTTATATCAAGATCAAGGCGAGGGTACAATAAACCATAACTAAAACAATACAGAGCATCACAACAACAATTAAATAAGCTCTTCGTAACTTCTGCGCCCATATCCTGAAAGGGGAAAAATGTAGGGAGGTGAGAACATCATCCTCGAAAGGGTTCTCAGTAGAGGGTTTTTGGGAATTACTGTAATATGATACGTGAAGATAAACCGTACCAGTGATTAATAACCATCTTATGCCTCTTTTCAAAAACAACCGTTTACAATAAAAGAGAAATCTGAAATCCTTTTTCTGAAAGAAGAAACTGTTCATTTAAACAATATTCAAAAGCATTTCAGAAGGTTTATCTATGCTGAACCAAATTAGCCTTTCACGCATTTCCAAACCATAACCACAATACCGAAACCAACCATCGGTCCATCTCAATTCAACCACGGCCCTAGGCCCAAACAATCCAACCAACAACCAATCACCACAATCCAACAGAGTCCCAGATGCAAACACAGGAAGGAAGTTCAAGCACAAACAAACAGTTATTACAAGTAGAACAGTTAGCAATTAATCACATAGGCAAACCAAGTATAATATGCACACCCAACCAATGTCACACAAATGCATATGATGCATGCCTGTCCCTAGTGGCTGATGATATCATCTGTCGGTTATAGAGCCAACCCGACAAGTCCTGGTAGCTAACCATTGGACTGTCCCTCTGTCGTGCATCCCCAACTCGAGTTATACTCATCATAAACTTGATCATAATCATGATCCATATCCATCACCCTCACTGGTGAATATTTATCCATCACCATCACTGGTGAATATTTATGGGGGCGAGCTCATCCGGGCCTTTCACAGTGCCCGGCCACACTTACGACATTGGGTTAACAGAGCTTCGAGTCTCAACCTGGAGCACATGGTGGCTAGCCATTGCTACTACCCAGGGAAACCCTCATCTCCAATAGTGGAAGTGCAACATCACAACTTATCAATATCTCAGCATAAATGCTTTCATTCTCAATCATGGATCAACATCCATCTCAGCCATTCGGCTCACGGTTCAATTCAGAACCAGCCAATATTCATATCATTCAAGGCCATTCCGGCTCACGATTCAATCCAGAACCAATCAATATGTATAATCATACACAGCCATTCCGGCTCACAACAAAACAACACTTCCACCCTTCAAAATCATCAGATTTATGAAATCGGCATTTAAGCCATAAATCGTTTTCTCAATTCATTTCACTTTGAAATCAAGTTTCAACTCTTTTCAACTCTTTTCTCATTTCTTAAATCATCTCAGGCTCATAAGCCACTTTTACTCAAAGTAAGTTCCCTTTTTAAAACAAAGCCACTCTCGGCTTTCTCTTTCCAAAACTTCCATAACCATGGCAAGTTAATGATTTATTTCAAAGTATTCAAAATCATCCATCCAACAATGGAATTTTATAACAAAAGTTTCTCGACAGAATCCCAAGTCTTTAGGGAAGGTCAGTTTATATCAATTCCTTAAAATCATAGATTCTCGGTCCAAGTAAATAAAACTGAATTTATTATGAAACCGACCATACAAAATCACAAGTTCCAACCCGGTCCAAAAATCAACTCATTTGAAACAGAACCGGTTCATTTGAATCAAACCACTTTCAGGTTTCTTTTTGGAACCCATTTTTATAACTCTTCCAAAATGCCTCAAGCTTAATTACTCAATCAAAAGTCCAGATTCCTTTGAAATCACTAAAAGACCCTTTTTATATTGAAATCAATAGTAGAGCATCATTCTTTCCTTCAGTGATTCAAACGGTAAAAATAGTTCATTTCTAAATGGGCCGAACTCAACGCATAAAGTTCATTAAATAAATTAAGCTTGAAAACATAATTATTCTCTTAATAAATCACATAATACAATTTCCCAAATCCAGCCATTTTTTTAAATAACTTTTCAAACACGACTAGGATTTTGTAGAAATTTCGGCAGCACCTCCCCTAAAACTTGGACTTTTGCCACCCGGTTCGGGTCCCAACTAAACCGTTTCTCCTTCCTTTTCAACAGCTCAAAACCAGAAATCAATTCAAAAGCAAACTAAATCCAATAGTTGCCTCAGTGGCATATCTCAAGAAAACCATTTCAAAATCAACTCAATATCAACCGATTTAACTCATTTTCAAAGCTTTAAAGAATCGGTTCAGCATTAAATCATTTATCAAAACCAAATCAATTAAAGCGACCCAGGCTGACTTTCAAGAATATTCTATCTTTCACATCATCAAAATAATTGACTCAATTCAAACTAATCCTCAACGGATTAAACTCATATTTCAAATCTTTAAAGAATCAACTTCAGACATTACATTTCACAAAGCCGCACCACAATTCAGCCAAACCAACATCCATAGTCATTCGAGTCAATCAAATAATACATAAGGCAGATACAATCACCAAATACACAATATCTCGCACCAGTATCCATATGTAATAATTCCAATACATAAAACACAGTTTTTGGAAAGCGCCCCTACCTCAAACGCAAATTCCATAACTCAAACGCGTCACAGAGTCCTTTCCGTCTCAACCCGAAATCAAAGGCAGCTTCAAAGCACAGCCCCACACGTTTCGCAGTAGTGTAAACAGCTCTAAATTACCACAAGCAACCTCAGTTACCAAACTCTAAGGACATTAATACCGTAAAGGCTTTAATACACGTACGGGACACTAACGTAAGGCTTTCGAAACATAATTACTTACCGAAACTAAGAAAGGACGGCTGAACAGAAATAGCGGCGGTCTCCGGGCCCACTCGGCAACAGCCCGGCAGCCACCTCAAGCGGCAACGGCGACAAATTCCGATTACGACATCTGAAACCAACACGCAGCGACTATAGTATTCCCGGAATTCAAAAAGGACAGAAACTACAATTAAAACCCTTACCGGCAGAGCGTTCTCCAGCGGCGGAGGCAGCCTCAGCTCCAGCTACTCGTAACAGCAACAACAGCTCTAACCGCGACAGGCAATGACTCGAACTCAGCCCTATGTTATCAAAACCTTAGGATTTCTACCCAATTATAACAGTGCAGATTTTCAAGGGTTCCGAAAATGTAACTCTTACCGCAACTAAGGAGAAGTGACTGAGCCATGTAGCGGCATCCCAAGCGGTATTTCCGGTGGCCACAAGACTGCTCCTGGCGGCCAGAACCGTAACACGGTTTCTTCCTCCTTCGGCAGCAATAACAGTGGTGCTTTTCGGCCACCACAGGTTTCCGACAACAGTAACAGAAGCTCCAGCTAAGCACCACAGAGCAGCAGTTTGGCAGCACCGTCAGCCAAGGTGCGGTGGTGGAGACGCCCTCAACCGCGGTGAAACGCGACGGCTGTGGAAGCTCGGCGGCGGCTGGCTCTGTGATGAGGATGACGGCGCGTCAGCAGTGATACGACAAGCTGGTCGGCAACGAGGAGAACGGCGAAGGCCCCACGCTCGGCGACGGTGACAGGCGGTGATGGCTTCCCCGCGGTGGCTCCCTCTCGTGCATCTTCTCTCTCTCTGTGCGCGAGTTCGGCGGTGGCGAGGCAGTGAGGCG